>NC_048299.1:195218566-195445064 GCF_013100865.1 Trachemys scripta elegans
GGGGGTGGGGGGGGTGCAGGGCAGAGGGCTGGGGGGCATGGGGGTGTAGGGCAGAAGGCTGGGCGTGTGGGGGGTGCAGGGCAGAAGGCTGGGTGTGTTTTGGGGTGGGAGGAGTTCAGGGCAGAGGGCTGGGGTGTGTGTGGGGGTCAGGACAGAGGGCTGGGGTGCTCGGCTCGTGGGAGTGCTCCCAGCCCCCTGCCCTGAGCGGCTCAGGGCAGGGGGCTGGAAGGGACATGCCCGGTTCCACCCTCTTCCCCCAGGCTCTGCCCCTACCTCTCTCTGCCTCGTCTATGGAGCTGTGTGCATGCTGCCGCTCTTCCCCTGCCCCCTCGCTACGGCCATCAGCTGATTGGCCAGGGACGGAGAGGAGGCGAGGCAGGAAAGCACCACACAGTGGGAAGAAGTGGGGGAGAGGGGAAGCTTGGCTGCTGCAGAACCAAGCTTCTGCCTCCTGCCCCCACAAGGGAGAACAGTGGGCGGGGGGGCTGAGTGGGGCTGGGGGCCGGGACCGCGGCAGGGAGCTGCGTGCCACTCAGAATTGGCTCGCATGCCACGTTTGGCACGCGTGCTGTAGGTTGCCGACCCCTGGACTAGACTCAGGATATGTCTACACAGAAATTAAACACCTGTGTCTGGCCCATGTCAGCTGACTCAGGTTCATGGGGCTTGCGCTGTGGATCTGTAAAATTGCTGTGTCAGGCTGGAGTCCAGGCTGGTAGCCTGTTAGGGGTTAGTCTGGGCTCCAGCCTGAGCCCAAATGTCTACACAGCAATTTTACAGACCCATATGCCCGAGTCATCTTTCTTGTGCCAGCCATGGGTTTTTAACTGCTGTGTAGACATACCTTAAAACATGATAGTAGAGCTTATACTCTTGTATCACTGATATAGAATCGGGGTTTGTCTACATGGCACAGCAAAGCGCTGCAGAGGGGTCTGATTTGTTGAGCATTCTAATGTGTTGCACTCTAATTGCCCCATGTAGACCCTGCTGGGGTGTTCTAAAAGGTAACTAACTTCTGGTTAACTTATTAATGCAAACTAAGTACCTTTTAAAGCATGCCAGCAGGGTCTACATGAGGTAGTTAGAGTGCTCTACAAATCATACCCCTCTACAGTGCTTTGCAGTGCCATCTAAACAAGCCCTCAGTGTCCAATAATAAGTGCACTTTAGTGAAACATCTGATAGCTTACACAATATTTTCAAGTTCTCTTTTTTTACCTACACGTTGACCAAGATCAATTTTAAATGCAGATAAGTAATGCGTCACTAATGCAGCCGGGAAACTGTCTGGGACCAAAAATGCAACGATGTGTAATTCCATAAACCCACTGGGCATCAAGAAAATAAAGGTGTTTTTCTTCTCTTTGATATTAATGACAACTGCTAGTCTCCCCTTCTCTTTTCGTGTCTTATTACAGTGATACAGATTCCTTCATAAAATGAAGGCTATTAGTCTGTGCCTGCAAACCAGCCAGACTGACAAGTTCTTTTGTAATACGTCTTTCTTGTACTTACACGTGAAATATTTCAGCTGGTTTGTCCGCCTGGCCAAAAAATGTTTTGTAGGCTAGTACCACCTGCTATTCAGTGGGAGACTTATTTTTAAACTGTTTCCATGAAGTATGCCTGGTATGGAATCAAACTTTACAAGCTGAATGAGAGTTCTACTGGATATATATACAGTACAGTGCCTCAGTGTATTCACCGGAAAAGATTCAATGCTGGACTCACTCCCTCTGCACTTCATGTTTAAATGCTTAACTATAAGCAAAGCCTCATGGTAGCAATATAGATTTATATGTCAGGAGGCTGTTTTCAGGTGCTTGTAACTTTCAGAAAAAATACCCCTTTGTCTGAAATTCCTCATATTGAAATTCTCAGGCCCAAGGTGAATTGTTGTGGAAAGTTCTTGATAAGATTCCTTTAAAACTTGACTGGAGATATTTATAACATGTTAAATTTTCCTTTTTGTGGTTACATAACTCAAAAATAACACTGGATTTCCAGTTTGCCTTTGACTTTTATTGCAATAAAGACAAGTGTCTGGTGACATGCCATGCCAGTGTAGTTTAATAATAAATTACAACATAGCATGTGATCCTTTTCTAAGTAAGGTTTTAACAGGATGAAGTTATCGTGAATTAGGTATGTCTCAGGATCAGCAGGATCTACTTGGGGCACTTAGAGCATAGCATGTTAGTGCACTTTACAGATCAAACCCTCCTGGCATGCTGGTAGACAAGGCCTAATGGTGGTTCTTTTTAATGTTATCTGTAATGAGAAATGAATTTTTAAAAAATAAATTGTCTTCTATTCTTAGGGAGAAACCTTAATTGGGAGGGGACAGCATGATTCACACAAACTATTCACAAAAGTAAACTTGTATACCTCAAGTACCATTATAGTTTAAATAATTCCTCCACAGGGGCCTTGAAGAAAGCAAACTTCTGAATGGGTCTTAAATTTTCACATTCAGTAACTTTGTTTCTCTTATCCCTTCTGCCCATGGTTATGCGGTTTCTTTTGCCATTTTTTTTAAAGTGGGAAATCTCTTTATTTCTGATAATCTGAATAAGTATTGTATTCCTGTGTATGTTGTACATAGAAGTAGGAAATCTTTCTCACTCTCATTTACAAATCAGTGCTTGGGTTTCCAGTGAACCTTATGTCTGTTGATTTCTTTTTCCAAATTGTGCTCACTTACTGTATTTGCTAAGTCTGCCTGTGTTTTGCATGTCTCACTATATTACTTATACTCTAACCTAAGGCGTCTGTGAAATTTCTGGTACTGTAATCTAACTCCGCCCCCTCTTTCCAGCATGCAGTATTTTTAGTGACTGATTGTATTGTGGGTGTTAGTGGGTATATTAGTGCTGGTGAAATTTGAAAATTATGCTACATGAGTCTCCCCCATATTTATCTTTCTAATTTCTTTTCTATCTTTCTTATCTTTCTTTATTTTAACTTTAGTGGGAGCTTGCCCCAGTGCTCTGTGATGGGAGGGAGTATATTGCTGAGCTAATGCCAGAAGCGGGTTTTTCTTTGTCATGTAAATAGTAGATGGAATCACCATAGTTCTTGATACATGCATAGTACTTCCCTGCAGAATTTCAGGTTTCTAATGGGGTTTGGTCTCATTCACTAGAGTGTGTGGCTGTTATTGGAACCCAGATTTCACATCAGTGTAATACACCTGATCTAATTATATTAGCCAACAGTTTGTAAGTAGCACAGACCCCTGCATGCGGTGAAAGCCGTCTCTCGTTCCAAGACAAGCTATAGAGCTGTATCACGGTGGTTCAAACTTGGGTGGCCAGCAGAGTTGCAGACTGCATTCTCTGGGTGAGTTCTGAATGTACTGGGGCATATTCCAGAGGGCTCTGTAACACTAAGTTTTAAGTGTTAGAAAAATGTAATGGAAAATTGTAATGTAATAAGGTGCAGAACTCAAGATATACATGTGAGCATGTGTACATCTGGAACTCTGCACACTGAAATAAACACAGCTGCATTTATTTGAATGTGTGAGATAGAGATTTATATACATGTGAGAATAAGTCTTGCATTTCACATTCAAATACACAAGAGAACAAGATTTTAGTTGGGTGTTTATCACAGTCCTGGAGTTTTTTCATTTTTCTTTTTTAATTACAAAAGAATTAATTCAAAATTGTAACTAATGTTATGGTTAAGAATTCAAATGGACAAAAGTGAGGTAATTCAGATGTAGAGTTCCCAAAACAATTGTTTTTGGCCACTTTGTATACTTCAATGTATATTATGATGTAAAACATACATTCTTGTGTTTATATAAACACATGTAAGGATTGCCTTAGAAATTCAAAGTCAATCATTCCTAAACCTTTGTGTATTTAAATTCAGACCTGTTGTGATACTATAGGGACATCAGCTTTAAACCTGGTACAGTCAGTTTTTAGTTTCATATACTACATCTGCCTCTGAGTCTCCCATCCATGGTTTTATAATCATGTTTCCCATTTAAAAAAAAAGAAAAGAAAAAAAGATTCTTCCTTTCCATCATCCTGTTGTTCATTGTAAAGATCCTCATAACAGCGGATGAAGTAGGGGGATGGCCTTGCATTGATCAGGGGAAGCCTATGCTGTTGGCCAATGTTATCGAGATCTCCCTAGTTCTGAGCTAGAGCTGGGCAAATACAAGATTTTGTGGTTTGCTGGCATTTCTGATAAACGGAAAACGAAATTCCTTTTGGGGCCAACAGAAAAATGATTTTTAAAAAATGTTTTTTTGGCAAACTGATTTTTTTTTTAAAAATCCCTTATTTTGGGTCAAACAAAATGTTCTAGTTGACCAAAATGAAACATTTTTCAATTTTGAGCATTTAATATTTAAAAGTTTTTAAAAATAAAATTAAGGACACTTTGAAACAGTCATTTGGAATTGAACAATTTAAACATTCCATTTAGAAAATGTCAAACACAGCTTTTAGATTTTTTTTGAATGTTTTGGATGACCCAAATCTGCCTTTTTTTTGTTGTTTTTGTTTTGTTTGAGTGGGAAAAAGTTTTTTCTAAAAAATTTCACCCAGCTCTACTCACTACTCCATTTTCAGAAGCCAGTCAGGGATGATGTTAGAATGGTCTTTCTGGTCCCTGAAAATCGGAGGCTGATTTAGGTGATAGCTTGAAGAGCTAGAATGATATAGAATTAACATGGCACACATTAAATGGATTAAAAATTGGCTAACAGATAGGTCTCAACATGTAATTGTAAACAGGGAATCGCCATCAAGTAGGTGTTTTCAGTGGGGTCCTTCAGGAATTGGTTCTTGTCCTTACACTACTGAACATCTTTAGCAATGAGCTGGAAGAAAACATAAAACCATCACTCATAAAGATTGCAGATGACACAAGAATTGGGGGACTGGTAAATAATGAAGAGGACAGGAGACTGATTCAGGTGGGTAAACTGGGCACATGCAAATGTGTTTTAGTATGGCTAAATGTAAATGCATACATCTAGGAGCAAAGAATGTAGGCCAAGTACAGGATAGAGGACTCAGTCCTGGGAAGCAGTGACTCAGAAAAAGATTTGGAGGTCATAGTGGAAAATCAGCTTAACGTGTGGTTCAAACCACTGAAACTGACTGACCTAACACATTCTTACTGTACTTGTGAGAACAGAACTATTCAGCCTCTCAGCCTTCCCTGGTAGTGAAATTAGCTCTCAAACTGCCTGTGACTCCAGCAGATGTGTTCTGCTTTTTTAGGCCAGTTGGAATTTTACAAACCAATTTCCTTCCCTCCCAAGAGCAAATGTAAAATGATCTCTTTAATAACAATCACCTATCACTGTTATACTGAGGTAGTGTCAACTGAAAAGTCACCAAGTGTTTCTACTACCTGGGAACAATAGACAGAACTAAGGGTACGTCTACACTTACCTCCGGGTCCGGCGGCAGGCAATCGATGTTCTGGGATCAATTTATTGTGTCTGGTCTAGACGCGATAAATCGATCCCGGATCGATCCCGGAAGTGCTCGCCGTCGACACCGGTACTCCAGCTCGGCGAGAGGAGTACGCAGCATCGACGGGGGAGCCTCCCTGCCACGTCTGGACCCGCGGTAAGTTCGTTATTAACGTAGCTGAATTTGCGTACCTTAGTCCGAAGTGGGGGGTTAGTGTGGACCAGGCCTAACTGAGTTCTAGAACTGCACAGCAATTATTGCTGTATCTTTCCAGGTACTTGTATAGTCCTCATCACCATAGTATTTTGATTGCTGCTCTCAGGCTCTCTTATTGAAACAAAAGGACTTTTAAAATAACTGGAGTGAAATCTTGGCCTTACTGAAGTTATTGGGAATTTTGCCACTGACTTCAATGGGGCCAGGATTTCACCCCTGGTGTTTAATTGCCTTTCTTTGAACAGCTCTGTTTCCCAAAGGCATGCACCTACAGCTGTGCAGATCTTGCAAAATATGTTCCATGAATGTCCATTCAGACTTTGAAACTTACTTAGTTCAGCTGTGTTTGCATCATTCTCGTCTCTGCTTCCTGTGGCTATTCTAGCAAATGAGATCCCTGGCAGGTGAGCTGGCTGAAATGGTGAATATTTAGTGACTATTGCTGCATATTAGTGGAAAGTCAATGTTCGGTTCCCAATGGTGAGTATTCACGGTGCGGGAGTGCTAATGCACCCACACTGGCTGACAGCTGAGTTCTTCTCTTTGCTCAGCTACTGCTGAACACCATGCTACTGAAGCCACAGGGCATCAGACCCACTGGGGAGCAACATACTGAGTTACAATGTGGAGGTTCTCCTAAGAATGCTGCAATGTTAGTGTGACCTTCATGTTAAACCCCAGATTTCTTTTCATCTCATTGGCTTCTTTTTCCCTTCCTCCTCTCAGCATCCCTAGCTTCTCCTCCCTGTTTATCCATGCCAGCTGGTACAGGGTACTTCTATTTTATTTGACTACCTGCTCATAATGCAACTGCTGGGTCTTGTAGCTAGTTATGAGTTACATTCACCTACCCTTTAAAAACTACATGAATAGAACATGTGTAGCTACAACAGACTTTCAGCTAGATCCTCAGGGGATTCAAATCCACACAATTGGATTACACTAGCTGAGTATCTCTGTGTGTGTGTGTGTGTGTGTGTAGTGCTGAGGATGCACAAATACAGTCACTCCAAGAGAGGTGGCAGAACAGTAAAGCTAATAGCGGGGCATGTAGTAAAAGTTACAGAAAGATCAATTCTATTCAGTTAATATGCAAAGTGTGTATTGCTGAACTAGCCTCCAAGCCGTAAGAGATGAATTGCTTCTCTGCAGACTTTGTTCCACTCAACTTAAAATACACAGACTGATTCTATACAATGAAAAATACACCGTTCCCTTTGCTCCTCAAGGTGGCAAAGAAAAGAGCATGTTAGGATAATGATTGTGTTTCCGAGGAATTACTCACAGACTTTAGGGGCAGAAGGGACCACCGTGATCATCTTAGTCTGACCTTCTGTACATTGCAGGCCACAGAACCTCACCCACCCACTCCTGTTATAGAACCCTAACCTCAGGCTGAGTTACTGAAGTCCTCAAATCATAGTTTAAAGACTTCAAGTTACAGAGAATTTACACTAGTTTAAACCTGCAAGTGACCCATGCCCCATGCTGCCGAGAAAGGTGAAAAACCCTGCAAGGTCACTGCCAATCTGACCTGGGGGCAGAGGTGAAAGTGGGCTGCTACGGTGTACTGGTAAGAAATGTCCGCTGGTACCGGCCCGTACACAGCTGACGTTAAAGCATTGCCGTGGCAGCGCTTTAACGTCCCGTCCCCTTTTGCACACCCCCCCCCCACCAGGGCCGCCGATGGGGGGGGCCCTTTAAATTGCTGCCGGAGTCCCGGGCAGCGCAGGCCAGGCAGCGTGGAAGGGCTGGTTGGGGGATGCTGACCCTCAGCCCCACCCCTTCCATGGAGGCCAGGCCCCTTCCGTGGGCCCAGCGCTGAGCCCCTGTACCGGTAAGTATTTTATCTTTCTTTCACACCTGCCTGGGGGGAAAAATTCCTTCCTGACCCCAAATATGGCAATCAGACCCTGAGCATGTGGGCCATGCCCAGGAGCCAGACACCTGGGAAAGAATTCTCTGTAGTAATTCAGAGCAGGAGTGCTGGGACGATTTTTATAGTGGGGGTGCTGATAATGGGAACTATATATTTAGTGTTTGTTATTACTACTTCAAGCCAGGGGTGCGGCACACTCGCAGCACCTTTAGTTCCAGCACCACTGACTCAGAGCCATCCCCAGCTAGTGTCCCCTAACCAGCCATTGGAGATATTTGCTGAGAGCAGCTGCAGATTGGCTACAGGCCATTGTAGGCAGTCTCATCATACCTTCATAAATGTATCAAGTTCAGTCTTGAAGCCAGTAAAGTTTTTTGCCCCCCTGGAAGGCTGTTCCAGAACTTCACTCCTTTGATGGTTTGAAACCTTCACCTAATTTCAAGCCTAAACTTGTTGATGGGCAGTTTATATCCATTTGTTCTTGTGTCCACATTAAAATCAATGGGCTGAGATTCTGCTTCCATTTGAAATCACTGACAAAAAACCTATTGCCATCAATACAAGGAGGTATATACAGGACTGGAGCTAGATTGTATCTGGCTCTGGCACAGGCTGGAGTGGGTGAAGGACATCATGACCCTTCTTTCCCTCCTTTCCTCCTGTGCAGTCTCTCTCTCCATTTAGGGGAGCATAGGGACAGATCACTCTCTGTGCACTCAGGGCTTCAGTGTGGGTTGGCAGTGGGCATAAAAATGCTGCAAAGGCATAGAGAACTGGAAGCTTGGGGGGACTTTAGCCATCCCCCCAAAATTAGGGATCGTATTATGGTGACCAGATGTCCTGATTTTATAGGGACAGTCCTGATTTTGGGGTCTTTTCCTTATATAGGCTCCTATTACCTCCCCACCCCCATCCTGATTTTTCACACTTGCTGTCTGGTCACCCTAGATCGCATCTATAAAGGAAACACTGAGTTTGGAACAGAAGCTTGTTTATCTTGCTTTATTAAAAGTGGACAAATGTGTACAAATCCTGCTAAGTGAAGTGCTATTAAACAGCTATTTTATTTTTTTTAACTCTAGCCCCCTCCCAGGTAAAATTGTCTAAGTCCCTGTACTGGCTACCTATGCAGAAGTGAGCCCTTTGCAATTTCCGAGGGTACACTGTTTCCCATTCTCACTAGAGAGCTTGGTAAATGTATGAGTAATCCCACCCAGAGCCTCTCCTGACATGGCACACTTCCCGCTTGCAACTGTGGTTGAATGTCACAAGTTAGACCTTAATAAATTCACTGAAACCAGTCCTTATTAGACTATAGAAAGAAGCTACCTGAAAATTATCAAACCAATTCAAGTACACCTTTTTCTAATCATCTTCAGGTAAACTATGGTGCTGCTAACTCTTGCCTCTGTTGGTCTGGAGACCGCATGATCCAGCATTGTGTATCTAGTACCCCTTTGCTAGCTAGTCCCTGTAAGCTAGAAAGAGTGGTACAGTATATCAATATTCTGTAACTTACACTATGACTTGGTGAACCATTGCAGATCAACAGAGTTTCAAATTAGAGAGTAATCAAACAAATATGATGAAAGGTCAAGAGTACTGCATCACCAAGCACACTTTGTTCCTTTTTTCTGAAAGATGCAGTTTTGTTTTAACTGTAATTGTTACAAGAGTGCTTTATATCTGCATATGTGAAGTAAGGTGCCAGTAGATGGCGCTAGAGAACAGGTACATAGTTCCTGGGTTTTGTCAGCATAATAACACTTGTACTGAAAACGGTTTCCAATGTGCAGCTCTATACATTAGCTCTTAATAGTAATAATAATACTGATACTTAATGTATTACAATACATTTACTAACATGCTAAGTAAAAATAATTAAGACTTAGTAATAGGAGTGCTGAATGCAGCCTCTGCTATGAAACATTTGCTGAGAAATGGAACGAGGCTACTGCTCTTTTGTGATCATTACTGAGTTGCATTTAAGTAAAGTGAGAATCAGTGGGGTTTACCTTGTTTAGATATGAGAATTTTTAACCTAGCATAGATCCCTGCCCTAAACACCCAAATGATATTTGGGATTTTTTAAAGACTACAGTGAACTCTTAAATGCATTTTCATAGTTAGTGCTGCCTTGAAACAGTAAAACAGCCACAAATATTTAATTACTGTAACTATACAGAGTATTAAAATTCTGGATGAAAAACAGACTGCAAAAAATGGCATTAGCTTCCGCATTAGTGAGGCATCTCTGCTCTAGCTTTCATTTTATTAAATGATTCAATCCATCAAAAGAACAACTTTTCCTTCTTGAGGCTTTGCTGAGTTCTTAACATAAGACTTAAAGCATGAAACACAATGCCTTGTTGGAAATGGGATTATTTATGCTTTTTTGGGGTCTCAAGTTGCAGTGGGGGAGTCTAGGTTGGATGTTGAGAAAAACTATTTCACTAGAAGGGTGGTGAAGCACTGGAATGGGTTACCTAGGGAGGTGGTGGAATCTCCATCCTTAGAGGTTTTTAAGGCTCGGCTTGACAAAGCCCTGGCTGAGATGATTTAGTTGGGGTTGGTCCTGCTTTGAGCAGGGGGTTGGACTATATGACCTCCAGAGGTCTCTTCCAACCCCAATCTTCTATGATATAAAGGAAAATGTTACCACTTGCATTATATGTTTCTTATAAACCATTTAACCAGAGCATTCATTCAAAGCAATAAACAAAAGGTTATTCTGTATCAGGGACCTTTAGATGCATTGGGAAAGCAGGTGGTGTAGATTATATGTGCTCTGGAACACCTTGCAGTGTTGAAATGTTTAATCAGTGTTGATGATTAAACTGTAGCTTGTGTCATGGTCCCATCAAAGAAATGAGTCGTCGTCTTTTTCTTTCTTTTTTTTTTTTTGGGCACCAGAACATTACAAATTTAAATTCTAGCAAAATATCATAATTGCAAATTCATGCCATAGGTGAACACAACACCTCCTTGTCTCTATTAGCAGTGTTGTGTTCTAAAAATATCTATCACTTTGTCATTAATAAATAATATACAGGATCTTTGAAAGCCTCAAGTAAAAAGACAGTACAAAATGGCTTTTCTTGTCCAAAATGCAGCATGGCTTGCCTTGTATGACTTGTGTGATAGAAAGCAAATGGGATGTTTACCATCGTGTTGATTGCAGTACTCACATTCGTAGTGCTTAAATTAGTAGAAGTATTGAGAGAGGTTAACCTGCGGAATGTGGTGAACTTTGATTTATGATAGAAATAGGTCAGTGTCAATCTGGCATAGCTAAACCACAATTCACTGTTAGCTGGGACATTTGGTTCTTCCCATGATTAACATAGTAAGAGAAAACAGACTTGCACTATCTCCTGGTTAATCTGGCATAAATCTTCCACATAAACTTGAACTAAAGCTGCAAAAATTACCTTAGGGAACATAGCTTAAGTTTAGTGCAGTGGGCAGGACTGGAGCATGTCCCTGGCAGTGAGAAGCCAGCGATTAAAGGCTTGTTACCACAATACATTCCAAATGGTGGGTGGCCTTTAACTTTTCTTTGTATATGTTGGACAGCATGTCACTGACATTCACAGGGAATGGGATCAAGAGAGATTTTTGCTGCCATCTGAAGGTGGAAGGAAGCTTTCCTCAGTAAAGAAGGCTTTATCTTTACCTTGCTATCTTTAAGTGACTTGCCCACGGTCAGGCTAAAAGTCTGTGGCAGAGCTGGGAATAGAATCCAGGTCTTTTGACTCCTAATCTGAAACTTCTACACAAGACTATCCTTCCCCCATTTATATGGAGACTTTCATCCTCTCGGTTTATGTGACTGATATTGCACCACATGCAATATCTTTAGAGGATTCTGTTCTACTACATGGGAGAGGGTTACCACAGTTCCTCCAGGACTAAAAACACTGGGGAGGGGTGTGATTAAAAGAAAGAGCTGTTCAGGTTACTGGCAAATCACTGCTCTTGGACAGGAACTAAAGAGTAGGGGACTGGATGTTTGTCAAGCCTTCCTGGAATAATCACAGTGAAGTGCAAGGGGACTACAGCCTAAAATTCCTGATGATAAGGGAGTGGGAAATGGGTCCCTGCTCAGAGAGAGGTGAGAGCTAAGACACACCCTTGAGAAGACCATGGGGCTGAGGGTTAAAGGCGCATTTACCCTGTAAGGCTTGTAAATAGATATTGCAAAATAAAAGCTATCCCTTTTTTTATGAACATATCTCATCAGTTGGATTTTGCTATTTCAAACAAAGCTTGGATGGTTTGTATTTTAGTCAAACCTTTTTAGTTCATCCTGGGATGTGGGTTAGAGGGGGCTAGGATAAATGACTTCTGTTTTGGTCCATCTCTAATTTCAAGCCACTTTACAATGGTCTCTGTGAGAGGAACTTGTGCAAACTAGACAGGCCAACATAAAATCCCGGCAGTGGTTTTCCCTAGGTTAAAATTCTGAAAAGAGGAGCTTCAGTAATGTTTTTCCAAAACATAGGACTGTTGCTCTGAAATGACTAAAAATCTGGATCCGGCCTTACTTTGAATAAGTACTGAGAACATTTCTGATATGAGGGACACATTTTGTGCAAATAACTGATTAAAAACTTTTCTACAAAATGCATGACTAACCCATGGACTTCACTGCTTCAGGCCAAGAATTTAGCAGGATTCAAATAGGATTAGATATTGATGCACTTAATACCTCATATTACATTACACAGGACAAAAATGTGTGAGGGAAATTAGCTTTAATGGTTCAGGACATAAACCAACTAGAAACTGTCTGGGGTTAGGAAGAAATTTTTTTCATGGATAAGGTATTCCATAATTGTCCTTACAGGGCTTCTTGCACCTTCCTCTAAAGCATCTGGTCCTTATTGGAAAGGGAATACTGGGCTAGACTGTTGATCTCATACACTATGGCAGTCCCTACATTCTAATGAGAATAAGCTGACACACTTTTAGAAACGTACTGTAATAGTTTTAATATTCTGAACATCAAAATATAATGCACTGTGCTTAAAGCACCAGTCTTTCTAGTACAGCTGTTCAAGTGAAGCACAATTTAAAATACACAGCATGTCACAACATCATTAATGGATCTTGCTGTAGATTAGAGAGTTCAATCAAATGCTCAAATGGAAATAGTCATCATTATGTTGATTGTATGTATGACACTACACGTTTTATAAATTGTGTCCTGAGGGAAGGGTGTAAAAGAGACTTAGGCATGGCATTAGTCCTTTCTGGGCTGGGAAAGACAGGCCAGCAGCCTACAATGATCCAGACTCTTCAAAGCAGACTGTCCCTAAGGAAATCAAGGCCAATTATTTGCCCAAGTGAGCTACCTCCCTTGTGAAAATTCCTGACTCCATCCTAAGCTGGGAAGCAGCAGGGAGAATGTGGGTTAAACTGGAAATTCCAGCTGTGTGTTTGTGGAGGAACCAGCATGGAGGTGTAGCAAGTGATCTGTGAAGTGGGTGGGGAGCTTGAGGTTATATCAGCATGTGGGAACGGAGAAGAGAATGTGATTGGAAGATCAGCAGGCACTTTCCGGGAAGGTGAGGGAGACAGAAAGGGCATTGCTTTGACTGGGAGATGAGGAAAGCAGCAGCTGAAAGTGTGCATGTGTGTGAGGTGAGTTCACTTGTCTTCAGTACCTTGGTAAAGAATGACAAGGAGTCCTGTGGCACCTTATAGACTAACAGAAGTATTGGAGCATAAGCTTTCATGGGTGAATACCCACTTTGTGGTAAAGAATGTTGAGGACTAGCTAGACTATTTGCAGGGGTCTAAAAGGTAAATGTAACTTTGTTACTAAAAAGACAACTCAGCCAGTATGAAACTTTGTGGGTCTTTGGACTGAAAATACTCACATAACTAATTAAATGTGCTCCTTAATGTGGTTTCACACTGTTAGACTGTTCATAAAAACAATGAAATGAAATACATTAAAATAGCTAACTTTGTATTTGAAATAGTTTCATAATGCAACAAACCATGCCAAGCTGGGGGAGAGACAGAGAAAAATGAAACCTAAGTGTAAGCATGAAACAATGGTACTACGGTATTGTCACCCCGAGACCACAGTGCTCATGTAACAAACTGGAATTTGGAAAGGGGGAAAAAGAGGAACTTGATAAGCTGCAAGTAGAGAAAATCTGTTCTCCCTATATCCTTTCATCCTACTGGGCAATTTTAGGACATGTAATTCCCAGTAGGTGCCACTTCACTGGTGGTAAGGGCACTGCAAGTTAGACAGTGTTTCATTCACAAAGGCCTGGTCTACACTAGGGCCTTGGCTACACTTACCCGGTAGTTCGACGGCTGGAAATCGAACTTCTGGGTTCGACTTATCGCGTCTAGTCTGGACGTGATAAGTCGAACCCGGAAGTGCTCGCCGTCGACTGCGGTACTCCAGCTCGCCGAGAGGAGTACCGCGGAGTCGACGGGGGAGCCTGCCTGCCGAGTGTGGACCAAGGTAAGTTTGAACTAATTCGAACTAAGGTACTTCGAACTTCAGCTACGTTATTCACGTAGCTGAAGTTGCGTACCTTAGTTCGAATTAGGGGGGTAGTGTAGACCAAGCCTAGGAGATTATGTCAAATTTAGCAGCGTTAAATCCAATTAACTCTGCACCCGTCCACACAACAAAGCTATTTAGTTTGACACAGAGGTCTCTTAAATTCAACTTCTGTACTCCTCCCCAATGAGGGGAGTAGCGCTAAATTCGACATGGCCATGTCGAATTAGGGTAGGTGTGGATGGAAATCGACGCTAATAGCTCCAGGAGCTATCCCACAGTGCACCACTCTGTTGATGCTCTGGACAGCAGTCCGAGCTCGGATGCTCTGACCAGCCACACAGGAAAAGCCCCGCGACAATTTGAATTCCTCTTCCTGTCTGGGCAGTTTGAATCTCATTTCCTGTTTGGACATTGTGGCGAGCTCAGCAGCACTGGCAACGATGCAGAGCTCTCCAGCAGAGATGGCTATGCAATCTCAGAATAGAAAGAGGACCCCAGCATGGACTGATCGGGAAATCTTGGATCTGATCGCTGTGTGGGGCGAGGAGTCCGTGCTTTCGGAGCTGTGATCGAAAAGACGGAATGTAAAGATCTACGAGAAGATCTCAAAAGCCATTACAGAGAGAGGATACAGCCGGGATGCAACGCAGTGCCGCGTGAAAATCAAGGAGCTGAGACAAGCGTACCAGAAGACCAAAGAGTCAAATGGACGCTCCAGATCCCAGCCCCAGACATGCCGTTTCTATGAGGCACTGCATTCCATCCTAGGTGCGGCCGCCACCACTACCCCACCACTGACTGTGGACTCTGAGGCCTTGGCTACACTTACCAGCTAGTTCGACGGCTGGAAATCGAAGTTCTGGGTTCGACTTATCGCGTCTAGTCTGGACGCGATAAGTCGAACCCGGAAGTGCTTGCCGTCGACTGCGGTACTCCAGCTCGGCGAGAGGAGTACCGCGGAGTCGACGGGGGAGCCTGCCTGCCGCGTGTGGACCAAGGTAAGTTCGAACTAAGGTACTTCGACTTCAGCTACGTTATTCACGTAGCTGAAGTTGCGTACCTTAGTTCGAATTGGGGGGGGTAGTGTAGACCAAGCCTGAGGTTGGGATATTGTCGACGCCCGCTTCCTCAGAGACGTTAGTGGACGGGGAAGATGAGGAAGGAGATGAGGAGGACGAGGCAGTTGACAGCACTTACAACGCTGATTTCCCAGACAGCCAGGATCTCTTTATCACCCTCACCGAGATCCCCTACCAACCGTCCCCAAGCATAACCCGGACCCAGAATCAGGGGAAGGATCAGTCGGTAAGTGTTTTAAACATGTAAAGATTTATTATGAACAGAACATTAATATTAACAGTGGGTTTTTCATGATTACTTTGCCCTAGGCGCTTAAAGTTTTAGTCTTTGGCAGTGCAACTACTTCCAAAAAATCTAACAATGTCCGGTTTATCATGATTGGTTTGCCCTAGGCACTCTGTTTAGTCCTTGCCAGTGCAGCTACAGTAAAATTCAGTCTATATGTCCGGGGATAGAGCTGAAATCCTCATGGGACATCTCCATGAAGCTCTCCTGGAGGTAATTGGAAAGCCTTTGCATGAGGTTCCTTGGGAGAGCGGCCTCGTTGTGTCCTCCGTAGTAGGAAACGTTCCCACGCCAGGCTAGCAGCAAGTACTCCGGGATCATTGCCTTGCAGAGCATGGCGGCATACGGCCCTGGTCTTTGCAGGCTTTCATGAAGCATGCGTTCTTTGTCACTCTCTGAAATCCTCATCAGAGTGATGTCACTCATGGTGACCTGCTTTGAATTAGGGGAATGTTAGTATTGGGACTGCTTGCCTGTTCCTTTACAGAACTGTAACCGGCGGTTTACAGCCATGCGGTGGAGGCGGGAGAGGGGCAGCATACAGGGATCTTTCCTGGGGACAGCTGCGAGGGGGTGGGACAGGGGCAGAGTTCATGCTTGCCGGATTGCTGGCAGCAGGAACTGGCCAATGCTAGGAGCATTGCTTTGAACGTGAAAGTAGGGCAGTGCTATTATTAAAGTTTTAAGCTGCCACAAGTCTACGGCTTACCATGTCAGCCTGCTACCCAAATTCCGCTGTCCGGCCGTGCTTGTCTGATCTGCACTGCAAGACCCCAGCCACTGAATACGAAGGCCGAAAATTCGACCTTGTCCTGAGTGCACATGTGATAGATGCTGTGCATGGCCTTGTTCACAGAGAAAGACTATGTTCTTTGTTCACCAAAAAATTTATCTTTCTGAGGAATTCACTCCCTTTTTCCCATCCCACAGCTGTGACTGTCTCCCGACCTACCCTGGTATCACACTCCCAGAGGCCGGCGCAGGTTAGGCGTAGAAAGAAAAGGACACGGGACGACATGTTCTCAGAACTTATGGGCTGCTCCCGAGCCGAGGCAACCCAGCAGACCCAGTGGAGGGAGAACATGTCGCAATACCAGTGAGCACACAGCGAACGGGAGGAGAGGTGGCGGCAGGAAGACCAGCAGGAGACTCAAACGCTGCTTGGACTAATGAAGGAGTAAACGGACACGCTCCGGCGCCTTGTGGATGTTCTGCAGGACCAGAGGCAGGAGGACAGAGCCCCGCTGGAGTCTATCTGTAACCACCCTCCCCCGCCACAAAGTCCCATACCCCTCTCACCCAAAGTACCAAGAAGGAGGGGCAGCAGAGTCCGTGAAAACTGTCATTCTACCCCTGCAGACTGCTCAAATACCAGAAGGCTGTCATTCCCCAAAATTTGATAAGTCCTTTCCTTCCCGCCTCACCCAAGCCCCCATCCCAGTTTCATCCCCTAACGGTGTAGTTGCTAATAAAAAATACGTTTCTGTTAATTACTGTTTCCATCATGTTTTTTTAGAGGACAGTCTGTTTGAAGGGGGGGAAGGGGGTTGGTAATTGGACAGGACAGTCACCTTTACTAGGGTACAGACACGGGGGCAGGTTCAGCAGCAGGTCACACACACATTGCAGTCACTAGGCACCCTGGTCAGTCTGGGAGGTGGTTTTCATTTTCTGTATGTGTGGGGAGGGCTATGTGATTTTGTGGCGGGGGAGGGCGGTTAGAAATCTTATGCAGCGGTCCTTATCCTGGATCACAGAGCCACGCAGCAGGGGATCTGTAATCGTCCCCCCCCTGCCAGAAAGTCACATAGCCCCCACACACAGAGTCCCAAACAGGAGGGGTGGCAGACTGTGTTGAAACAACCAGTCAACCAGTGCGGACCACTCTAGAAGCAGGAGCATGTCATTCCTCGAGTTTAGAAGCATCCTTTGCATCACTACACTACACCCGCTCCCCACCACAGTCTGCGTCCCAGTTTCAACACTTTACCGCAAAAACAGTAATAAAGAAAACTGTGTTCATTAACAAATTTCCAGTGATTTTATTTTTAAACGTGTGTTGGAAGGGGGTGAACGGGGTATGAAACTGGAGAGGATAGTGAACATTCACTGGGTAAAGAAACGGGGGCAGGTTCAGCTTCTCTGTAAACAACCGTAATAGTCACAGGTTACCCTGCTCACTCAGGAACCTAGCTTTCAAAGCCTCCCGGATGTACAGTGCGTCCCGCTGAGCTCTTCTAAGCTCACAGCTGTCTGGCTGGGCATAATCAGCAGCCAGGCTATTCGCCTCAACCTCCTACCCCTCCATAAAGGTCTTCCCCTTGCTCTCTCAGAAATTGTGGAGCACACAGCAAGCTGCAATAACAATGGGGATATTGGTTTCGCTGAGATCAGAATGAGTCAGTAAGCTTCTCCATCTCCCCTTGAGACATCCAAAAGCACACTCCACCACCATTCTGCACTTGCTCAGACGGTAGTTGAAGAGTTCTTTTTCACTGTCCAGGACGCCTGTATAGGGCTTCATGAGCCAGGGCATTAGCAGGTAGGCTGGGTCCCCGAGGATCACTATAGGCATCTCCACATCCCCAAGAATTATTTTCTGGTCCGGGAAGTAAATACCTTCCTGCAGCCATCTAAACAGACCAGAGTTCCTGAAAACACGAGTGTCATGAACCTTTCCCGGCCATCCTACATTGATGTTTGTAAAACGTTCCTTATGGTCCACCAGTGCTTGCAGCACCATTGAAAAGTAGTCCTTTCGGTTACTGGCTGGCCTGGTGGTCCGGTCCCAGGATAGGGATGTGAGTTCCATCTATAGCCCCACCGCAGTTTGGGAATCCCATCGCGGCGAAGCCATCTATGATGACCTCCACGTTTCCCAGGGTCACTACCTTTGACAGCAGTACCTCAACGATTGCATTGGCTACTTGCATCACAACAACCCCCACGGTAGATTTCCCACGCCAAAGTGGTTCGCGACTGACCGGTAGCTGTCTGGCATTGCAATCTTCCAGAGGGCTATGGCCACTCGCTTCTGGACAGTCAGGGCTGCTCGCATCCGGGTGTCCTTGCACTTCAGGGCAGGGGACAGCAACTCACAAAGTTCCAGGAAAGTTCTCTTCCGCATGCGAAAGTTTCGCAGCCACTGTGATTCATCCCAGACCTGCAGCACTATGCGGTCCCACCAGTCCGTGCTAGTTTCCCGTGCCCAGAATCGCCGTTCCACAGCATCAACATGACCCATTGCCACCATGATGTTCACAGCACGGGGTCCCGTGCTTTCTGACAGGTCTGTGCCACTCTCAGACTTCATGTCCTCACCGCGCTGCTGTAGCCTCCTCGCCCGATTTCTCAGCATCTGCCTCTGGAAAAGATGGATGATAAGGTGCAAGGTGTTGACAATGGCCATAACTGCAGCGATGGTAGCAGTGGGCTCCATGCTTGCAGTGCTGTGGCGTCCGCGCTGTCACTCACCAGAAAAGTGCGCGAACTGATTGCCTGCCGGCGCTTTCAGGGAGGGAGGGCAGGAGTGACGGTTGGATGATGACAGCTACCCAAAACTACCCTCAACACATTTTTTTCCCCAGCAGGCATTGGGGGCTCGACCCAGAATTCCAATGGGTAGCGGGAACTGTGGGATAGCTGCCCACAGTGCACCGCTTCCAATGTCGACGCTTGCCCCGTTAGTGTGGACTTACACAGTCGAATTACTGTCCTTAGTTTGGATACACACGTTCAACTTTGTAATATCGATTCCACATATTCGATTTAAGTAAAATTGAACTACTCTCGTAGTGTAGACATACCCAAAGAGTGAAGCTGAATGCAGGTTTAGATTAACAAATGGAATTTTATTAAACCCTATGGACTACTCTATGGGGCTGAGCCTAACTCCCCTTGTTCCATTTCCACTGGTGTACCAACCCCTAGGAACATGGGCCCTCCGACTCCAATCCCACTGATCGGGATACAGACAGCACAATAGTGATAATGCCCGAGGCCTGTTTCTAGTATAGTTACAACATTTTGGGAATTTTATGGGTTCTAAAACTGCCATAGTGTCAGCCTTTGGGTTTGCTTCTTTGGAAAACAGTTCCTTTCAATATTTTGGCGTTTAATTAATGCTACAAAATTGCAGGCTACACCACAGTGCATGGGCATTCACAAAAACGTTTAGTTGACAATTGATGAGAAATCTAACTAATAAAACAAATATTTTGTCTTGTGCATACAGACATCTTTCTCACTCCCCCAGTTGGAAACTAAAATTCCTCTTGTGTGTGGTGATGTCCTTGGAGTGTGCCATCCTCCACACTCTCATCTCTACCAGTGACAGAATCTTTGAACTATTTATTTATATAGGATCATGGATTAACATGTTTCATTGATGTATTTAAATCTGTAGCAAACTACTCCACTTATTGCTCTGAACACTTCCATAATAATTAAACACAGTATCAATAATCCAATAATATATAACTAATAACAATGCCCATAACAATCTCCAATAACGAGTACCCATTGATATTAAATAACGAAGTCAGCACTCCTGAAAATCAGGCCCAACCAAGTTGGACACTCAAGGCACCTATAATTAATGGTCACTTTTGGAAACTTCTGCCTATTTTCTCTGTGCCTGAGGTCCCCATCTGTAAATTGAGCAATACCCAACTAATTGGGTGTTGTAAGAGTAAGTCCATTCATGCTGATAGAGCATTTTGAGATAATTTGGGTGGCGGGGTTATAAAAGTGCAAAGTATTAACTACTAGCGTTAAGTTGTAAAGAAGCAGAATGAAAACTTGTCAGCTAGAAATAGAACCCAGATCTTCTGGCAGCTCCTGTCTTACTTGCAAGATCATCCTCAAGATGTGTATATGTGCCGGTGTCCTATGTATATATACACATATATAATGTAGGGCTGGAAGGGACCTCGAGGGGTCATCTACTCCATCTCCGCCATGCTGAGGCAGGATCAAGTATACCTAAACCATCCTGACAGGTGTTTGTTTAGCTTCTTCTTAAAAATCTCCAATGACAGGGATTCCAGAACCTCCCTTGGTAGCCTGATCTACTACTTAACTATCCTTATAGATTCTAAAGCCACAAGGGACCATTGTGAACTCTAGTCTGACCTCAGGCCACAGATCTTCCCCAAAGTAACTCCTAGAGCATATATTTTAGAAAATATCCAATCTTGATTTAAAAATTTCAAGTGATGGAGAATCTACCATGACCCTTGGTAAGTTGATCCAATGGCTAATTACTCTCAACATTAAAAATTTATGCCTTATTTCCAGTCTGAATTTGTCTAGCTTTAACTTCCAGCCATTGGATTGTGTTATACCCTTCTCTGCTTGATTGAATAGCTCATTGTTAAATATTTATTCCCCCGTAGGTATTTATAGGTTGTAATCAAATCACCCATTAACCTTCTCTTTGTTAAGCTAAATAAATTGAGCTTTTTGATTCCATCATAATAAGGCAGGCTTTCTAATCCTTTAATCATTTTCATAGCTCTTCTCTGAGCCCTCTCCAATTTATCAACATCCTTCTTGAATTGTGGGAACCAGAATGGACACAGTATTCCAGCAGCGGTCACACCAGTGCTAAACATAGAGGTAAAATAACCACTTTGCTCCTACGTAAGATTCCCCATTTATGCATCCTCTGACTGCATTAGCTCTTTTGGCCATAGAATCGCACTGGGAGCTCATGTTCTGGTGATTATCCACTACAACCCCCAAGTATAGTCTCTCCCATCCTGTAAGTATGGCCTACATTCTTTTGTTCCCAAATGTGCATACATTTAGTCATATTAAAATGCATATTGCTTGCTATTTTCTTCCAGGTGATTGCTAAAGATGTTAAATAGTAGAGGACCAAGAACTGATCCCTGAAGGACCCCACTGGAAATAGACCCATTCAGCTACTATTCCCTGTTTACATATATGTTTTGAGACCGATCAATTGGCCAGTTTACAGGGCCGGTGCTTCCACTAGGTGACCCTAGGAGGTTGCCTAGGGCGGCAGGATGTGGGGGGCAGCATTTCGCTGCCTTCTGCGGAATTTCGGCGGCGGGGATCCTTCCGCTCCAGGTCTTCGGGTAACTTTGGCGGTGGGTCCTGGAGCGAGTCAAGGACCCGCCGCTGAAGTGCCCCAAAGACCCAGAGTGGAAGGACCCCCGCCGCCGAGAACGCAGCTTCAGAGGAGGAGTTGCCGCCAATCACTGTGGAGGAGCGCTGCCGCCTAGGGCAGCAAAAATCCTGGTGCCACTCCTGCCAGTTTATAATCCATTTAATATGTGCCATAGATCATTCTAATTTTAGATCATTCTAATTTTTTAATCACAATGTTGTGCAGTACCAAACATCTTACAGAAGTCTAAGTATATTATGTCAACACTATTACTTTTAATCAACCAAACTTATAGTCTCATCCAAAAAAGATATCAAGTTAGTTTGACAGGATCTATTTTCCATAAACTCATGCCTTCAATTCTTTCTTAATCTAGTCCTATGTTAGCCACTCCATTATCTTGCTTTGGTCAATGGCAGGCTGACAGCCGTATCCAGGTCATCCTGTTTGCTTTTAAAAACTGGCACGACCTTAGCTTTATTCCAGTCTTCTGGAACTTCCCCAGTGATCTAAGACATATTGAAAATCAACATCAATGGTTTAGTGAGCTCCTTAGCCAGTTCTTTTATGCAAAACCAGTTCTTGGATGAAAGATATCTGGACCTGCTGATTCAAAAAATGTCTAAATGTAGTAGCTTCTGTTTAACATCCTTCAGAGACACTAGTGGAATGGCAAGAATGTTATCATTGCTATATAATGAGAGTGCCTCGTTTTCCCCCTCCCCAAATACAGAATAGAAATATTTGTTGAACACTTCTGTCTTTTCTGTGTTATTATTGATAATTCTACCATTTCTATCCAGTAAGGGACCAATACCATTGCCATGATTCTTTTTCTTTCTAATATATTTTAAAAATTCCTTCTTATTGTCCTTAACTCTGCTGGCCATAGAGGTGTCCTTGTGCCCCCTGTCTTCCCTTATCAATTTGCTACAATTCCTAACTTCTGATTTATATTCATTACTGTCAACTTCCATGTGTTGCATATTATTTTTATAGCTACCTTCACTGCCCCTCTAAATTAGGGTGTTTTTTTTAACCTGCACAGCCTTCTTTCTCAATTGAGTGATTGGCTATTTGGGCATCTAGTAGTGTGTTCTTAAATAATTCCAATCATCCTTCATATTTTTCTGATTAAATTCTTTCTCCTAGCTGATTTGGCTCAATTATTTTCAGATTTGTGAAATTGGCCCTATTAAAGCACCAAATAGATATGTTACTGGTCTGGAATTATTCTGCATGCACACTGTAAGTGGGATCAAGTTGTGTTGCTGGCAGGCCAGCTGCCAGCTGTTGCCTAGGCTGCAGGCATAAGCTAAGAACTGAAAAATGTATAGCTGGAGACCAGACTAGTTCACCTGTAGGTTAGTTTTTCTCAAAATAGTTTTTAGCTTACAAGAAGGTATTTAGTGTTTAGACTCTATGAAATGCTTGTAAGTTGCTTACATTCATCTCACTTGCAATATCTGTGTTCCACGTTATAAGAAAATATTTCAGGTTTACTTTATACTTTTGAAGATGTTTGCTCTGAACTTGTGAACCTCGTCATGGGAATCATCCCTCGCGCCTATCCAAAAGGACTATCAAATCAGACTGGCCATCATGGATCATTGCAATATAAAGGGTTGGTTAATGGCCCTGTCATACATGGGAAATACTATGTGCAAGGAAGCTTGTCCTGTGAAATTGGATACTGAATGAAGACACAGTAACAAAGCCACAGTAAATTTTTCCATCTTTGCGGCTATTTGCAAGGGCCAGAGACTCTAAACTGAAGCCAGAGATCCTCAAGGGCTGTCTCCTGGGTCCACTCAGAAAGACGCCTTGAACTGTCAGTAGAACTCTGTCACTCTTAGGATTTAGATGGTAACTCATTTGTGTGTATATGTTTGCTTGCTGAAACCTGTAAATAATTCTTATTTCTTTTTCCTAGTTAATAAACCCCTAGATAATTTTACAGGATTAGCTAAAGGTATTGTCTTTGTTGTCAGATCTAGGGTACTAATTGATCTGGGGTAAGTGCCTGGTCTCTTGGGACTGGAAGCAACCTGAATGTGGTGTGATTTTTGGTGTAAGTGACCATTTATTATTAAGTCCAGTTTGGCTAGGTGGCAAGATAGACTGAAGGTCTGAGGCAGGGGTTCCCAAGCTATGGGCCGTGGCTCACAGTCCTGGGTGGTCTGTCAGCAGGGGTGGAAATTGGGGGGCATGTAGGGCATTGCCTCCCCAAACTGCCTCTTTCCACTCCCTTCCTGACCCTGGCCCTTCAGCACAGCTCCAGTGCACACAGCTCTGTCCACTTGTCCTGCCTGGCACACATGCTGTCTATGCAGGCTCTAGGGGGGAGCTTGGGGAGAGCATCTGGAAGAGATGGATTTTTTTGCGGGGGGGAGAGAAGGAAAGCTGGGGTCAGAGGAGCAGCAGAGGCACAGCTAAAAGAGGCTTCCTTCCTCAGCACCTGGCTTGCAGGCAGCAAGCTGTGTGTGTTGCTATTTGCAATGGCGAGTATCGGGGACCCCTTTGTGCACTGGGCTGTTCCCTCCATTTTGGTTGCCAGTGGTGGGGTGTGGGTGTGCTGCTTTGCAGTGGAGGATTAGAGGACCCTTTCTCCAGGGCACTGACCTATCTCCTCCCCGCTCCTGTCTCCACTGTCTGTGCTAGGAGTTCCCACCGCAGTCCCTGCACTGCAGGCTGCTCACAGTGCCCTCATCAATCATCCATCCCTCAGCAGCATGAAGCTGCCAGCAAGAGCATCCTTAGCCTGTGTCCAGCATTTGGGCTCGCTCAGATATTTGCTGACTGGGGGCTCCCCTGCAAAACCCAGGGTTCCCCGGCCCCTTTCCCCCAAACTTGGGCTTCCCCCCACATTCCAACTCCCTCTCCCACAACATGGCTGCTCCCTTCCAAAACACCCTTAACTCTTCATATGCCACATCCCTGCGCCCTCCTCCCCTCCACTTCCCCATGGGCCATCTGTCATAAGTGTCCTCCATCTCAGACCAAACTGGTCTCAGTGTCAGCCGGCTCACCCCTCTGCCCCAGGGCTAGGCTGGCGTGCTGTGGGGTGAACCCCTGCTCTGACTGAGATAACGGATCCGGTCTCCTTTCTCTGACCCCCTGTTTCTCCCCAGCTGGAGGGGATGCTCTCCTGCCTGCTGCAGGAGAACCAGGCCCTGTGGGCTCAGCTGTGCCGCACCTGCCACCAGTGACAGACAACACCAAGAGGCCTCAGCCATCCCCCCACCAGTGCCCCTGGGGGTTGGGGGGCAGAGGCCAGGGGGACCTTGCTTATGGTAAGTGGGGGGGAAATGGAGCTTTGGCTCTATTTTGGGGTGAAGTCAGGACTTTTGCCCCCGGCTCTGTAAGGGAAGGGGTGTTGGGCATCAGTGGAGTGCACTGCCTTTGGGGAGATGGGGTGGCACCTGCACGCAGGCCACAGCACTGAAGGGCCACAGTCGGGGTTGGGAGGGGGAGTGGAAAGATGCACCCTCTGAGTACTGGCCCCTGGCTGGTACATATAGTTTATATGTATGTAATAATGAATAATTTTCCTCAAGAAGTGTTAATAGTGGGCCACAGTGCCTATTGCACAGATGAGCTGTAGGGAAAACTGCTCAGGTAGACCTCAGGGAAAAAAGTTTGACTCTGACTTTGAATTCCTGGTAAGACCTTTATAGTGATCCAAGAGTTCACATTGGTTACTGGCTTGGTGAAATCTAATTATAGAACAAACCACCAGTTAGAGGTGTTTGCTCTGTTTTTGACAGTCTGCTCGGAGGTAGGCTTTTATTGTCATGAGCTGCTTTAGACAGCGTGACACAAGTCATGATCATTTGTACCTAAAGTACCATTAACTTTCAGTTCTGTGGTCAGTTCCTTTTAATCTGTCAGGACAAGGTCTATTATAGAATTCCTCTGTGTTGGCTGTAACACATTTTGAGTTAGAAAATTGTCATCTATAAGAAATTCCAAGAATGTTCTAGTACTGGCAGAATGAGACCTCCAGCATATGTCTCTCAAATTGAAATCCCTGTGATCACAGTTCCCACCGCCACCATCATTATAGGTGCGTAAGGAGCTGGTTATCTTTTTCTCTAGTGTGATTTGGAGGTCTGTAGCAGACACCAGTTAGTATTCCATCTTGTGCTTTAGCTGTTAGCACATTAATCCATAAGAATTCAAGGTAATTTTCTTCCAAGTTATCAGTGACTCAGAAACAGGTAATGCCATTTTTGACACATAGTGCCACTCTCCTCCCCTTTTGCCCACACCATCCTTCCTAAATAGCTTATAACCATTGATTTTTTTAAAACATTCCAGTTGTGTGAATCATCCCATCAGGTTTCAGTAACACCAACTAGTTTGAATTTCTGCTAAAAAAATGAGCAATTCCAATTCCTCTATGTTACCCAGGTTCCTAGCATTAGTGTATAGGTATGTCAAGAATTTCTTCTCTATATCTTTTGGTTCCTTAATTATTTTTGTTCTCAACATCTCAATTTTGTGTTGAGTGTTCATATCTTCCCTCTTTCCCTCCCCCCCCACTTTGCTATTAGTTTAAATCCCTCCCCCGACCACTCTAACCACCTATCCCTGAGGAGATTGGCCCCCCCTTCTATTGAGGTGAAGGCCAAACTATACAATGCTCTTTCTCCATAGAGGGTGGACTGATGTTCCACAAAAGCAAAGGCCTCCATCCTATACCACTTACCTAGCCAGTGATTCACCGGCAGAATCTTCTGCCTTTTGTCTTCCTTGGCTTGTAGGATATGAAGGATCTGAGAAGATCACTTGGACTACCTTCTTCTTCACCATGCTTCTCAGTTCCTTGAAGTCACCTACTATCTGCGAGATATCCCGTGACACAGTGTCATTGGTGTCAATCTGAACCATCACCACTGGATCATTGCCCATAGACTTCAGAAGCCTATTCAATCTAACAGTGATTTTAATTTTGTAGCTGGGGAACTAAAGCACAAAGAAATTAGGCAAATATTGCAAATACATCATACTTTTGTCTCATATTCCATTTGTGATCCACTATAACCCCAGATTCTTTTCAGCAGTACTACTGCCTAGCCAATTATTCCCCATTTTGTAGTTGTGCATTAGATTTTTCCTTCCTAGCTGTAGAACTTTTCACTTGTCTTTACTGAATTTTATCTTCTTGATTTCACATAAATTCTCCAATTTATCAGGGTCATTTTGAATTCTAACCCTGTCCTCCAAAGTGCTAGCACCCCTTGGTGTCATCTGCAAATGTTATAAGCATGTTCTCTATTCCAGTATCCAAGTTTGTAATGAAAATACTGAATAGTACTGGATCCAGGACAGATCCCTGTGGGACTCCATTATATCTATCCTCCCAGTGTGACAACAAACCATTAATAACTACTCTTTGAGTACACCTGGTCTTTAAACCAGTTGTGCATCCACTCTGTAGTAATTTCATCTAGACCACATGTGCCTAGTTTGCTGAGAAGAATGTCATTTGGGACTGTGTCAAAAGCTTTACTAAAATCAAGATATATCATTGTGATGGGGTGGACTGCTCACAGTAGCCCCGCAAGAGCTGAATTAGGCCCAATCAGCTAATTAGGCTGCAAGCAGGGGAGCTTTGGGCTGGAGGTGGCTAATTAGAGAGAGGCTCACCTGTGCAGGAACATGCAGGGCCTCCAGCCTAGGCTGCTGGGAAAGGCTACAGCCACTCCCTGGGAAAAGGAAGAGGAGGGTTTAGAGCTGGTATAACCAGGGGGAGGAGTAGTGGGAGGGCGGGCCTGCATTCCCTTACTGACCACTGGGGAAGTAGCACCATCCGGGCAGTGCCAGAAAAGACTGCCTGAGATGGTTTGTGTGGCAGGACTTTGGGTAAGCCCCAGGAAGGGCCAAGTCATGAAGAGGAGGTTGCAGTCCCTGGAGCAAAAGGGGCCACAGGGCAATACGGGATGGGTGAAGATACCACCAGCAGGGCTGGCTCCAGGCACCAGCGTAGCAAGCAGGTGCCTGGGGCGGCCAATGAAGAGGGGGGCGACACGTCCGGCCGTTCGGCGGCAATTTGGCGGCGGGGCTGTCACTCCCTCTCGGAGAGAAGGACCTGGCACCGTAGAACGAAGCGGCAGTAGAGCTGCTGCTGCTTGCGATTGTGGCTTTTTCCCCCCCCCCTGCTTGGGGCGGCAAAAACGCTAGAGCTGGCCCTGACCACCAGAGGAGGGTGCGATGCTGGGCAGAGAGATTCCCCAGCACAGCCAGGAGGAAGTACCACTAAAGGTGAGAGTTCCCTATGACAATCATGTTTACTGTTTTTCCCTCATCCATTAGGTCAATTACTCTGTGAAAGAAGGAAATTTGGTTGGCTTGGCATGTTTTGTTCTTGACAAATGTGTTGGCTATCACTTATCACCCTGTTAGTCTCTTGGTGCTTAAAAACTGATTGTTTAATAATTTTTCAGTGTCTTTCCAGGTATCAAAGTTAGGTTGACTGGTTTATAATTCCCTGGTCCTCTTTATATTATAGAATATATAATTTCCCCTTTTAAAAAAGGGACCATATTTATCCTTCTCCAGTACCTTTGGGAGCACTCTTGTCCTCCCTGAATAATCCCTAATAGCTCTGAAATAGAGAACTAACTGAAGCAGAGTACCCTAGGATGAATCTCTTCTCAGGCCCTAAGAATCTATATAGTCTTTAACCTGTTCTTTCCCTACTCATTGTGTGTAGTACAGGAGCAGATAAATCAAGGTAAAATTCCCATTGGCTTTAATGGCAGCAGGATTTAAACAGGAATGTATTCAAAGAAATGAAAATGCTATTATATTAACAGTACCATTTGTGGTGTTCCACTAATGTAATAAAATGCATTGGGAGCTTAATGAAATTGTACAAAGGAAGTGAAAACAACTTCTTTTTTAAGACCACAGAGGTCATAATGATATCCAGAAAAGAATGGAAAATATCATTGTTAGGCATGTCTGGACCAATTTATCTTCTAATGTAACCGTATAACTCTCCTTAATGGTCACTCTGAGGTTATGAAAAGGGGGTATTAATTGATGCTAGATGTTAAGAAAACACATACTTTATATTTATATGCACTTTTCTGAAATACCAGGTAATTTAGTACACATAGGAATGAACTAGGTTTATACATTACATTTTTTCTATTAATAGAAAACTGCTCCGTTTAATTAGATGTTACACTAACTACTTGGCTTCACTTCTAAGGCCTTTCACAGCCTATCTCCATTCAGCCTATCCTTTCTAATAAGCTATTGAGACATCAACCTCAGTCTTCATTCTGCAAATGATGCCAGTTTTGATTACCTAGTTGTAAAATTTTTCAAAGGTGCCTTCATGCTTTTTCCCATGCTACCTCTCCTTGGGAGGAGTGCCCAACGAATATCAGCAAGAACACCTCATTGACCACCTTAACTCTTTTCTACTGTGATGCTGTCCTGGGGTGGTCCCCTGTGAGTCCTTTCTTGCCTTATGCACTGACCACACCCTCTCCTGGTCTCCATCACCACCACCATGCTCTATTATACTGTCCCAGCAGGCCACTACTTGTAGTGCTGTTCATATATTTACAAGTCCCAGCCAGCTTTCCCACTTACTACTAATTCTGCTCCATTTCCCCAGAAGCAACAGCCACCAGTTCCGCCTTCCACCAGGCTCTCAGCTCCCCACTTCTAGGGCTTCCTTCCTGTCTATTTACCTGCTCCCAGCTGCTGCAGTGTTTCCCCCTCTAATAAGCCCTTCAGCTATAGGCCCACTTGTTAATTGATCCTCTAATTAGGTCCTATTTAACTTATAATGTTGGAGATTTGAGTGACAGGGTACTGAATCAGCTCCTGACTTAGCACCCATATGAGATGCCTACAAAAAACTTGCCAATGGCTAGTAATCTGGTGGGCTGTGAACCACTGCTCACCATAGTGTCATTGTTACTTTGTGCTCCCCCACCTGTCATACCTGTTGTATGTATAGTCCTACTTGGATTGTAAGCTCTGGAGGGTAAAGAATATCTCTTCATTATGTTTGTAGAGTGACTGGCCTTCACGTGCTGACACAGTACAAATAATATTCTTATTAAGGTATATTTGGAAGACTCTGTAAAATATATAGCCATATTGTGCTCTCTGTTGCTGAGTAGAAATCCCGATTGATTTGAAGGGGGAGTCTTGATTAAAATGTAACTTCTTTTAAAGTGGCTATTAAAACGGGCATTTTGGGGTTCCAGAATTCTGAAAAATTCTCTTCAGATCAAATGCGCTAGGATAACTAAAATGCTTTTTCTAACTGTTGGCCCTGCGTTTGCAGCCTAGCATCTGAGAGTCTCTCTCTTTGCTTCTCATGCATCATTATTTGTAGTAACATTTCTGCAGGAAAATTATGCCCTCACTGACAGCTGTGCAACTCCCTGTAGCCTTCATTGGGTTTGCACAAGCACAACTATCGGAACTTGTGCTCCATCAACAAATGGTTTTCTAAGAAGGAATAGAATCTAGCTCACTCATTTTCTTAGCTGTGTGGGTTCTGGTGGGCTAACAGGCATGAAAACACATTGTCGCTGCTAAACAGGCGATAGAAACGTGAACCTACACGTTGAGTAGGAAAGAACCATTTTAATATAGTCTTCTGAGTAATCCTGCACTTCAAAATTGATGGCATACTATGGGCCATAATTTTGAAGGACAAATTACCTTCATAAGATTATTCAGAATGCTATTATACTAATAGTGCCTGAACCAAAATTCTGGATCTGAGCATCTGTTCAAATCTTGTGGGTAAGTTTTAAAACCCAGATCCAGAACTGACATGGCAATGCAGGCCGACTTTAATCTAAAAAAGCATGGAACTTTCTGGTGGTTAACATTTGTTTCAGAATTAAATATTGTACAGAGAGATTAATCTTGACTTGAAAGGACTGTCCGTCTATCATGGTCAAAGTAGAGGTGGCACATTTCCAGGCTGGTGTAGGGAAGCTTGCTCTGTAATTACCTGTAGTGTACCTACAGGGGGTAGACAACCTACTTCTCCAGATATCAGAGGGGTAGCCATGTTAGTCTGTATCCACACCTGGAGAAGTGGGGAAACAGATTGACAGAGCGAGATGCGTACCCAGAAGTCACCTACTATAGGATAGGCCCAACAAGGAAAATAACAGAACACCACTGGCCATCATGTACAGCCCCCAACTAAAACCTCCCCAGCGCATCATCAGTGCTTTACAACCTATCCTGGAAAATAATCCCACACACTCTCAGGTCTTGAGAGGCAGGCCAGTCCTCGCTTACAGACAGCCCCCCAACCTGAAGCAAATACTCACCAGCAACTACACACCACAGAATATCTAACCCAGAAACCAATCCCTGTAACAAACCCCATTACCTTCTCTGTTCCCATATCTATTCTAGTGACACCATCATAGGACCCAACCACACCATCAGAGGTTCATTCACCTGCACATCTACTAATGTGATATATACCATCATGTGCCAGCAATGCCCCTCTGCCATGTACATTGTCCAAATTGGACAGTCTCTACGTAGAAGGATAAGTGGACACAAATCAGACAGCCGGAATGGTAACATACAAAAGCCAGTAGGAGAACACTTCAATCTCCCTGGACACTCAATAACAGATTTAAAAGTAGCCATTTTTCAACAAAAAACTTCAAAAACAGACTTCAAAGAGAAACTGCAGAGCTACAATTCATTTGCAGACTTAACACCATCAATTTGGGCTTGAATATGGACTGGGAGTGGCTGGCTCACTACAAAAGCAATTTTCCCTCTCTTGGTATTGACACCTCCTCATCAATTATTGGGAGTGGACCACATCCACCCTGACTAAATTGGCCTTCAACATTGGTTCTCCACTTGTAAGGTAACTCCCTTCTCTTCATGTGCCAATATATATTTGTGCCTGTATCTGTAACTTTCTCTTCAGATGCATGAAGTGAAGTGGGTTTTTAATCCACAAAAGCTTATAAATAAATAAATAAATCTGTTAGTCTTTAAGGTGCCTCCGGACTCCTCGTTTTTACTTCTCCAGAGTGTCCGTATAGAACCTTTCATAAGAACTAAAAGTAACCTGAAAATCCAAACAAATATAAAATAAAAAAAATCCTAGTCTTGCTTCATGGCTCTTGAGAACTTTAATCCCGGAGGCAGTCTAAGGCACAACAAAGGTTGAGAAATGGAACAAGCAACCATTACTGGAGGCATGTACATTTACTGAAGGCTTCTTAAAAATTAGCAAGCCAGAGTATCTTTCTTCCTACCCCTTTAATTTTTAAGAGATTTATTGTTTTTTATTCTCACTTAGGTTATTGGTTCAATTTATCCTATGGGGGAAGTTGCCTAGATCTAAAATCTGTTCGGTCTCTAATTTCTGTCTGTCAAGCAGCAAAATCTTTTTATTTTTTAAAAATATTTCTGAACTAGTTGAGCTCACCTCTACTATGAAAAGAATATAATGGCATTTTATAGCTAATATATGCATATTATCTCTCTAAATGTGTTCTAGACACTCCAAGGCCAATATGGATATAATTCTTCAACAGGAAGCACATTATCGTCCTGAATAAGGTGAATCCAACGTCATTATTTTTACATTAGTAGGGTGAGTGAATTTCAGGCTGTGGTAATGGTTGTTGCAGGTAGAGTAGATGTAATAAGCAGGGTCACTTTCTGCTGACTTTCTACTAATGCAGTTCTTAGCCTGACAATGGTATTTTTCATGATCCTGAGGTTTTGTAAAGTAGTAATCAGAACCAGACTGCATGCATCAATGTCACTTGGGCTGCTGTCAGATGCCCAGTCTCACTGGGAAAAATTCTGGCAACAAATCTCCTAGATTGTTCTTTTCAGTACTAATTTCAGAAACCCACTTTCCTACCTCTCAAAGTCCTCTACAATTTGTATATAATTATCCCACCTTACAATTATTTTGATCAAAATAACTCCCTTTTGATACAAATCCAATCAATGTTTAATTTTATAACCACCAAGGGGCATATTTTAGCTGGTTTATCACACACATCAGTGCCTAAAATGTAAATAACTTAACTCATTTTTTATGTTCTACTTGTATTTTATTGTCCTGAATCTTCCTTGGGCTCTTCTTTTGACTCCTCTGGAAATATCAAGAGGAAAGGCTGAAATTCAAAATGAAGTCCAATAGCTCTCCTTGAGTGGAGAAAAATACTTTAAAAGTTTTTTGTGCATAAAGTAAATGTGGCTTATTGAATATATTTGGATTTTTAATTAAAAGGTTTTTTGTCAGTGTGATCCTACATGAGTATCTATTAAAAGAAAGTAGTATGATCAAAACACAGAGTGAGGGTTTTTTTTTTTTTAATGGCTGGCTACCTGAACTAGCTAAATTACAAATTGTACTCTGTGGGACTTCTGTGCACAGGAAGGCTTTCAGGATTAGACTCTGAACACTGAATCCACTAACTGAACTTCAGGTTCAAGGTTTGATATGGTTTTCAAACCAAAACTCATGCTCACAAATGTTTGTCAGACATGGTCTGTTGCCATGTGCGTAGCTGGGGAGAAAACCTCTCCTCCGCAGCACCATCCAGTCTTCTAATCTTTGATCATTCAAAGTCTTCAAGCCTCAGTCAGGCCTGTTCTTGAGTGTTTCATTATAAAATGGGCATCAGCAAACTGGAGGGAATCCAAAGCAGGCAACAAAGATTCTGTCAGTAGTTGAGGGTATGACCTATGAAGAGAGACTAAGGGAGTTCCATTCATGCAGGTTAAATTAAAGGCATAGGGTATAGCTGCTCATAAATACTTGAGGTGATAGCAGAAGGAAGGGGGAAATTATACATATGATAAAAGGTAGTATAACATGTAATAGTTTGAAATTAAATAAAGAAAATATTAAATACACAAATTATCACTCTATCTGACATGTGGTCAGTTAGATACATGTTCGATTCAATCTGAGAGGTGGCTGAGGCATCCTCACCTAGAGGTGCTCAAGAACAGACTAGATACTGCTTAGAACTCAATCCAACTTCCTCTGAAATGAATGGAAAGATTTCAGTTATTTCAGTGACAGTTAGATCAGGCCATTAAGAGGTTAGTGTAGAAAGCAGTCATGTCCTAATACACTGTACTAAAGTTACTTCCCATCCCAATCATCTGCCTTTCTATGATGAAAGGGCTGTAGCATTTATCTGAAATGTCCTGAGAATAAATAGTTAATCGGCTGTTGAAAAGCTATCTGGGATAATGATCAGGACATTGGGATACATTATTAATGCACCACTGAAAGGAATAACAAGAGGCTTTTGTGGTTTATCAAGTAAACAGTTTTTGCTTGGTAGTAAATAGAAGATGATGCAATAAATAATAATCATGAAACCACAGCAAAGGAGTTTAAGAAAACATATGATGCTGACACACAGATGTGAGGAGAGAGATTGGTCTTTCTCTTAAATCATCCAAAACACACCTTTTGATTGGTATTTCTGATTGTTAGATGTGTCTCTACTCTCTAAGTGGGCCAGTATTATCCATTTCTAACTTAGTTTAAGGCACCTTCTTAATGATCATTGTGATATTTACCAATTGTTGTAAAAATGAGTTGATATATCTTGGTGTCCTTCAATACCAACACAATCCCTGGTCTGTAATCTGTGGCCCTTCAGAGGAAAGGGGCCTCCTGAATACTTTGGTGTTCACCTGTTAGTTTCTATCCACAAGGGAGAAGGGGCATAGTTATCTCCAGGAACTGAGAGTCCCCACTTGTTCCCTCATTATAAACAACTGAAATTCTTTTCCTAAGAAAGAGGAACAACCCTTCCCCCCCGCCAAAAAAAAAAAAAACCTCAACAACAACAAAAAACATCACTGCACTGTGGTCTAGGCAGGGACTCAGTAATGGACTTACAGGTTATAGGTTGATAGTGGAAGCACCTCTTGTTTTTTAGCTTTTTTCTCTCTCTCTCTCCCTTGTTCACGACACACTGCTCAGAAGAGACCTGCTTTTCCTATTCTCACAAAGTCTGTCCTGCTTTCCTGGAAGGAATTGTCTTTATATAGGGAAGTCAGTCTTTGTTTCCCTCACCTCTCCAGCACACTGTAGTGTTGATGTCATCTCAGTGTATTGTTTTCAATATGTATTTCCTGAAACATGTTCACATTTGTTCCTTCTAGCTTGTCCTCCGTGGATGTCTGTCTGTTCAGAAAACTTGTAGTGTATCCTTACAGTGGAGATATTATCTACTGTTTGAGAGAATACATTTCAAGACCCACATTCACTCAGGGTTCGTACTTTCTGCTGAGACTGGCTATAGATATTGTGGCAAATCCAGGATAAAACAGCTACAAAAGTGGGGGGTGGGGTAGTAATTAGTCCCAGGGGGTTAAAAGGCCTCTCCCAATCCACTAAGGGGAGATAACCATGGGGAAATAAGGTTCAGCTGGAAAAGGGGTTACCAGGGAACTAATTAGGTTCAGCTGGCTCCAATTGCTGGCGACCTTTTTAACCCCCCCCCCCCCCGGTGTGGAAGGGGAGGGGAGAGAGAGTGAGAGTAGCAGGGAAGCTGCCAGTAGGCTGGTTGCAGCAAGGCTCTGAATCCTTCCAGCAAGGAAGGCTGCACTCTGTCCCCAGAAGGGAAGAAAAACAAGCACAAGGGACTGACTGAGGGAAGGAATAGCCAGACTCTGTGCTACCTATGAGGATTTGCTTTGCCCAAGCCTGAGTCTCCAAGGCTTAAAAGGACTGAGCCTGCTGAGGAGAAGAAGGTACTTTGCCACATGTGGTGTCAGGGGTGGGATGTGCGTGAGGCTCTGTGGCAAGCCATCTCAGGGCAAGGTAAATCACACACACACACAAAAAATGGAGGACATAGTGAAGGCGTTGATACAGGCCACTGCGGCCCAACAAGAGGCTACCAGAGTGGCAGCCCAGCAAGAGTCAGTACGTGTCCAACAGGAGACAAACCAATTGCTGATGAACCAGGCGGCCCAAGTGAACCAGTTGAAAGCCCTGATCACGCTGACGCACGGGCTCCAGGGGACCCGGCCGCTACAGGCAAGCAACTATTTACAGAAGATGACAACGGAGGATGATATAGAGGCATATCTCCTTGCATTCGAGAGGACAGCACTGCAGGAGGCCTGGCCCCAAGACCAGTGAGCAGGCATCCTGGCTCCATTTCTGTGTGGGGAGGCTCAGAAGGCCTATTTCAACATGACCACAGAAGCGGCTATGGATTACCCCCAGCTGAAGGCGGAAATCCTGATGAGGTCAGGTGTGACGCCGGCCATAAGGGCCCAGCGCTTCCACGAGTGGAAGTACCGGGATGACAAAGCGCCGAGGTCCCAGCTATTTGACTTGATCCACCTTGCCCAGAAGTGGCTCCGCCCCAAGACCCATGGGCCGGAGAAGGTAGTGGAAATCCTGGTGTTGGACAGGTACATGAGGGGGTTGCCGCCGGACATACGAGGGTGGGTCCGCCAGAATGATCCCTCCTCGTATGATGAACTAGTTGCTCTCGTAGAGAGACACTTAGCAACCCAAGAAGTTTCTCGGACCACCGGGGAAGGAAGGCACCAGAGTCGGAGACCAGCCTCTGCTCCGAGACCCTGGTTTGCCCTAGTGCCAGGCTGGGCAATGGAGGGGAGGAAGGAGGCGGAAGAGCAGCCTCCTGTAGAGACTTGAGGACTGGGGGAGAAAGACTCGGGACATAAAGCCCAGCAGCCCGAAAAATAGGGGGCTGCCCTGAGCAGGGTACCGATGTTATGCCTGTGGCGAATTGGGGCATATCGCTGCCCAATGCCCGAATCTGGGAGAGCCTATGCAATGCAAACTGGGAGATATAGGGGGACCATGCAATCTGATAAGTCTAGTCGGGGTTGCGATGGTCCCTCATAGATACACTAGGCCCGTTAAGATGAATGGTATAAAGACCACCGCATTAGTAGACTCGGGAAGTGCAATCACGTTAGTCTCAGGGAAGCTGGTCGGGCAGGACCAACTATCCCGGGCCAAACGCATGGGGATGTCAACTATTATCCGACCATCCCTGTAAAAATAGAAGTTCTCGGAAACCCCACTAAGTTGACGGTGGGAGTAGTTCCCAAACTCCCCTACCCTGTTCTTATCGGACGAGACTTCCCGGGGTTTGATAGCCTACTCCCCGGGGAGGAGGTAGAAGAAAATAATGACCCTGGGACCCCGGGTGTGGCCCAGATGGTTAACCCTCCCCCGGCCTTCCATGAATTTAGCCAGGATTTGTTCTCCCCACCTGGGGAATCCATGAATTTAGCCAGGATTTGTTCTCCCCACCTGGGAAATCCAGGAAGACTCGGAGGGAACGGAGGGCGGATAAAAGGAGGCGGACGAGGATCCTGACCCAGTACCAGAAGTCTATGCTTGTAGGAGAAAGAAGGGGCTCAACTGACAGCGGGACTGGGTCGGCGATCAACAACCCTATCGCCGGACCTGGTTCCCCAGGGGCTTTCCCCGAGGGGGAGATGGAGGTAGACTCCCCCCCCCCTGAGTTTGGACAAATGGGGACCGCACTCGGGAATTTTGGTCAGGATCAAGCCAATGATCCCATATACCACAATATTCTGAAAGAAGGAGTCGAGGTAAATAGGGTACCTGTGGAGGGGAGAGTTAAGGGCCCGGGGCCCTATTATATGATTAAGAACGATCTGCTATACAGAGTAGTCTGGGTCCAAGAGCAAGTCATAGAACAACTCTTGGTTCCACAGAAGCATCAGAGGGCTGTAATGGATCTGGCCCACAGCCTTCTGTTCAGGGGCCATTTAGGGATAGATAAGACCCTTGATCAGATTCTACAGAGGTTTTTTTGGCCCGGCATTTATGTGGCGGTCCGGCAATATTGTACATCCTGTCCGGAATGCCAGATACATGGGCCCCGACCACACTTAAGGGCTCCTCTGGTACCTCTGCCAATTATCGAGATCCCATTTGAGCGTATAGCTATGGACCTAATAGGGCCATTGGAGAAGTCAGCCTGGGGCCATCAATACATACTCATAGTACTAGATTATGCCACCCATTACCCCGAGGTCGTACCCCTACGGAATACCATGTCCAAGACCATAGCCAAGAATTAGTCCAGATTTTTTCCAGAGTAGGAATAACTAAGGAGATCCTGACAGACCAAGGGACCCCCCTTTGTGTCTAAGCTGATGAAGGACCTATGTACAATGCTCCACATACAGACCCTTAGAACATCGGTCTACCATCCCCAGACCGATGGCCTTGTCGAACGCTTTAATAGGACATTGAAGAACCTGTTACGGAAAGTGATTAGTCATGATGGGAAAGATTGGGGCGCCCTGCTGCCTTACTTGCTGTTTGCCGTACGGGAGGTTCCTCAGGCTTCCACGGGATTCTCCCCTTTTGAGCTGTTATATGGTCGCTACCCCAGGGGCATACCGGACCTGGCTAAAGAAGACTGGGAAGAACAGCTGAACCCTGGGAGAAACGTTGTTGAACACGTGATGCAGATGAAAGACAGAATAGCCTAAGTTGCCCCCCTTGTGCGCGAACACATGGAGAAGGCCCAAGGGGCACAACGGACAAACTACAATCACTAAGCAATGACCTGGAAGTTCCAGGTGGGGGACAGGGTGATGGTGCTCATACTCACGGCGGAGAGCAAGCTCCTGGCCAGGTGGCAGGGGCTGTACGAAGTAATAGAAGCTGTAGGAGAAGTCGACTATAAGGTCCGACAGCCAGGTCACCGGAAGCTGGAGCAGATACACCATATAAACCTGCTGAAACCTTGGCAGGATAGAGAAGCTCCGGTGGTTGCGCTGGGGGCACCATCCCCTAAAAGCAACCAGCCCGACCTGGTGGGAATATCCCTGGAGTTGACTCCGGAACAACGATCACAAGTGATCAGCCTGATCAAACGCAACCAGGATGTGTTCTCAGAAAAGCCAGGCAGGACTACAGAGGTTCACCATAACATCCTCACAGAGCCTGGTATGAAGGTGAATGTCAAGCCATACCGGATCCCGGAGGCCAGAAGAGAAGAGATTAGGACAGAGGTCAGGAAAATGCTGGCATTAGGAGTCATCGAAGAATCTCATAGCCAATGGTCCAGTCCCGTGGTTTTAGTGCCTAAACCTGATGGCAGTATGAAGTTCTGCAATGACTTCCGCAAGCTCAATGAGGTGTCCCAATTATACCCAGGATAGATGAGCTGATTGACAGATTGGGAAAGGCATGGTTTTTGTCTACCCTTGACCTTCACTCACTCACTCACTCACTCACTCATGCCTGTCACCCCAGTCGGGGTATGGGCCGCCAACCACAGATCTCCAGAGTCCTTTATCCTGGGCCATTTGCTCCAGCTGGTTCCAGGTATGGCCCATTTTTATGCTATCAGCCTGAAGGTCGCGTCGCCAGATGTTTCTTGGACGGCCCCTTTTCCGCTTGCCTTGGGGGGTTCCACCGCAAAGCCTGTCTAGTGATGTCGGTTGGCTGCTTGCGTAGTATGTGTCCTATCCAACCCCACCTTCTCCTTCTAATTTCTTCCTCTGCTGGAAGTTGACGGGTCCTCTCCAAGAGGTAGATGTCGCTGATGGTGTCTGGCCAACGGATCTGGAGAATCCTTCTAAGGCAACTATTTATGAAGGTCTGGATCTTCCTGGTGGTTGTTTTAATTATTCTCCAGGTTTCAGCTCCATACAATAAGACTGATCAATCAATCAGTCATCACCCTTGATCTTACCAAGGGCTATTGGCAGATCCCCCTGGCCAAGGCCGACAAGGAGAAGACAGCCTTTGCAACTCCAGAAGGATTATATCAGTACACGGTTCTCCCCTTTGGGTGGCATGGGGCCCCCCATACTTTCCAACGGCTAATGGACAAACTGTTGCAACCCCATGGAAAGTGCGCGGCAGCCTATCTCGACGATGTCATCATATATAGCCCCAACTGGGAGACGCACCTGGAGAAGGTGGAAGCGGTCCTGGACACCCTGAGGAAAGCAGGGCTGACTGCCAATCCTTCCAAATGTTCGATTGGGTTAGCTGAGGCCAAGTACCTTGGGTATATAGTGGGGAGGGGCGTGGTGAAGCCCCAGCTCAACAAGTTAGAAGCTATACAGAAGTGGCCCCGACCACTCCGGAAAAAACAGGTCAGAGCATTCCTGGGACTAGTGGGGTACTATAGGCAGTTCATTCCCCACTTCGCCACCAGGGCATGCCCATTAACGGACCTAACAAAAGCTCGGTAATAGTAAAATGGTCTGCTGCGGCCGAAGGAGCTTTTGCGGATCTAAGGATGGCCCTCTGCACAGACCCCATACTAGTAGCCCCAGACTGGGGGAAGGAGTTTATCCTACAAACCGATGCCTCTGAAGTAGGTCTGGGAGCGGTGCTTTCACAAATGGTTGGAGATGACAAACACCCTGTCCTCATCCTCCGTAGGAAGCTCCTACCTAGGGAACGGAAATATGCCGTAGTGGAGAAGGAATGCCTGGCGGTAAAATGGGCCATAGAAAGCCTCCGCTACTACCTACTTGGACGGAGATTTACCCTTGTCACGGACCATGCCCTTTTGCAGTGGATGCACCAAAACAAGGACAAGAACGTGAGAGTAACAAGATGGTTCCTGTCGCTTCAACCCTTCCACTTCACAGTACGACATAGGTCTGGAACCCAACATAGCAATGCAGATGGCCTGTCGAGAATGCACTGCTGTCCGACCCAAGTAGCCAACCCCATGGTGTTGAGCAGGGATGGGGGGGGAAATGGGGGAAGATATGTGGCAAACCCAGGATAAACAGCTACAAGGGGAGGTAGTAATTAGTCCCAGGGTTTAAAAGGCCTCTCCCAATCTACTGAGGGGAGATAACCATGGGGAAATAAGGTTCAGCTGGAAAAGGGGTTACCAGGGAACTAATTAGGTTCAGCTGGCTCCAATTGCTGGCGACCTTTTTAAACCCTCCCCAGCGTGGGAGGGGAGAGAGAGTGAGAATAGCAGGGAAGCTGCCAGTAAGCTAGGAGCAGCAAGGCTCTGAACCCTTCCAGCAAGGAAGGCTGCACTCTGTCCCCAGAAGGGAAGAAAAACAAGCACAAGGGACTGACTGAGGGAAGGAATAGCCAGACTCTGTGCTACCTATGAGGATTTGCTTTGCCCAAGCCTGAGTCTCCAAGGCTAAAAAGGACTGAGCCTGCTGAGGAGGAGAAGGTACTTTGCCACAATATATATAATATGGATTAAGTAAAAAGCATTTTTAATTTTGGTACAAATAAGGTGTTCTCTAAGTACATTTGTGCTAAAGGGGTGATGAAGAAAATAGGACTCGGTAAAAACATAACATCTTATCATTCTGATGGAGGACACCAACATCAAAAGTCTCTTTTGTGGAGTTTTCACTTTGTTGGACAGTTTAAATTTAATCTTTCAAATGAAAACTACATGTTTGAAAATATGCCAGAAAATACTGAAGCCTAGAAAACGTATCTAAATTTTATTCCAACTCTCCTAAAATGCTTCCCAAAATATTGGGACAAGCTTTAACAATGATTCATGTGACAAGAATTTGAACACATGACTGCCTTTCATCACTTATGATGAAGATAGGGGCTGGATTAAAAAGGCATCAATCTGCAAAATTTTCCTCTTCTGAAAATGCCATGAACTCCCATTTGTTTTGTATGCTGTATAGTTTGTATTCTTTCTCTGGCTAGCACCTGTGACCACTTTCCCCCTATAATCTTTGTCTTACTGTTTTATGATCCATTAAACGTTTAAAATGGCAACCAGTAACTGATTACCTCTCAGACTAAGAACTTGTCTACACAGGATTTCCCCCCCCCCATAATAAGTTCAGTTTTTTGGGGGGATAAACTGCCATGCCGCCACATACCAGAAACAAGCAAAAAAAGATCTTGTGTTTATTCTGCATTCATTAATGCATTGTGGAAGGGAAATAACTATTCCACAATGAGTTATTTGAGGATAACTTTCATGTAGCTAAATAGAGCAGCTGTATTATTTTGGATTAACTATACCTCTTCTGGCAGTCCTTGCACTGATATCCCACACTGCATAGGCTGATCCAAGTGAGAAGCTATCTGTTTACCTGTGTCATCTATTGCTCCACAGCCATCTTGACTAAATATCACCTCAAGCTGGAATTGCAAAGTGATGTAAATTCACACATCTAGAGCTACATACAGTACTTATTATAGCAGCCATGGTCTGTGCTTCCACAGGGTCCCATCAGGAGGCACTGGAGTTCCTTATCCTCTGGATATAAGAGCATATTGAAGCTCATTTGAACAGCAGTTGCTGGAATGCCATGACCTACAAGTGACTGTCAGAGCAGTTGAAGGAACGTAGATACTGCTGGGATATGGATCAATGCCATGGCAAAGTGAAGGAGCTCGACAGGGCAACAGTGTTGCAAAGGGCAGCAGCAGGATCTCTGGAAATGCTTCCACTACTTTGGTTCAAGCTTGGGTGGCTAGCCCGAGCTGCCATCTGTGTTGCAACACCCACACTGCTATTTTTTAGCATACTTGCTGGAGGGAAGCTAGTGTGAGTCTGTCAACCCAGGCTGGGAGGTGCACTCCCAGTTGCAGGGGAAGCATACCCCAAATGACCTAGACACTGTCCAGAAGCAATGGTGGATTAACCTGGGGGCCAACGGTGCCTGTGTCCAGGGACCCAGCCAGTTGGGGGATCCCGGAAAAATGGGCACTCTGATCTCGCTCCACCCGCCTGGTGCTCCAGCTGGGGAGCGGGGTTGGGGTGTGGGGGCATTCCCTTCTCTGCCTGCCCACCTGCTTCTTCTGCTGGGGAGTGGGGTTGGGGCATGCCCCACTCCCCAGCAAGAGTGCCAGGAGGAGTGGAGCAACCCCCTGTGTCCTGACCCTGCTCCCCAGCAGGAGCGCCAAGGGAAGGGGCGGGGTCTGCAGGCAGAAGTGATAGGGAGGGGCCCCCACTTGCTCTGGCCCAGTGCCCCACAACTGTGATCCTCCTCTGTCCAGAATGCGATTCCTCCAGACAGCCAAGATGCCTTTGGCAACCCAAACCTCAAGCTAGAGACTCAGGCAGCAGAGATGCCCTCTGAAATTCAGGCAGAGAGCCATCCTGAAATTGCTGCAGAAGAGAGCACTACTAGTAAGTATTATGTGCTGTATTGTAACAGCGGGTAGAGCGAGAATATAATAGGAAAAATATTTTGACTCCATTTGATCAGCCCTGTGCTTTTAGTTATCTTTACATTTTATGAGGTAAATTGTCAAATTCACGCTACAGAGATGTTTTTGATTTTAAGGTGTTCATGGCCACTTTTAATAACAGTATTGCTAACTCTTTAGGTTCAGACAGATTACTACCAACATCTATTTTATAGTGCACTTGGTGCTCATCTGCTGGAGTTATCAACGAAAACTTAAGGCAAAGAGTGCCCTATTTGTGCAGCTTTCTCTGAGACACCAATACAGGTGCTATGTCTCTTCCATGCATGCACCAGATGTGGGGCACCATCCCAGTCCATAGTAGATCTGCATCTTTTCCTGGTTTGCCTACTGGCTTTTTGAACAATCTTTTTTCTGCCTCGGGGTAACATCCTCCAACAGAAGAACAACCTGCAGAGGTACATAGGCAGTTACTAACCTGCCCCCTGCTGCCCTCCCACCAACCCTCCACCTTGCGTCCAACCCTCAGCCAACACTGATACCGAGTCCCATAGAAAAGAGAAGTAGGGTGGAAAACATCTTACCATCTCCAAGTGCACCTCAGACAGGGCAGAACAGATAGCAATCCAAACAATGGCATTCCAAAACTGAGGGGAGAAAAACAACTTTTCATCATTTGTTGATATGGACACCAATAGTGGGATAATAGCTATTTTATGGGGGTTTCTTTCTATTCCCCTAGCTCCTGAAATGCCACAACCATTGTGGACAGAGTGTTTATCAGGGAAACTAGCAGGGAATATTTTAACTAATCATTTTTCTGTCAGAAAAATGCTGATTCTTTGAAAAGGTTTCTCTGATCACAGATAAAATTTCTGATCAACAAGAGAGCAACTGTTCACGCAGCAATAGCTAATAACGCCATGGCTAGGGCACTCACCTTCCTAATTCAGGCAGAGCAGGGACTTGATGCTGGGTTAACCACATCCCAGGTGAGGCCCTTAACCACTAGGCTATTTACTATTCTGGGATGGCTGGGTCTCTAATTTTTCATGAAAAATTAGAAGAGGGGTTGGTTTTTGTCCTAATGCAGAAGTCAAACCAATTCGGAAACCTCAATTTTTCACAAAACCAAATTGTTTTCTGGCCAGCTGAACAGTCAATTGATCAGCATCTGAAAAATCTGCAGAAGATGAGTGAGAAGATGTTTACTCACCTGGTTAATGCATCTCCACAGGGGACTCAAAGCAGAAGAATGGAGGGAAGGACTTCTGCACCCATACAAGAGGCTTCCACGGGACTGCCTACACACAGGAAAGGGTGCTGGAAATGATGCAGAGGCATTTGCTTCTGCATCGAGAACACTGTGGTGCTGTGTTCACAACCAGCACCCCAACTTAGCCATGTCCTGCACCTTGTGGAGAATGCAGGATATTAGGAGCCCCCTTTCACTCTCTAAAACTTCAGAGGACGTCCCTTTTCAATCTTTCAAATGTGAGGCTCCTCCCTCACCATGCCACTCCACCCCCAGCGCAAGGAGAACAATTTTGATCGCCCACCACATCTATGCATTCTTGTGCGCCCATTAGTATAGACAGGTGAGTACTCTGCACTATAGGTATGTTCTACCAGAGTTCCACAGGCTTTAGATTTGCACTAGTATGTTGAATCAATAAAGACTTTTAGTATGAAAAATGTGGATGAGACATTTCATTGAAGTTCAGCTTTTTCCCCATCAATTTCAATTTCTGAAATATTTTGACAGACACCTTATTCTCTTCCTTTCTTACAGTATAAGGACCCTCTGCTACATTCTGGCCTCAAAGTAGGAGCACAACATAACCTTGGCCGGTTGGGGCACTATGTAGAGGCCCCCTCTCTGGCTGTTCATAACATCCAGAAACTCTCCACCTACCAGACATTCTCTCTTGGTCTAACAAATGTTGTGGAAAACAAAGCAAGCACCTATCACACAAGTTAGATATTGCTCACAAGCATCCAGTCTTGCCCTGAGGCACTTTCAGCTGGCTTTCAGTCTTCCAAATGCCTATGCCACTGTCATTCTGCAGCTACTCAGTATTCTCCCCATGCTGCCAGTCATTCGTTCAAAACTGGTGCTGGCTCCCTACCCAGACCCACAAAAGGAATTATGGTAGCTATTTAGACAAAGCCTCTGTGGAATCAAGGTCTGCAGAAATATATATCCACCAATGCTCGGTTTAATTAGTGACTTTGACGTCACAGCTTTTGTATACCATAAAGGAGGTCAGGCATGGTAAGTGTCAATACCAGGGAGCAGGGCTGGGGTCAGGAGAGACATGGAGGTTGGGCTGAGGCACCCAGGAAGCTAATGATCCATGCCCCTATGGCTCCTAGCCTTTGTAATTGTTACTGACTAATATCCCTCACATGACCACCAGTACACATGGCGCAGCCTGGTTGTATTACTGACTGCCAGGACTATGGCACTCAGCAGTGTTTTCCCCGTGTTGCCAGACAGCAGTTCAAAACTGGTGCTGGCTCTTACCTCAATTTTGTTGTTTTATGTCAGGGAAGGAGTTGTGCCTCTTCTGGTCCTGTCTCCCAGAGGGGATAGTAAAGTGGCTGTAACCCAGGTGCTGTGGCTCTGTTCTCAATTTAAATGCCTTTAACACGTGAGATGGGGAGGATCTGGCCCTGGGTAAAGACTGCAGCAATTGGCCAATGGGGGTAGGGAGAAAGGCACAGCTATGAAAGGAATGAGCAGCATTAAATCTGCTGAGAATACTATTTTTTGTGCCAGCAATCAACTTGAAATTGTTTTGCTTATATGGGATCCTTTTATTGAATACCTTTGATTTTGTAATTCTTAAGTGAATTTTAATGGTGGTGAAATGTGCTGGATTGACAGCACAGGAGACTCAAATCCTCTAGGTGCAGCACTTACACCACACAGGCTATGGCAGTGCAAGCTGTCTCAGTGCTGCATCTCTGACACCATGAGACTAATTTAGTCTTGATGGCCTTAGCCTCCCTGGGACTCCTCATGAGGTATGCCAATCATGATGATTGTGTCTGGGATGGTGTTACAAACTAAAGGAGAAAGGAGCCTTTCTCCTATTAATTGCCTACACAGTCCCATCTTCAAGTGTGTTAAACACATAAATTATTACAACAAAAAAGGCAGATAGAAATTAAAAAGTTCTAGACATCCTATGATCTTCTAATTGTTTTAATCAAAACCCCATCTGTAGTGGCTGAACCATTTTCTTCAGGAAATATCTAACTTTGATAAGGGTCAAAATGGAAGCTAACAGTGGCTTGAGTTACACCACCAGGCATGTGATATATCTGATGGATGCATCCATATGTATGCAATATATTTGTAGTAGTTCATGTGGTTTTGTTGGGTATTTACTGTTGCATGGTATTCATAACTGAAAACTCCATGACCGACAAAGAATATATTATATCTATCTTTTTTAACTAAAAATCTGTGTATGTGAAACTTGTTCCATATTCATTCCATGCATTCAGTATTAATAGTCAAGATTTTTACAATATCTTCTGCAAAATGTGTGAGAGCAGGTAATGCTCTATTTACATATGTGCCAAAACTGGCACTCATTTAATTACCATGAACACCTTATGATCAAAATTCTGCTCTGTCAGACCAGCTCAAGTCTATTGAAATGGTTGTAAAATTGGGGCCTTCTGGTGTTTCTTTTTACTTCTTCAAGACTTTACAATGAGAATTTACCATATTTTAAGACATCTTTTAAGCATAAATTATGTCTGCAGAGATAAAATATACTTTACAGTGTGGTATGCTTGAGTTTTTTCTTTTTTTCATTATGTAGTTTCCCATTCATTAGCGTGAATTAATGAGATTATACTGAATTTACCCAAAGAGTTATATCCTCTACAGTGCCATTACAATCTCTAAACCCAAACCTGTAAGGTGCTGAGAATTCTTGCATGGTACTGAATTTCTCCAGCCTGGAATGTCTCTCCAAAGATCAGGTCCTAAGGAAGACCTATCTAAATTATTTCTAATCTATCTCTGTCTACCCGATCTTCTGTAGAAAATTGACAGTAGTCTTTATCAGTGTGTATTTATGGATTCTTATTAGTATACTCATTACACAAGCAAGATCCCCTTGACACTAACTGGAGTCACTTATTCCAATTAAGGGGTGGCTAATCACTTAAGCCACACATTTGGTTTCCATTTGTGTGTGCTACAAATCTCCATGAAGTTCCCATTAAAAGTGATTGCTCAGCAAACTGATTTCCTATAGAAAATGACTGTTGCTTTTAAATCTTCTTAAAATGCCCTTATACATTATACCAGGGGTCGGCACCCTTTCAGAAGTGGTGCACTGAGTCTTCATTTATTCACTCTAATTTAAGGTTTCGCGTGCCAGTAATACATTTTAACGGTTTTAGAAGGTCTCTTTCTATAAGTCTATAATATATAACTAAACTATTGTTGTGTGTAAAGTAAATAAGATTTTTAAAATGTTTAAGAAGCTTCATTTAAAATTAAATTAAAATGCAAAGCCTCCTGGACCAGTGGCCAGGACCCGGGCAGTGTGAGTGCCACTGAAAATCAGCTTGTGTGCTGCCTTCGGCACGTGTTCCATAGGTTGCCTGCCCCTGCAGTATACTATAGCAGGGAAATGTTTTCTCCTTTCTCTCCACTTAACATCTCATATGCTGAAGTGTCACATGTATGTTGGTGATCTTCCAGCTACTGACAAATTTTGGAGCATTATATACAGCACTCATAAAGCTAACTGCACATTTGATAGCTGACCTAACTTTCAGTTTATTTGTTGAGGAAGTGGACAGTTTCAAATGTACCAGCCATTTGAAAATCCTACCTTATTTCTTCATCTCTTAGTTGAACCATATAATAACAAATATATCCTGTTCAAAGTGCAACAGAGGGTCCTGTGGCACCTTTGAGACTAACAGAAGTATTGGGAGCATAAGCTTTCATGGGTAAGAACCTCACTTCTTCAGATGCAAGGCTTGCATCTGAAGAAGTGAGGTTCTTATACACAGAAGTATTGGGAGCATAAGCTTTCGTTAGTCTCAAAGGTGCCACAGGACCCTCTGTTGCTTTTTACAGATTCAGACTAACATGGCTACCCCTCTGATACTGTTCAAAGTGATTGATATACTTTCATTGATGAGGCAGCTCACAGCTTTTTTAGATTTCCAGTTGTCTCCAGTTTGATAGATGCTTGACTTGCCCTTTCTACATCAAGTTGCATCATCTCCAAAACTGTTTCCTACCAAATACCAAGAATCAGAGTGGCCTTAGTGCTTCAGATAGAAGACTGACTCAGGATGTCTGGGTTGTATTCCTGGATCTGCCACTGGCTTGTTATGTAAATGTAAGGGAAATCATTTCACTTCTTCAGGCCTCGTGTCCCCTGTTGGGAAATGAGAATAATGCCTGCTTTACTGTAGGGTTTTGAGGCTTATGTAATTAATGACAATAAAATACTATGAGGTCCTTACATGCTAGAGAAGTGTTTATTATTGGGGAGATGAAAGCAACATGAAATCAGAAGACCCATTTACTTCAACTACACCTGAAAAGTGCAAGGATAATGCTTGGCTTCATGAGGACTTTCTCCAGTTATCTTTCTGTGTTTATAATTTTTGTCTTTGTCTGACAGGAAGTATTAACCAACAGTAGAGTGTTTACTATAGTACAATAGAACATTTTTTTTTTTTTTAATCCAAATCCTTCAGATGAACAGGGAATCTTGCTGGTAATCTCTGAAAAGATGGAATCCAACTTCCCAGCCCCAGAGTGCACTCAGTAAATCCAGCACACAGTTGACTGGCTAGCTTTAAAATCCTTGGGGACGTAATCAAAACTTGAATAGCTGAGGCTGTGTCCTAGCTCCATTATTAGCTGGTGTTAGGGTAGCAGCGAGAACAAGGAAGTGGCCTGTTGCTAGTATGCTGAAAGAAAATAGAACAGGGTTTCTGTTCTGTAACTGGTACATAAAGAACCTCTGGCATGTTCCGAACCATTTGTAACAACACTGACTTTTATCCTAATACTCTTGCTTCCTATGAAACTGGGAAATCAATCCCCAGGCTGTAAATGGACTTCTTACAACTCTGCCTCTGAGAGGAAATAACATCTTCTATTGCCAGCTCCACCATGGTTACAGACTGAGGATTCCTAGTGGGACAAGAACATCCTCCTCTGACTTTTACGCAGTTGTGGTGAGGAATGTTTAACACTTTCCTTGCAGATAAACTACCACTCCAATGTCCCACTCTGTTTTTATTTTGCTTAGAACAGGGATGATCCCAAACCAGATTTGCAATGTTGAAACTAAGTCTGCTAATATGCTGAAATCAGGTATTATAGCTTGCTTTATAAGCTTGTGTAGATGAGCTCTCCACTTCCCATTGGCAGAGCTCTGCAATACATTTTTCAATATCAGTGAAACTCGGGGAAAGTCCCCCTTATTTTATTTCTTACTGCATTTATAAAAAGTTTAAAAATTGTCCTTTTTTACCTCCAACTTTTTTCTACAGGCAGAAAAATAAGTTTTCTGATGGTAGGGAAAATACATAAAACTTGAGCCCAAGCCCACTCCTCAAAATATATTAAGCCTTCTTCTCAGGTTCTATGTTTCACACTTAAAGGCATTGGTGCAATAGTAAAATTCTCTCAAGGCAATGACCTGCCCATCTAAAATGAAATTTTAGAGGGCAGAGTTGAAACCCCTCAGCACCTGGAATGTAAACAGTATTGCAAACCTCACTGTGGATGATTAAAAAGGGAAAATTTTACAGGAATGCACGTTAAGCCCTGACCCTATTGCCCACCATCTGCTAATAAAGGTCTGTCTAGCTATAAGTATCTCTGTACACGATTGGCCCTTTTAATACAGGGATCAATTTTTTTGGAGAGTGATTCAGATTTGAGAGTCTCAATCTTGACAATTTCCTTCTAATTAGACACTCCAGTAAAAAATAAAGCATTCTAAAATACAATTGTGGAAATACATTTCTTGGAAAAACCTGAGAGCTGTATAACTGTAGTTAGGTGTTCTGTTTACATGTGTACATTTTTTATTAAAGGGGGGTAATTACAGAATTAAAGTCCAGCAAATACATAATTTACACAGGTCCAAAATTCATTATTAACATTTTTACTAAAACCAGCTGTTGCAATATTGATATGAGATGGAACAGAATGGCTTGTTCATAGCAGTCAAGGTTTCACTGCTAAATAGCGGCTACTTTGGATTCATTCCAATGAATAGTTTAACTCTATAAATAATGCAATCTTGCTACAATTTCCTCTCTCCAGATTTTGGTCTCCTTAATGATTTCAAACTTGTACATCACCATGGGACAGTACTGTTTTGAAATGGTTGCAAATTGCTGACTCGTGATAGCTGCAGTGTATTCTTTTAATCCTGGTTGGCTCAAATATATGTTGAACCCTTAGTTACAAAGTGCACTTTAGTACATAAAAATAGGACCCCTTTGTCCCCATGTGGTTTATTCCCCTGTAAGGGACTGGAAAATGTGACTTTGCAACTGTGGCATTTCCTTCTCATTCTTTCTTCTTGAAGGGGAGAGACAGGTTCATTTCTTTCCTCTGCTCTTGGATGGGTGTCTACTCATGTCTCCACATCGGTGGCCTGTGCCTCTGCACTTCTACTTTCTCTGGTCTAGGCAGCATGGCTTCTGGAGGTGTCATGTGCTAGGGACTAGCCACTGCCCACAAGACCCCCACAGTCCCCAAAATGTTTGTTTTTAGAGACTCCTGTTTGTATCAAATGGATGCTTCTGGACACCCTATGACAGGGTGCAGTGGCTGTATTTCCTTTTCCATGGGATTATTGCCTTTTCCTCCACAGTACAGATGACCCATGAAGGGGCACCCATGGGAAAGCAAACCCTGACTTCAATAGAACAATTTTTGAGGAACTCTGCAAGGGAATCAACCAGATATTTCTTTCCGCTTCCCCCTCTTTCAGGGATTTTTCCCTTGAGAGGGGGCTACCAGGCCAATTGTTTAACAGAAGATGAACATCTTGCCTAACTGCTACTGTACTCATATTAAGGGGAAATAACCATCCTGGGTCTAGGCAGACATCTTCAACTGAAAGGGGGAGGCCGAGGGTGAAGGCAACTCTTTTTGGGAGGAGCTTCCTCTGAGTAATCTAGCTTTTCTGCAGTACTTCTGAGCAAGGGGAGACCTGAGGTGTCAGCACATAGTGACACAGACAAGATGAACTCTCGATAACTTTTAAGTTTGTTGTCAATCTCACAGTGCTTTCTGTAGTAGCCTACATTTTAGGTGCTGCCTTTCATGTTACAAGTCTTTATTCAGTCAAATAGCCAATAAACACTAATACTTTGAGTAGATCTCCAGTCTTGATGTAGAATTCTGACCTCAGTGAATTTCCCCTTTGTGAAGCTAGGATGTAATTACTTTATTTCTGCTGCCGTAATGATAGCTCACAGTAAAGAGGAAGAATGACAGAAAGTGATATTGCTAAATAGACAAATCTAGACTAAAATGTGGATTTTTTTTTGGTCCTGACTTTTCTAAGTGGATTGCAAATCTCACTTAAAATCTACTGCATCTCTGAGAAAATAAGTGAAAATATTCTCTTTACCTGCTCCTCCAAATCACAGGCCCACTCAGTCAGTGACACAAGAAAAGTGTCCTATGGAGACTCATTCCAGCTAACCCATCTATAACTCAAAATGCACCAGTCAGAATATTCACAGAGATTTAGATAGGGCAAAATAAAATTCAATTAAAATTTTGTTTTTAAAAAATATTCTATCCGGATTAAACTCAAATCACTGCTTATCTTATTTATGTTTTGGTTTTGAGTATACCATTTTACCCAGGGTTAGATCATGCTGATTAAGCTCATTTGTCATGTACATTCTCTCACTCCTATCTGTTCTGTATTTTATAACTGAGAGACAATCAACTTCAGTTATTAACCTTTGTCTTTTGGTTCTTTGAACAGAATTTGCAAGAGATGTTAAAGAACAGAATCTAATAGAATTGACAATTAGCTGCAAGTTGTTTTGGTTGTTTTAGCCAAAACATTATATAATAGCAGAAAAATATATAACTGGATTACTGAGGGGGAAAATACATCCTTTCCCTACCTAGATCTTTGTGTTGTTTTTATTATTTGCTCCCTACACAGAAAAGAAGATAGGTACAGAGTTTTGCACTCCAAGAGGAAAATACTCTGCCTCTTTGGATTTTTAAGAAGATTTAATGTAAAGGAAACAGACTGGAAAGAAATGTTTATCTATCTTTGATCTTTCCTACTACAGTTTGCACAAAAATTTCACACCCAGTACCAACTATACTTGATGTTTTTCTGGAAGTTTCCTTTTGAAGCTTCAATTCTATTTGTTGCAGAATACAACAGGATTATTTTCCAGACAATGTTTTTCTTTGGCCTTGTTATGGTGTGTGTCTTTCTTTTGTCTATTTAATCCTGCCCTCAAAGAGACACCAGTAAAAGTATCACAGGGAAGCCAAGCAGCTTGGAAATGTTACCCAGTTGGTTTGTCTAGTTCAAGCCTGGGGTTGAAATCCTAGTCCCATTGAAATCAATGGGAGTTTTGCCATTAACTTTAATAGAGGCTGGATTTAACCCTGATAGATTGTGATAGATGATAAAGGTAAAAGAGAAGTTAAATTGTGTTAGTGCTGTGTGACTATGTACTGTACACGATGGGCCAAATTCTGTTCTCTGAATTCAGTTCCATTAACATCTGAACTGAATGACTATAACGGAGCAGACTTTGACCCACTGTATGAAAATGCCTAATTATACATTTGTACATACAATAACCAACTTTGCACAGCTTTTCATAGCGACTGTATGTGCATATGTATGTGTGTGTTTACCTCAGGTCTCATTCTTTTTTTAAAACTAAGGGTTTGGATGCCTCTAAGTCTTCATTCTGAGGGTCACATTATCAAATATGGCCAAAGAGAGTATGTGTATTCTACTTAGATTTAAAAGTCTATACCTCAGGGTCGGGGGGGGGGGGGGGGGGAGGAAACAAACCTCAGACACTTATAGAAGGCAGGGTGCCTTGAAGGCAAGAAAAAGTATTCATAGCTCTATACTGTAGACTGGTATTCCAAACTGGTTGAAGATTAGGGACTGATTTTAATGATAGACATGTCTGGCTTTCCACCTTATCCAGCTACCATCCTGTTAACTTATAAAATATTTTTATGGTATTTGGGAGCCATCAGGAAAGTGTTTTGGGTAAGTTAACTGGCACTGGCTATTCGTTCCAAATAGTTTGCCTTTAGACTGAGCAATTTAAATTCATTGTATTGTAAGATTTCATCTTCTCTTTCATCCCAAGAGAAGTAGGGTATAAAACGGAAAGAAAAGGTAACAGATGATATTTTACTTAGTTTGTTATATAACAACAGCATGAGGCTCTGTCTCCTGAATGCAAATAAGCTATTTCTTTTTTTCAAGTCAATTTTTTGACATGCAATATTGTGGCATATCTATATTAGTAAAGCTAGCAGATAATTCTCCTGATACTTAAATGCAATTAGGACTAAATTGACCAAAAGAATTCCCACGGCAGTTAGTAATGGATGCATGACTGCTACAAAGTAAACTTCAGAAAGATTGAACAAACCATTTTGGACAAGAGAGAGAACTGGCTTGAAATTTTACGCAAAATTTGAATTAATCATTAACTTGAGATTCAAAAAGTTTGTTTAATTCCACTCCCTTTCCCCCTCCCCCAGTTTTGTGTGTCTTCACATTCCTGTCTCTAGAAACAATAAAATACACAGAGAGGTTATTCTAACTGTTGTTGGGTCAGACCGAAAAACAGGAAACAAAAAAATGTTAAGTCCCTCTTCTTCCTAAATCTCCAGATCAGATTTGCAGACTCAAAAGTTTGAAATTGAGTTCCACAAAGCAAACAGCTTTGATGGTAAAAAATTGTCCATTTATATATTTACTTCTGGGGGAATTCTGGCTCAAAAAATTAAAAATCCTGCACCAAAAAATTAAAAATTCTGACCACAATATTTTAAAATTCTGCATATTTTATTTGTTAAATAACACCATATAAGCACACCAATTTCAATTATTTTGGTAATTTATTTCAAAATACCTGTCAGGAAGTGTATGTGCAACAATATAGACAACAAAAAAGATCCAGGAAATGATTTTTGACAAATAGATTCCTTATTAGGCAAATTAATACAGAACTTTGAGTAATTCATTTAAACTACAATACAGAACCATATTTTCCACACCTCTTTGCACTGCTTCTGAAGCTTGGGGGAGTCAGGGGTAATGGAGGAGCTGAGGGAGAGGGACGTAATTGCTGTGAAGAAGCCTGGGAGTGAACATGGAGGGTTGTTGGGTGTGAGTGGGAGCAGTATGAAACAGTTTTTTGGTGGGAGAGGGGGAAAAGATTGTTAGGGAGTTGGAGAGCCTCCCTCATCCAGACCCTGGCTGACCCCTAGGTTCTCCCATTGTCAGGCTCATCGTCCCATGTCCCTTTGCACCACTCCTGCATCACCTCAACATCCCCATGTTTCCCCTTCACCCCGCTCCCATTCAGCCCCTGGCTCGATGCTGTCACCCCAGTAGCTCCGGTGCCCTGGCCCAGTCTGTCCCCCACCACTAGCTCTTCTGAACCCCAGTCTGTGTGACCCTCCCAGCAGCCAGGTGTGCCCCGCGCTGTCCATCCCTCCCATACCCTGTGCCTCCTCACCTGGACTGATGAACAGAGCATTGTGAGGAATGCACCCTCTGCCTCCTCCTATCTGTGGCTGACTGCTCTGGGCTGTGAGCCAGCTGCACTCTCTTTGGGTGCCACATCAGCCCCTGGTGGGCGAAAGGTATAATTGCAGCACCTCTTTGGCAGTATCTATTTTCTGCAGAAAGAAAAAAAAATCTGTTGGGGACATGAATTCTGCATATGTGCAGTGGTGCGGAATTGCGCCAGAAATATATATTGCAAAAAATAGCACAAATTGTTCTGATTACTAATAAAAGTGGAAAAGGTGGGGGAAAAATCATTTCAGACAAACTTTTGTCAGCTCTACCGATGTCCTTGGCAGTTAATATTTCATTGGTTACTATAGAGTTCACATTAAAAAGAAAAAAAAAAAATTGGAGTCATTCCCAAGTCTACATTTTGAAAATGTCAATAACTTTGTCATATTTTAAGTTTGCCAATGTTTACCTGGCTGGATCGCTAAGTGAAATTGTCTGTTAGAACTATGATTAGATGAATCTGGATGACTCCGGGGATTGGCACTGATTACAGCTATGATTCAACAATGGCAGGTTTTAGGAAAAGTCACGATGAAAAAGTAAAAATCATGGAAATACAGCAATTTCATGCAGTAATGTGTAATCAAGAAAGCTTTTTCTTATCTGCTTTCATTGCAAATTGCTATTGCATATGCTATGACAATAGTCCTGAATGTGCTATGCTGAAGAACTTCTCCCTTCAAATGTATGCAAGGAAATCTCACTTTCCACCTGGAAGGGAAAGGAGGTTCATGAGCCTTTGGGGAAACTGGAATTCTGAGTCTGGTCATTTGTCTCACCACAGCGGTGTTTCAAACTTTTCATCACATACAGAGCAGGTCTTAGCTTTATGGCTCTCTGTGAAGCAGGTTCAGTTATTAGTCAACCTTGCATTGGCTCTCATGGTTTCATGCTGAACCCCAAAGTGTAAAAAGGCAAGGATATTAAAATTAAATATGAAAAATATGGAATCTGTAACTCCTGTTACAGCTATGGTAATGGGATACAGTGTCACAGGCCCAAGGACTCCCTCCCTCAGGGGGTCCCAGGGAAAGGCAAATTAGCATTGTGTGTTGCTAATGCGGCTGCAAGCATCGCAAGGCATTTTGGGGGAGGGTCAAAGGTGTATAAGTGTGAAGTGAAAAGTCTCTAAGGTCAGTATTCGAATCCTGACTAAGTTACTAATGACTAGCTGGGGGTTGTAGAGGAATGGTGCAAGGCACCTTCCTTTCCATTTGAGTGTGCTGGGCTAGGGACAGTCACAGTCCTGTGTTAGGGGAGTGCAGGGGCTGCTCCCTTGGAGTGAGCATATGTTATCCCAAAGTGAGAGGTATGGGAGGAAGTAAGGCCATGGTCTGTGTTTATGTATCACTCATGGAGCAGGCTAGGTACATCAGGGAGAAAGCTTCATTATCTAGGGGATGATCTAGGCCTAAAATTTCCATCTGATGACTATTAAACATACAATATGTGCGTTAAAATCTGGACATTAACTGTGTTATTTGCAGCATCTCATATTGTACTTAGAATTGCAAGTACACATATTCTAGTAACTCTAACTATTACAGGTGGTGAAAGTCCCATTTGAATGGTGCACAATGTATGTGAAAAGAACAGGAGTACTTGTGGCATCTTAGAGATTAACAAATTTATTTGAGCAGAAGCTTTCGTGGGCTACAGCCCACTTCATCGGATGCATAGAATGGAACATATATATATATATATATACACGGAGAACATGAAAAGGTGGGAGTTGTCCTACCAACTCTATGAGGCTAATTAAGAGAAAAAACTTGTAGTGATAATCAAGATAGCCCATTACAGACAGCTTGACAAGAGGTGTGAGAATACTTAACATGGGGAAATAGATTCAATGTGTGTAATGGCTCAGCCATTCCCAGTCTCTATTCAAGCCTAAGTTGATGGTGTCTAATTTGCATATTAATTCAAGTTCAGCAGTTCTCGTTGGAGTCTGTTTTTGAAGCTTTTCTGTTGCAAAATTGCCACCTTTAAGTCTGTTACTGAGTGGCCAGAGAAGTTGAAGTGTTCTCCTACTGGTTTTTGAATGTTATGATTCCTGATGTCAGATTTGTGTCCATTTATTCTTTTGTGTAGAGACTGTCCGGTTTGGCCAATGTACATGGCATAGGGGCATTGCTGGCACATGATGGCTTATGTCATATTGGTAAATGTGCAGGTGAACGAGCCCCTGATAGTGTGGCTGATGTGATTAGGTCCTGTGATGATATCACTTGAATAGATATGTGGACAGAGTTGGCATCGGACTTTGTTGCAAGGGTTAGTGTTTTTTGTTCTGTGGTGTGTGGTGGCTGGTGTGTATTTGCTTCAGGTTGAGGGGCTGTCTGTAAGCGAGGACAGGTCTGTCTCCCAAGATCTGTGAGAGTCATGGATCATCTTTCAGGATAGGTTGTAGATCTTTAACGATGCGCTGGAGAGGTTTTAGTTGGGGGCTGAAGGTGACGGCTAGTGGCGTTCTGTTATTTTCTTTGTTGGGCCTGTTTTGTAGGAGGTGACTTCTGGGTACTCTTCTGGCTCTGTCAATCTGTTTTTTTACTTCAGCAGGTGGATATTGTAGTTTTAAGAATGTTTGATAGAGATCTTGTAGGTACTTGTCTCTGTCTGAGGGATTGGAGCAAATGCGGTTGTATCTTAGAGCTTGGCTGTAGACAATGGATCGTGTGGTGTGTCCTGGATGGAAGCTGGAGGTATGTAGGTAAGTATAGCAGTCAGTAGGTTTCTGGATTAGGGTGGTATTTATGTGGCCATCGCTTATTAGCACAGTGATGTCCAGGAAATGGACCGCTTGTGTGGATTGGTCTAGGCTGAGGTTGATGGGGGGATGGAAATTGTTGAAATCATGGTGGAATTCCTCAAGGGCTTCTTTTCAATGGGTCCAGATGATGATGATGATGTCATCAGTGTAGCGCAAGTAGAGTAGGGGTGAAGTGAATGTATGTGAAGTGAGTATAGCCCTTCTTTTAGTGGCCAATTCAGGCAAGCTACCATCTATTGGCTCTAATTTATACCCTTAGTGACAGTATCAGTAGAAAAGCCAGTGCATGAATGAACCTGGAGCCTAAGATACCATCACAGCACTTGGATCCAGTTTTAGCAGGTCCACTGAAGTGGAGTGAGTCTGTCTGTCTGTCTCTTAGAAACAGAATATTTCAGATAAATACTCTCCACCTCTCCAAAAACCAAAAGAAAGCAACCAAAGACTTACCAGCAAATAAGATATTTTCAAGAACGTTTCAAGAAACTTTCAAAAAAATTAATAGCGTAAAGATTAACTGGTCAACGGAGAGAAGATAAATATGTGAAAATGGAGAAGAAACTTTATCCAGTTACCACTGGTCCAAGAAAAATCTGAATCATCCTGAAAATTGAGTAACAACCATGAATTAAAGGTGTTGGGTTTTTTTAATTGGAAATGTCAGACAAAACGTGAAAAACATATAAAGATAACTAGAGAACATGGAGGCAGACAGAGAAATAATAGAAATGAGAAGGTCAATCCAGAAGAATAAAATTTAGGGCATATTTTATGTCTGGAAAATCAACAATTACTTTTGTTTTAATCTTTCAGTTGACACCAGGTTTTTGTATTTCACCATGGCAGTTGTGAACATATAGAAAAGTAGTGTGACTTGGTCAATACCCTCCAACCTTTTGTTATTAACATCCCTGATAAAATTCTAGATTTTAAGTGCCAGATGCTCTGCTGGAGTAAATCAGGATAGCTCAAGTGAACTGCACTGATTTATACCAGCTGAGGAGCTAGTTAATATATTATCAAACCAGAAAAGACCATTTGTATCACCATTCAGCTTTCTGATTTTTGTAGGACTATTTGTTTCCTTCTAATATCTTATTCACATCTTCTTGACTATAGTGATGATATCCTGGACTCCCTTTCTTGGGAATCCATTCCTTGTCCAATGCTTTGTATCCTGAATATTTTCCTCCTTCCCTTCTCTTCATCTATTGAAGATATTTATAAACTATAATGGCAGTGTTTTTAGACTATGATTATGGGTCATTTAACTTCCTAGCGATGGGGCTGGGAGGGGGATTTCTTTCTCACTAGGTTTAAGTCCGGTCAAGTACAGTACAACATTTTCCATTAAGTTGCAGTTATATTTGAAACTGACCTGGAGTATTCTTGTCCTTTCATTCTCAGTATTCTTATTTTTCTCAATCAAAACACTATCCCCTAGGAGTTTAATATGAGAAAGAGAGCCTATGGAACGGTTCTGAAGATGAGCTGCTAAATAATGTAAAGCACTTTAGGAGCCTTCTGGATAAAAGGTGATGATATATAAATAAAAATATGGTCTTATTTCCCTGTAATCTTGAGGTACAGTACAGTGAGCTTCTGGTTGATTTGTTCTGCATTTTTAGAAATATTAAGTGAATCATTTAGCAGTTGGCCACCATGTTTTTACAAGATGTGGGTGTGGATTTTTGCCACTGAGCCAGGTCTAGGAGCTTGCATAACATACTCAGGTCCTAAGCCTTTACTGTAACTATGGAAACTAGAAAAAAAGGTACCATTTTCAAGGCTGCCTAAAGAGGGGAGAGGTGATGACATACAGAATAGGCCCAAGCAACTCTGTATTCATTAAGCTGAAGCAGGAAACCACAGTGTGACTCATTTATCCTGCATCGTGTATCAGCGGGGTTCTCTTGTTGCAGATCACTGGTGGAAATGAAGTTCATCTTTCTCTGGAATTCAGGAAACTGCGGAGAGAGAACTCCTTAAGGGGGGCTACAACTCCAGGGCTAGGCATTGTGTGGGCAGTGAGGCAACAGTGATATTTGACTGTGACTACATGTGAACTGATGTTTTGCAATATCTCCCTACCAACTGGATATATCAAGTTATTTTTAAAAAGGCTTTACATGGCAAAGACTTCAGTAGTCCTGCATTAGAGGTAGCGATAGTCTCATTGAGGGGATATTAGCATGGAGAGATGGATGTTTTGACTCCTGTCCTTTCATTCTCCTGCTCATAGTTTCGGGTCTAAGTATTGATGTGAAATACCGGGCAAACTAAATCTGGTAATGAAAATCAGCTAAAACAACACAAATCTGTTTTTGTTTCCATTGGACAAAGATTAACAGTTAAACCAATTCTTGAATGGGAACAAAACTCATTTCAGTTTATCTCTCTTAATTGAATATGTATTTTTGTGAGACAGTGATACAGGAGTGTTACTGACCTTCATGACAAAAAAAATATGTGATTCCATCTCCAAGTCCTTAGCAGGAATTTAGGTCAGAGCAAAACGCATCCAAGTACTTATTTGGAAAATGTTTTGAAATCACTCAGGGATTCCTCAGAGATTCAGGTAGAATGTTTGAGAACATTAGTACTATTCACCCATAGTAACTTCCCCTACTGACCTGCAAATAGTATCACTCTTTCACTCCCAACCTGCATAAGTGCCCATCAAAAAAAAAAAATTAAAATCATTCCACCCCAACTGATTAACTAGGGTCCCATGAGCCACAGACTCTATTTTAAATATAACAGTAGCTTCCTTTTCTTGAGGAAAACTTTTTCAAGATTCCCCCATTAATTACTCCTTGGGGAATTCTGCACCACTGTACACACACACAATTTATGTTCCCCGTAGATTTCTTTGCTTCCCCGCAGAAAAAAATACTTTTTAATGGGGAAGCAAAGGGAAGCCATAAGAGCAGTCATGTGAGCCTCCCCAGCAGTTTTGGGGGCCCAGGACAGTCAGCAGAGAGGTAAATCACTGTGGGGCATGGGGCAGGACTGGGGAAGACCTGGCTGGTGGCTCCTACCCTGTGCCGGGCTCAGCTGCTAGTCCCAGCTGGGCTGGGAGGACAGGACTTCCTCTTCCCCTGCACATTATCTGGGGCCATATCAGACCCACCCCCAGATTTCTCCCCCAGCTGTAGGAAGCTCTGCAAACTCCCTGCCCCTGCTTCCTGCACCCATTGCTCCTCAGCTGTAGAGGGAGGGATCACTGTACAGGGAGCTGATCCCCCATCTGCCCAACCCCCATGCATCCAGCCCCTCTCGCATCCAGACCCGCCTGCTGAGCCTCACTCCCACACACCCAACCCTCCCCCCCCCGATGAGCCCCATGCACCTGGACCACCCCAACGAGCCACCCGGATCCCCACCCTACTGAGTCCCAAACAGCTGCACCTGGATCTCCACCCCACTATCCCACCATCTGGACCCCCCCACTAAACATCCCACACACACCCTGCTGTGCTCTATCCCCCCCACACCCTGACTCTTCCCCGCTGAGCCTTCACCTGGATCCCCCTGCAGAGTCCCATTACCACTGCATCCAGAACCCCTCAACAAGCCCCTGTGCATCAAGATTCCCCCCCCACACACACACATCTGGATCCCACATAGAACCCTCTCAAGCACACCTGGATTCCCCCTCACACTAAGCCCTTTCACATTTGAATCCTGCCTTGCTGAGCAGGCCTGCCCACACCTGGTGCACCTGGCGCAGAGGGGCAGGGCCCTGGGGTGTTTCAGGGGCTGGCCTGATCCTTGCGTTGTGTCAGGGTTGGGTGCAGCCTCACTGCTGAATCCGTGTCCCGGATGAGGTGAGGGGCTGCACAGTGATCTCCCACATCCGTGCAGCCAGTGGCCTGTGCTCCCCCATGCCATGCAGGAGCCTCCACATGCTGCTTTTGAGACTAATGTATTAGAATATTCATGGCTGCTACCTTGGAAGTAAATAAGTTAGTCAAGAGAGCTAACCTGCCCTAAAATCTTCCTTCCAAGAGTTTCAATGCTCCTAAATTGAGCATCTTGGAATTTTTTTCAACAAATCATGTTGCAATATTTAGATGATTATTTTTAGAAGTAGTACTATACTTTTACTTATGTTATCTTTCTGGAGCTTTCATTAGTTGTTGCTGCTAGATGGCACAAATTATTGTTAAGGGAGAGGATTTTCTCTCTCTCTCTCGTTTTTCTTTTATTCAGGATAGCTCAGGTAGTCTTAGGTGGAAGAGAGTACAGCAGTACTTCTAAACTGGGAACACAAAATAAGCCGCTCTTTTTCCTCCAAACATGGCTGTGGCATTTTCTTATTCCAGCCCTTTTTATATGTAAGAGCCGGACAAACAACTACTTTTAAAGTCTATTCTTTAAGCAGAAAAGGGATTCCCCCCTCCCCCCACCAAGAAATTAGCTACATGTATGCTTTCTGCTGAATATAGCTGGGGGTCACTTCAAGAGTGGGCAGGAAATCCATGGTATCTGCTTTGATGCTGTTCTGTGTTTGCAATTTTCCTGTCCAGCATTCTGAAGCATTAATTGAAAGAAGTTCCATTTTTCTTGGTAACCAAATGCGTCTCTCAAATTGGTTGATATCCATGACTAATTTATACAGAACCAAATGTTGTGTGCTTGTATTTCAAGGGGTTTATTAAGCAGGCAACTTGATGCTCACTCTGAAATAGACTTTAGATGTGGGTTTTTCTGTCAAATAAAGCTAGTCATCTAATAAAATAGAAGTCAAAAAGTCACTGACATTTCTTTCCCTGTCACAACATACATTAAAATAAAGAACTCCTTGTGCTGGGAAAGAAAAAATTATAGCAAAAAGATGACGTGTAGAGTTTTTTGGCTATAAGTTAACCTTTTTTAGTATTTTTAAAAAAACAAGTTCTAAATTATGACTTTTTCAATGTTTACTTCATGTGTGTATGAATTATTATATTAAAATTGGGACTATAAGAGGGTGAAATAGTTGCAAAAATTAAAATGTAAGTGCTTTCATGTGTTATAGTTATGGCATTAGCCCCTACTATTAACTATAAAGTAAGGGTGAAACAAAAATGTCTAACCACATCCCAACAAAAAAGCATGGACAAGAGGCAGAGAACCCTAAAGAGGAACACTCCTAGTCAATCAGGCAGAGAGAAGAACTACTGGGATCAATACTGTTGTCTTTGCAGGCCTGCCTGGACCTCTGGACTGACCAGGAGGTGGGCCACAAAGGATTAAACATTGTGAGTCTTTTGTTATTCCCACTGATGGTAACCAGGCCTCAATTTTTCCCTCTTTCATCTTGGTTTTGATTTTTGTGGAGCTGGAGGGAAGAGTGTAGGAAAAGGGTCATAGTGCCCTTTGGATTTTCCATAGTGGTTCATAGGTCATTCTACAATTAAGTGCAATAGAGGGTACAATTGTACATAAGTGTCTTTAACTTGGAGCTTTTAATGCTTTTAAAGCCCTGATCCAACAAGGTACATGAGCCCATGTGAAACTTTAAGCATATGTTTTAATACTTTGTTGGCTCAGGGCTTAAAACATTAAAGATTATCTGCCAAGGAAGAAAAACAATTAGCATGTCGTCCCCTACCCTCTTTGCTTATAATAATGCACAAAAGGCCTAAACAATTTACAGAGATGTCATCTCTGGTATTCTCTGGCTTTGTTAAAAGATTGGCTAGAGGTCTCACAGCAGACTGTGAGCATTCTCAGATCTGAGAGTTGTTTAATGTAGTATATTTATCAAACACATGTTTTTTTTTTCAACAGTTTAGTCATTTGACTTAAATAGTTATTAATAAACAAAGACTACTTATTAAACATTTGTGAATATCTCCGTCTGTCAGTGTCATGAAGTAGCTTACCGCTCTATCATTGGTTGCAGATACTGTCAGTTTCCCTCCCTCTAGGTAGGCAGTCTCTCCTACTCTGTTTGTTTAGTTCAGGCCTCTGGCCAAACTGTTAAGAGCCATCCCTTCTAGAATAACAAAAGTCCAAACAAAACAGTCCTTTGCCTTCCTCCAAACACAGTTACTTCCCTATGTTCCATGCAATGCTCTCCCAATGACAGCAGAGTCTACAAAGTCCTTTTTTTTTTTTTTTTTTTTCCTTTGATTGGAGGGATCCAAAGTAAGCAATACACAGCCATCTGACTGGCTGTTCTGTCCCCTGCTCTTTGCCAGGACTATGACTAGCTCCCAGTCCCACCCTCTCTGTCTGGAAGCTCCAACCCTAGGAGCTACAAACAAGCTGATGCTCACTTTTTTACATTTGTGCAAACCTTGCTTCAGTGCCCAGAGTTGCATCCTTCCCCCACTTTTTGCAGCCTCTCTCTAAGCCTCCTCCCTGGCCCCTTTCCAGGCTTCCTCCTACAGCCACTCCCTGGTATTCTTTGCACATCCTACTCAGGCCCCAGTCACCATCTTACTGGATAAGCCCACCAGCAACTGCTCTCTTCTCAGATCTCTCTTCCTTTCAGGGGTCCTTTTCTTTTCTATACAGGTTCACAACACTTCTGGCAAGATTGGCTTCTGGCTGTTAAATTTTATTAAAAGGAAGCTAAAATAACTTTAAATGTTTTTTTCGTATTTGTCTAAGGTAGGAATTGCTGTAGTTGCCACAGAATTGTTATGCAATCACCTAAGTGGTCTGTGCCATCTGAGAGTTTAAGGCCAGAAGGGACCATTGTGATCATCTAGTCTGAGCTCTGCATGACTCAGATCATAGGACTTTCCTGAATTAATGCAGTCTTCAAGTCCCATAGCTGTGGTTGAATTAGAGCATCTCTATTATGACATTTCTGTTCTCTATGTAGGTTCTTACCAATTGTGATCAAATCACCCTTTAACCTTTCTAAATAGACTGGGCCATGTCTCCACTACCACTTATGTCGGCAAAATTTATGTTGCTCAGGAGTGTGAAAAAACACCCCTTTGAGCAACATAAATTTCACCGGCATAAGTGGTAGTGTGGACAGCGCTATGTTGGTGGGAGAGCTTCTCCTGCTGACATAGCTACCGCCGCTCATTGCAGGTGGTTTAATTATGTTGACAGGAGAGCTTTCTCCCATCAGCATAGAGCAGCTACAGGAGAGATCTTGCAGGGGCACAGCTGCATCAGTACAGTTGTAGTGCTTCAGCATAGAGACTCACTAAAGTGACAGGAGGATTCTCCCATTGCTGTAATTAATCCACCTCTCCGAGAGGTAAGGAAGAATTCTTCCATCAACCTATTGCTGTCTACACCAGGGGTTAGGTCAGCATAGCTATGTCTCTCCGGGATATGGAGATGTAGCTATGACAATGTAAGTTTTCAGTGAAGACTGGCCCTTAGGCAGGTTTTCTAATGCTTTAATCATTCTTGTGGCTCTTCTTTGATCCCTTTCCAATTTATCAACATTGATCTTGAATTATGGATACCAAAATTGAACACAGTATTCTAGAAGCCGTCCCACCAGTGCCAAATATGGAGGTAATGTTACATCCCTACTATGTTATATATTTCTGTTTTATACTCCCAAGGACTTCACAGCCATTTTAGCCACAGCATTGCACTGGGAGGTCAGGGCCAGCTGATTATCCACCATGACCTCCAACACATTTTCAGAGTCAAAGCTTCCCAGAATGGAGTCCCCCATCCTGTAAATATGGCCCTTGTTCTTTGTTCCTAGATAAACTTATATTTGGCTGTATTGAAATGCATATTGTTTGCACCCAGTTTACCGAGTATCCAGACTGCTCTGTATTGGTGACCTTCCCTCTTCATTATTTACTACTCCCCGCAGGCTTTGTGTCATCTGCAAATTTATCAGTAACGATTTTGTTTTTTTTCAGGTCACTGATTAAAATATTGAATAACATTGTGCCAAGAACTAATCCCTGTGGGATCCCACTAGAACCTCCCCCTCAGTGATTCCTTTTTCACAGTTACATTTTGATACTTATCAGATGCTTTTTCCACTTACCGTATGTCATGTTGATTTTTTTTATTGTTCTCATTTCTAAATGAAAATGTCATGTGGTATCAAGTCAAATGCCTTAAGAAGTCTAAGCATATTCCATCAACAGGATTGCTTTGATCAACTAAACCTATAAACTCATCAAAAATATATATCCAATTAGTTTAGATCTACTTTCCATAAATTCATGTTGATTGGCATAAATTACTCTGATTTAATTCTTTATTAATTGATTCCCATATTGCTTGTTCCATTATTTTGCCGAGTATCCATGTCAGGCTGACAGGCCTATAATTACTTGGGTCGTCCCATGTACCCTTTTAAAATATTGGCATGACACGAGTTTTCTTCCAGTCTTCTGGAGCTTGGCCAATATTCCAAGACTTACTAAAAATCAATGTTAATGGTTCAGTGTGCTCAGCCAGCTCTTTGAAAACTCTTGGATGCATGGTATCCAGACCTGCTGATTTAAAAAATGTCTAATCTAATATTTAACGTGAGTGATGGGTGGTTGCCCATAAGACCATGTCAATTTTCATGTAGTTGAAATTATGGAAAAAGTTTGAGAACCCTTTTAAGGTGGTTAGAGTAATCTGGCAATGTTTTTTCACAGAGAAGAGATGGGGGAATTAAATTATTTAGGTATGGAGTGGGATAGCAGAGCAGAGTCTAAAGTAGGAGAAAACTGGTGATGGATTGTCTTCTGATGTGGTTTGTTAATAGGCTGCATGGTCAAATACTACTGTAACGTTAAGCTGAAAGAGGGACACATTTGATAAATAAGATGCTGGGGAAAGAAACTGAGATCAAATGATCCCAGTATGATTAGATGTGAACTATTCATTGGGATAAGAACTACAGGGAGCTACACAAAGGGTTTCTTCTTCTTTTCTTCAGGAAAAGTGATTTTGTTTTAAGGGAGTGCAAAACTAACCAATTTTGGTGTGTTTGTTTTTCTTTTAAATTCTATAGTTCATGGGAAACCTCCTGCAAGCAAGTAAATATTTAGGAAACTATTTGAGAGGCTGAAATTGAAATTCATCCTGGTTAAGTCTCAAAAGGTGAAAGGGCAACAAAGATCAGTGTTGTTAAATAGGAGTTACTTTATACTAAGCAGAAAGCTTTTAGAAAGTATAAACATAAACATTCTATTAGAGGATTAGGAAGTCAGTATTTAAAACAAAACAAAAACCTAGAATCACAAGCAAAGAAAAATAGTAAATGTCTAAGCTATGCAGATAACTTTTCAGCTCATGATAAAGAAGTTGCAAAGACTGTATTTTCAGTAGATAGAAAGCAAAAGATTCTGTCACGGACCCATTGTTTGAAAAACAACCAAGTCACTTCACTTTAACGTAGAATTTTCTTCCAGATCTCCCAATGCATTTGTTATTGTTTGTTCAGTTAGTTTGTAAGCACCATAGGACAGGGCCCATATGCTGATCTGTATCTTATACAATGTCAAGCACACTGTCAATTCTTAACAATTAATAAATATGTATATATTTTAAAAATGTACGTTATACCATAATGCCCTTGATTAGAGCAGGACTTGGACATCAAAACTTTTGGGAACTATGGCAGTTCTGCCATGTACTCAGGGTGAACTTGGGCAACCTACTAAAGCCCACATTTTCACAAGTGGCTTGGTTCTGTGTTGGTAACATAATTAAGTGACATGCTTCACATCTTCTGTCAGTGTTTTTTAGTATTCTACCATACAATCTAATTCTAACTATTCTATCTTCTTGGACCAAGTGTACTGGTCAAACGAGCAGCATGATTTAGTGCATCTTCAGACAGTGGAGAAGATTTTTGAATAGATCGCCACAATACCATTTACTTTAGTAAATTGGATAGATAAATGTCTAGCTGGTTTTTGCATGCAAAAACTGGTGTATGTGCAAACTATACAGTCACCATTTTAGAGGCTAGTTTTGAAAATGTGTGCCTGTATGTGTATAGTCTGTATCTGGGGTAGCCTGGCTTTAGGCTGGTATAATCCTGGATGAATCATTTAGAAACCCTGCTCAATCGTAACCAATCTGGGAAAACAAAACTACATTCCAAGATCACTGTTAACTTCTTTAATTTTTTCCAAAGATATCAAGAATTCTTATTTAGTAAGGTTGGACAGAATTTTCTCTTGTGCATTTGCAGTTCAATTATGATTTTCCTTCCAAAAAATTTCAAACAAGTAGACAAAGAGCTGTGAATTGTAAAACAGTGGTTTAATGTATCGTAGAGAGGTTACTATAATATCTTATTTGAGCTGAATTTTAAAATCAGCCATACACCTATTAGTTCAGCTTAAAACTGAACATCCTCAGGCTTGCTGTAGTGATTATCTTTGAAAAGTCATGGAAGATTCCAAGACAGATTCCAGAAGACTGGAAAATGGCAAATATAGTGCCAATCTATAAAAAAGGGAAATAAGGACAACCCAGGGAATTACAGACTTGCGTAGGTAGCATTGAAAACCTCCTGTTCTACTCTCTAGTTGAGAAAAAGTTTCTTAGTGCTGGGCTTATCCTTTATGAATAGAAATATTCGGCCTTCTAAAAAAAAGTTGACAATATGTAGCCCCTGTCTCTGGTGTTTGTTTTACAAAGGCATGACTTACTATCACTTTCGAAAAATTAGCCACAAGTTTTGAAGTGTTTTTTATATATTTCCTTTGAAATGGATTCCCTTGCCATTCCTGCAGTTGAGTCATCCTGTAACTTCTTGTATTTGATTTAGGTTCATGAATTATTCCTTTGTGTCTCTCTCTTTCCAGATGATCTTAGCACCCTGATTTCTTGGTTATCTTAAATAAGGGAAAAATAAATAAATAACCAACCTCCAAAGGTGTATTGAAGATGTAGCTCAACAAACAAAATGAGATGAAACAGTTGAATACCAGGACAGGGCATAAACTCTATCCTGAATTTCTCAATTTGGACCCCAGATTTTGGGACAAACCAAACTAATAATTGATTTGGAACTGGGGGTCCAAATCCTGCTTTTGGTTACATCAGTGCAATCTCACTGAAGTTAATGTGGGTGTGCTAGTGTAACTAAAAATAGAATTTGCCCAAAGTACCCACTCAAAACCAGAGTAGTTATGTGACCAGTGAAGCGGTTTTTGATCCTTACAAATGAAGCAAATTGGTGATGCTTATATTTGTGAGCGTTATCTGGTCACAGGGAGCCATAATGAAGAGAAATTTGGGCAAGGAGTGGAAGGAGGACAGGAGAGGTTCAGGAGGACTGTAGAAAGGCAAACGTGGTGCTCATTTTTAAAAAAAGAAACAAAGAGGATCCTGGGAATTATAAATCAATCAGCCTAACTTCAGTACCTGGGAAGATGCTGGAACAAGCTATTAAACAACCAATTTATAAGAACCTAGAGGAACAGCCAACATGGGTTTGTCAAGAACAAATCATGTCAAACCGACCTAATTTACTGACCTAGTGGAGATGGGAAAGCAGTAGACATGATATATCTGGGTTTTTAGACTTGATGCAAATCTACATAACATTCTCGTAAGTAAATTTGGGAAATGTGGTCTAGATGAAATTACTATAAGGTGGGTGCAAAACTGGTTGAAAAACTGTAATCAAAGAGTAGTTATCAATGTGTCACTTTCAAACTAGAAGGTCATATCTAGTGGGGTTCTGCAGGGGTTTGTCTTGCATCTGGTACTATTCAGTATTTTCATTAGTGACTTGGATAATGGATTGGAGCGTATGCTTATAAAATTTGCAGATGACACTGAGCTGGGAGGGTGGCTAGCATTTTGAAGGACAGAATTGGGATTCAAAATAACCTTGAAAAACTGGAGAATTTGTCTGAAATCAGCAAGATGAAATTCAATAAACACAAGAACAGAGGAAGGGGAAAAAATCAAATGCACAACTGCAAAATGGAGGAATAACTGGCAGGGAATAGTACTGCTGAAAAGAATCTGGGGGTTATAGAGAATCACAAATTAAATGCCAGCCAAAAGTATGGTGCAGTTGTGGAAACAGCTAATATTACTCTGGGGATACTAAAGGAAACATAGCATGTAAGACACAGGAGATAATTGTTTCACTCTACTTGGCACTGGGTGATGCCTCATCTGGAATATAGTGTCCAGTTTTGCATGCCACACTTTAAGAAAGATGTGGACAAACTGGAGAAAGTCCAGAGAAGAGCAACAAAAATGATAAAAGGTTTAGAAAACCCGGCCTATCAGGAAAGGTTAAAAAAACTGGACATGTTTAGTCTTGAGAAAAGAGTGAGGGGGGACCTGATAAGTCTTCAAATATGTTAAGGGCTGTTATAAAGAGAATGGTGATCAATTGTTCTCCTAGGACAAGAAGTAATGGGCTTAATCTGCAGCAGCAAGATTTAGGTTAGATATTATAGTTGGAAAGTCTTTCCTAAGGATATTTAAGTACTGGAATAGATTACCCAGGGATGTTGTGGAATCTCTGTCACTAGAAGTTTTAATAACACGTTAGACAGACACCTGTTAGGGATGATCTGGGCCCTGCCTTAGCCTGGTGGTATGTGGGTATGGACTAGATGACCTTGTGCGGTCTGTTGCTGCCATACATTTCTATGATTTTATGAAAACAAATGTCTATATCTCAAATGTTGCCATGAAACAAATTTGTTGTCCTGTGGATAGTTCTAACTTTAATATTAAATGAACAGAGGTAATCGCACACAGTTTTTTCTGTCACTACTGGGGATGAATGCTGTAGGAGTTATAATTAATGGAAAATAATATCTTACTAATTGCGTTGTATGATATGGAAGCAATTTAAACCTTAAACTGCTGCTACTTTTCCCACTACAGAGTTGGAAAGTACATGTTGTAAGCCCAGAAGATGCACATTTATCTGTGTGTTTGTGCAATTTAAACTTAGCCCCCAATCTTGCACATTTGGGTTAGTTGCCTCTCTTGCTACGTGGTCTCTTCCAGCTCTTGTCATGTGAGTTATATAGCCTTGGAGCCTTACAATTGCAGCTGAAGGGAGGGACTGTGTTCTTTTTATTGGGTACTCATGTTGTTAAATGCAATTCATCCTGCTAGGGAGACTTTCAAGGCATTGAGATGTATAATTTTAATCACTTTTCCCTTCACCTTTGAATTTGGTCCGTAGTGGATAGTTCTGTTTTATCATGACTCAGGTCATCTTCTTGCTCTTTTCCCTGTCAGGTTCTACCAATGGAATACAGAGGCTTTCTGCTATGGTAATGTAGGTTGGTTAGCAGCATCCTTGGCTGTATGGTAAGTGCATCTTTAGCTCAATATATTGGGCTAAATTCAGACCTGTTTAAAGTTGCTGAAGCTCTGTTATGGCCAATAGAGTTACTCCTGCTTCCAACAGATTTGAATTTTAGTTCATTTGGGCAGTGTAGTGCCTTGCCTTCAGGTGGGGCTGGTGTCCCTGACCTGCTGCAGGGCAACATAGAGTAATTCTCTGATTGGTTCTTGCTAACCAGTAAACACAGATTTAACTTTTCAGAAAACAGCCTTCTTTTGTTGTTATTCAGAGAATCATAGAATATCAGGGTTGGAAGGGACCTCAGGGGGTCATCTAGTCCAACCCCCTGCTCAAAGCAGGACCAATTCCCAACTAAATCATCCCAGCCAGATCTTTGTCAAGCCTGACCTTAAAAACCTCTAAGGAAGGAGATTCCACCACCTCCCTAGGTAACCCATTCCAGTGCTTCACCACCCTCTTAGTGAAAAAGTTTTTCCTAATATCCAACCTAAACCTCCCCCACTGCAACTTGAGACCATACTCCTTGTTCTGTCTTGTGCTACCACTGAGAACAGTCTAGATCCATCCTCTTTGGAACCCCCTTTCAGGTAGTTGAAAGCAGCTATCAAATCCCCCCTCATTCTTCTCTTCTGCAGACTAAACAATCCCAGTTCCTCAGCCTCTCCTCATAAGTCATGTACTCCAGCCCCCTAATCATTTTTGTTGCCCTCCGCTGGACTCTTTCCAATTTTTCCACATCCTTCTTGTAGTGTGAGGCCCAAAACTGGACACAGTACTCCAGATGAGGCTTCACCAATGTTGAATAGAGGGGAATGATCATGTCCCTCGATCTGCTGGCAATGCCCCTACTTATACAGCCCAAAATGCTGTTAGCCTTCTTGGCAACGGGGGCACACTGTTGACTCATATCCAGCTTCTTGTCCACTATAACCCCTAGGTCCTTTTCTGCAGAACTGCTTGCTAGCCATTCGGTCCCTAGTCTGTAACAGAGAATGGGATTCTTCCGTCTTAAGTGCAGGACTCTGCACTTGTCCTTGTTGAACCTCATCAGGTTTCTTTTGGCCCAATCCTCTAATTTGTCTAGGTCCCTCTGTATCCTATCCCTGCCCTCCAGCGTATCTACCACTCCTCCCAGTTTCGTGTCATCTACAAACTTGCTGAGAGTGCAGTCCACGCCATCCTCCAGATCATTAATGAAGATATTGAACAAAACCGGCCCCAGGACTGACCCTTGGGGCACTCTGCTTGATACTGACTGCCAACTAGACATGGAGCCATTGATCACTACCCGTTGAGCCCGACCATCTAGCCAGCTTTCTATCCACCTTATAGTCCATTCATCCAGCCCATACTTCTTTAACTTGCCAGCAAGAATACTGTGGGAGACTGTATCAAAAGCTTTGCTAAAGTCAAGGAACAACACATCCACTGCTTTCCCCTCATCCACAGACCCAGTTATCTCCTTATAGAAGGCAATTAGGTTAGTCAGGCATGACTTACCCTTGGTGAATCCATGCTGACTGTTCCTGATCACTTTCCTCTCCTCTAAGTGCTTCAGAATTGATTCCTTGAGGACCTGCTCCATTATTTTTCCAGGCTGACTGGCCTGTAGTTCCCCGGATCCTCCTCCTTCCCCTTTATAAAGATGGGCACTACATTAGCCTTTTTCCAGTCATCCGGGACCTCCCCCGATCGCCATGAGTTTTCAAAGATAATGGCCAATGGCTCTGCAATCACATCCGCCAACTCCTTTAGCACCCTTGGATGCAGCGCATCTGGCCCCATGGACTTGTGCTCGGCCAATTTTTCTAAATAGTCCTGAACCACTTCTTTCTTCACAGAGGGCTGGTCACCTCCTCCCCATACTGTGCTGCCCAGTGCAGCAGTCTGGGAGCTGACCTTGTTCGTGAAGACAGAGGCAAAAAAAGCATTGAGTACATTAGCTTTTTCAACATCCTCTGTCACTAGGTTGCCTCCCTCATTCAGTAAGGGGCCCACACTATCTTTGACTCTCTTCTTGTTGCTAACATACCTGAAGAAACCCTTCTTGTTACTCTTAACATCTCTGGCTAGTTGCAACTCCAAGTGTGATTTGGCCTTCCTGATCTCACTCCTGCATGCCTGAGCAATATTTTTATACTCCTCCCTGGTCATTTGCCCAATCTTCCACTTCTTGTAAGCTTCTTTTTGCGTTTAAGATCAGCAAGGATTTCACTGTTAAGCCAAGCTGGTTGCCTGCCATATTTACTATTCTTTCTACACATCGGGATGTTTTTTTCCTGCAACCTCAATAAGGATTCTTTAAAATACAGCCAGCTCTCCTGGACTCCTTTGCCCCTCATGTTATTCTCCCAGGGGATCCTGCCCATCAGTTCCCTGAAGGAGTCAAAGACTGCTTTCCTGAAGTCCAGGGTCCATATTCTGCTGCTCTCCTTTCTTCCTTGTGTCAGGATCCTGAACTCGACATCTCATGGTCACTGCCTCCCAGGTTCCCATCCACTTTTGCTTCCCCTACTAATTCTTCCTGGTTTGTGAGCAGCAGGTCCAGAAAAGCTCTGCCCCAGTTGGTTCCTCCAGCACTTGCACCAGGAAATTGTCCCCTACACTTTCCAAACACTTCCTGGATTGTCTGTGTGATGGGTTGGATCACAGAAACCCCCCTGGGAGCTGCCAACTGATGTGCCAAGACTACCCCTATTCCTATTTTCCCTGCCCCACTCAGGACTCCAGCACCTTGTCTTGCTGAGCCAGACACTCCTGTCTGCTTCAACACAGACCCAGGGTCTGAATTACTTACCCCAAAGCTGCAGGTTTACCTGAAAAAAGTTCACAGAAGTGTGCTTGTCTTTAGCACTCAGATGCTCAACTCCCAATTTGGGTCTAAACCCAAATAAATCCGTTTTACCCTGTATAAAGCTTATACAGGGTAAACTCATAAATTGTTCGCCCTCTATAACACTGATAGAGAGAGAGATGCACAGTTGTTTGCTCCCCCTGGTATTAATACATACTCTGAGTTAATTACTAAGTAAAAAGTGATTTTATTAAATACAGAAAGTAGGATTTAAGTGGTTCCAAGTAGTAACAGACAGAACAAAGATTTGCGCATTTTATTTTATTTTGCTTGGTGACTTACTATGTCTAATTAAACTGAATACAGATAATCTCACCCTCAGAGATGCTTCAGTAAGTTTTTTCTCAGACTGGACACCTTCCAGGCCTGGGCACAATTCTTTCCCCTGGTACAGCTCTTGTTCCAGCTCAGGTGATAGCTAGGGGATTCTTCATGATGGCGCCTCTCTCTCCTTGTTCTCTTCCACCCCTTTATAGATCTTTTGCATAAGGCGGGAACCCTTTGTCCCTCTGGGTTCCCCTCCCCCCACTGGAAAAGCACCAGGTTAAAGATGGATTCCAGGTCAGGTGACATGATCACATGTCACTGCAAGACTTCATTACCCACTTGCCAGCACACACATATACAGGAAGACTCACAGGTAAAACACAGCCATCTGCAGACAATGGTCCTGGTTAATGGGAGTCATCAAGATTCCAAACCACAAAAAATGGCCTACACTTTGCATAATTACAATAGGCCCTCAGAGTTATATTTCATATTTCTAGTTATAGATACAAGACTGGTACATTTATACAACTAGGATGATCACACTCAGTAGATTATAAGCTTTGTAATGATACCTTACAAGAGACCTTTTGCATGAAGCATATCCCAGTTACATTATATTCACTTATGTTTTTATAAAACCATATAGACTGCACAACGTCACAGTCTGTGCACCGCTGTATTGCTCTCCCAGCTGATATCAGGGTGATTGAAGTCTCCCATGAGAACCAGGGCCTGCGATCTAGTAACTTCTGCTAGTTGCCGGAAGAAAGCCTCGTCCACCTCATCCCCCTGGTCTGGTGGTCTATAGTAGACTTCCACCGCGTCATCTTTCCTGTCTTTGCTGTCTTTTTCCTAAATTAGCATAATATTGGAGGAGGATTACAGGATTATATGTATTAATTCACACCCATTTGTTGTTTGTTCTAGATACTTTACAAGATATGCTACTTAAACTGGCATACTTGAATTTTCCAAGCAAGGCTTTGTGAATGCAGTGTTCAGAAAAGGAAAAATGCTCCTGCAAGGGCTGCTTTTTTTCCAGAAGAATTGTGTTGTATTAGACAGCACCACTGTAGGTTAGGGAAGTTATGCTGGAATTATGTTTTTTTATATGTCTGCACAGAATATTAATGCTTCCTCTGATGTGATATGTACATGCATCAAGCAAAAGGGTTGGAATGTCTTATGGAGAAGTGTCTTAGAGCCTAAACTGCATAGATAGAAATGGTGCCCTTGGGTCAGAGCTGATTGTGTTTGAGGCACTGTACCTGTGGAGGCCAGGTGCAGACAGGCTGCTTCCAAGGGTTCTGGGAGAAGTATGCTCACCAGCGCCCTCTACAATCCATTTGGAAAAGTGTAGCATGTACTACCCTTGTGCCCTACAGCCTAGTCCTAGCAGTAGCTGGTGTGGAGCATGAGGGGGAGTCATGTGACTATGTCTAGCACTTGGACTGCTCTCCTTCCTGCCCCCACCTTTCTCTGTGATCTGGAAGCACAGACTGACAAATTATGGTTGCTTCCTGCATGAGAGCCCTGCAGGGAATATGATTCGTCAGAGCATCTGTGCTCAATCCTGCGAACCCTCAGAACATAGCACTCCTATTGACTTCTGGGGGAGTTCCATGCACAAGGGCGTGCCAGATCAAGCCCATAATTTTGCCTAAAGCATGTAAAAATCAGGATGCTGCAATATTTTTGTAAACATAATTTTTCACATCTTCTGTTTATTTTTACATTCAGTTTAGGAAATGGGTGGCTATGTGGGATTTCCCATGAACTTCAGCATGAAGCTCAGTTTTTTCAGTGACTCTTTCAGTAGCACAGAGCCATGACTTTTTCATAATTTGATTGACTGTGTTGATTACAGCTGGGATCTTAGCTCCTGCTCAGCAGCTTCACTGTTTGTGCCTGCAGGAGCCAGGCTAGTTAACTCGCTTCATTTTACATCTTCATTTTTATTTTGTTATGATTTATTGCCTTTTCATTTAAACTGAAATGGGTCTGTTTGAGTAGAGAGTAAGTTTTAATGACACTGTAACTGCATCCCCCATGTGTTAACTGGAGTTGGCACTTCCTTTCTTCCCATAAATAGAGGCCATTTTATAAATGGAAACCCTATTGCTTACTGGTTAAACAAAGGCAGTGGTTTTGAAAGACACTAAGTGTTTCTAGAAATCTGTTCTAAGTGCTTTTCTTTAAATCTTTTATAGAGTTTTCAAATCTTAATTTCTCTGGTTCAAGTGGGAATATGGTGGCATTTTAGCCCCCAAACATAACACATTTATTGCCATTGATTAATTTATGAAAGAAATTCCTTCACTTTCCAATCACCAGGTCAGACCTACTGGTCAGTGTATCACTGTGCTAAGAGCTTATCATTATCATGTTCATAAACTGAATATAGCACTGAAAGAAGTATGCCACAATATGAACTTCCATAATAAAAGTGGGCTGGGGAAAACATTCATTCATAAAACTTTTTATACTGATGTGAATTCTTTGTGTTTCTTGAACCTTGAAGTGAATGGATTGCAGTTGAAATTCCTAGCTCATTTCAGAGTTCTCAAGGGGCCTAAAAGTTACCATGTGTTTTGTGTTAAATTTTCACGAAAGTATGTGCCCCATAAAATTAGGCTTTAATACCGCTAGTGACAAAACAAAACAAAAACAAAACAACCCCCCCCCACACACACACAAGAAAGAAAATCTGAGTGAGGAAATTAGGAAAATAAGGGGAAGAGATTGTTGGATATATGGTATCAAGTATCCCAAGCCACAAGAATTTTAATTACCATAAAATATAAAGACTTCTTAGTTGAAGAGTATGTAACAGGAGGTTTATTTAGTTATGCTTACCTTGGGTAGCATAGCAGTTAAAATTTCCTGTATTTCTTCTTCCCCTTTTTCCAGTTAGCTGGGGTTGGATTGCCAGAACAGGCTTGCCAATCCAATGCTTGCTCCATATCCACTCTTTCCTCCTGTATGCAATCTATCCACCATATTTTTTTTTTGGGGGGGGGGGGCTGTCCTCCTGTTCTTTGCCCACAAACTCCAGTCTCAAATGCCTCCATTCATACATGCCCATACCAACTCAGCCTCCTCTCTTGCAGCTTCTCTCAGATACCGCAGACCTTGGTCACACTCCTGATGACATCATTTTGCATGTGGTGTACCAAAACACCACTCTCACTGCCCTCACACATTTCATTCCAATGTCTTTAAGTCTTTGCAAGTGCCTTTCTTTGGTTGCCCATGTCTCTGATCCCTGCAGAAGAGCTGGTCCAATGATGTTGGTTGCCTAATAACCCTGCAGGTTCAAGTCCTACTGATCCTTACGTCACTGACTTAATGCAGTACATGAGTGAAACTGGATTGGGATTTTTAGTGGTCTCTCCTTCCCCTAAGGAACTAGCAGTGCAAAGCTAACCCTGCTTGAAATATGGAATCCGGGATTTGCAAGCACCTATTTTTGTTGTTTGTACATTAAGCAAATTAAGCAGTAATATTTTGAACATAGTTTTACAGTACATCTAAAAAGAGGCTCAGGCATATGTAGCTTGAGGAGTTACACCAGGCTTGAATGGGCTGGAGATTTTGCACACATGGAAAAGGATGTGTTTTCCATTTAGCTTTCCTCGGCTTCAGCCTCTATTCCTTGTTACCAGTTGTATTAGAAAAGGCAAGCTTAATGGTATTGGGAACCAATTAATTTTTTCTGATTGAATTCACCAATTAATTATCTTAAATCGAATTTCCTTATTCTTTTTCCTGGATAGATAAATTTTGAGTTACAACTATCTTACCTACCTTCAGTTTCTTAACCATTTAAAAAAAAAGTTTGCATTTACTATGCCACAATATTGAGCCTGTTTGTAGTATTTTGGGGCTATTTCCTATTCCTATGCCACAGCCTTTGCATTAATGGATGAATTTTATCCCCAAGGGGGATAAAAGGGAAAGAGATCTCAGTATATAAAAGGTACTTCTGATGGTAACAGAAGATACAACCATCTAAACATGAAATCACAAGTAATTATATATATATAATAAAGAAATTCAAAGCTGACTAATGCAGCAGCTTCACCTATCACTGGTGAAATATTGGTTTAACTATCTTTTGTATTTATTCCACACTCATTAGGTTTTTGGAAGTGGGACCAGGGCATCACATTCTGGCCATCATTTAGGAATGTGCCACATCTTGGAAATATGAACTAGCCAAGACTTGTATCATCTAGCTAGAAACAGAGCTATATGTTCTCAAACAATGATGAATACATTTACATCTTGGAATGTTACTGCAGTTGTAGCAGATAAAGCGGCAACAAGATAAAGAAGAGGAAACGTATTCTCTAGGGGAACAATGGAAAGCTTTATGAATCTGCTGTTGCTTTATAGCAGGTAGACATTTTGCGGGATTTACTCCAAAAGTTATCAGTGTGCCTGAGCATTATCAGTGTACAGCATATTCATCACAATTAACTACAAAAGACAGATTTTAAAGAAGCCACACCAAAGACTTCTCCCTCATAACTGCAAAGTTAACCTGTTCCTGTCATCCTTCTAAACACTGGCCAATGGAAATTTTACATGCAAATTGGGCCCAAACTGAAAATGTGCTTGAGTTACATTTAAAGTATAGATGGGCCTGAGCTGTGAGGTTTGGATGAAGATCAGATCTTTAAGTTTACGGATATTCCAAATTGGAGCTTTTGTTATTTGCACGTACTTGGATCATCTAGGTTCATAGGCAGCGCGTGAAGGAACTGCTTCTCAGATGAAACATTGTCTTCTGATCGTTGCAAAGCATAGACTTGCAACAAAGACTTTGTTGACCTAAATCATACTGTTTTATACAAACTTCACACAGGTTGTATTCACATTTGAATGACATTTCTAATGTGTTTTAACTAAAGCAAACAAATTGTAATTCTAATCCAGTTAGCAGCTGCTAATATTAATTTGGATTAATTAATAAGATTGTAAGAATATTAATTTAATTAGAACAAGAGAATCATAGAAATGTAGGGCTGGAAGGGACCTCATGAGGTTATTAAGTCCAGAGCCTTGTGTTTAGGCAGGACCAAGTATACCTAGGCCATCTCTGACAGGTGTTTGTCTAACCTAGTCTTAAACCTCCAATGACACGGATTCCACAACCTCCTTTGGAAGCCTATTGCAGAGCTTAACTACCGTTATAGTTGGAAAGCTTTTCCAAATATCTAACCTAAATCTCCCTTTGCTGCATGTTAAGCTATTTCTTTCTTTTCTTACCTTCAGTGGACATAGAGAATAATTGATCACTGTCCTCTTTAACAGCCCTTAACATAGTTGAAGACTGACATTCCCCCTCAGTCGTCTTTTCTCAAGACTAAACACACCCATTTTTAAGCCACTCCTCATAGGTCATGTTTTCTAAATCTTTTATCATTTTTGTAGCTCTCCTCTGTACTCTTGTCAATTTGTCCATATTTTGAGAGCTAATCAACTGACATCACTTTATGCATCAGGGCATTTTGTAGAATCAAGCAGATGAAGTTCACATCTTACTTTCTGTAACTTTGTTTTGTGACTGCTCATTTTAAAGTTGTTCCATAGTAAATCTCAGATCACTGTTAAACTGACCAATACTTTGAAAAATCTATTGTTCCAAAACCATGAAAAGTCTGAGATTGCTGCCAATAGTCCTTAACATCTAAGTAAAAACTCAACTTAATTTGGGGAAAAATGTTATTTAAACATGCATTTCATAAGACTCTGAAATGCCCTCATTAAAAATTAAAAAATTATGAATATATGAATACAAAATATGTGCTTTAAAGTTTCCCATCCAGAAACCAAAAGAATAGATTTCTGCTTGGACAAAAGGTTGGTAGAAAGCCAAAATGCATTTAAGCTGTGATTTATCTTAAAGTATATTATTCAAAGTGTATCATCTGGAGAATTGTTCAAACTTAAACGAGGTACAGGTTATCATCACACTTGGACTTAGACTTCTGAAACTACCTTCCACTAAGTCCCAAAGTGTATAGTATTTCTGAATCAGAATTGCATCACTGACTATAATCTACCATCCATCACTTCATGTGAAATGCATCTTGGATATTTATGCAACTTTAAACAATCCTCCTCTGCATTTCCCAGTGAATATAATCTTTGTGTCTGTCTTTTTTTGATTGCAATCTCTTCAGGGCAGAGCCTGTTCTTATATTTATGATTGTATAACATTAGTACATTGTTGACACTAAAGAAATAATAATTCACTCAGGTGAAAATTACACTGTTTTGAGAGCATTTGTCTGACTCCTTATAGGTCCAAATAACAGGTATTTATCAAACACTCAAACTGTTAACAGAAAATCCAGTTGGCAAATATTGATTAAGTCCTCTATGGAAAATATACAATTACAATTTTCCATGGATTTTAATTCACCGTTTCATTGACTTCAATGGACTGATGAGTGGTATACTTTGACCGCTTCTTCACAGGCTGACTAATATTATTCCATTATTTCTTTGTGCTCCTGCCCCACTCCCCGCCCTCTATTTGTTTGTATACTTTTCTTTGCAACCCTTTGGAGTAGGAACCCCTTTCTTTTTGTATTTGTATAGTACCTAGCCTAACGGGGCCCTGATTAATGACTGGGACATCTAAAGACTACAGATACAGCCGTTCTCAAACTGTGGGTTGGGACTTGCTCGGACCCAGGGCTGAAGCCTGAATTCCACCCCCACCTGGGGTGGTGGAGCTCAGCCTGCAGGCCCCTCTCCCCCCACCCTAAGTCATGTAGTAACTTTGTTGTCAGAAAGGGGTTGCGGTGCAATGAAGTTTGAGAACCTCGATGTAGCTTGTAGTGTAAAGTACACTCTCTGATTTTGCAAAAAGAACATAGGGAGTACTGTTGATCCATTTAGAAACTAGATATTCAGCACTTGTGGTAGTTAAACTTACCATGGCAAATGTGGTATTGCTCATTCTAAATATAGGTAATACCATAAATACCATGGTCAAGATAAATACCATTGTGCAGTAAAAGTCTATTAGTAGTGATTTTTACCTGCGAGTATGCCTGTTATTCTAGGGGAACATTATGTATACACTTTTTAATAAATAGAAAAAATGTAAAAGTTCTATAGACTGCCAAGTAGGCTATCCAAAAATATTTAACCATCATAAAGCAACAGCATATTATATAATACATTAAAATGGTTTTTAATGTTAATTTGATTAAAGCCACACTTCAATATACATAAGAAATGAAATATCCTAAGAAATACTTCTGCAAAGAACAAGAATAATGATAGTTTACAGGAAAATCAATACCACCCGGTCCAGGTAGGGCTTGAATCTGCAAGGTGCTTAGCAGTCCACCTTGAACCAAGCCAAGTACATAAATATGTGCCTAACTTTAAACACCTGAATAGTCCCAGTGAAGTCATTAGGGGACAGAGGAGATGGAAAGGAGTTCACTGACTTCAATGTCCTTTGGATCAGGCCCTAATTCCTAACTTCTATGAGCTCCAGTGACAGTATAAACTATGGAGTTTCATGTGGTGAGTTAGTGTGCCACAGGCTGTGAGACAATTTAGTGTCTGCCAGAGTTTTTGTAATAGATCTGAGTTACTATATCAGCTCCTTGGAGGGGTGGGGGGAGGCTCTAACATGTTCTAGGCTGAGGGTTGGCACACACATTCTCAGCCCTTGAGTCCCTTTAATTTAACCAGATTTGAAATATTATGTTGATTTTAAATTGAGTAAAGGGATGTAAGTAAACTTTCTGCCTTTGGACCACCTTTATGCTGCTCTCATATGACTCATGCGTGGCTGCACTTTCAACATTTGTATTTGGGAAGTGAGTCATCTGGTCCAATCAAATTTGATGCAGCCTTTTAAAAAAATGTTACTCGGCTATAGTTCATATGTCAAAACTAAATGACAGAAGAATTTTTGGATTGAACTTCTAAATCTGCAAGCTGCATAGCACCTCCAAGAGGCACCAATATGTATTTTATATGGTGCAATAAGGGGAGAATGTTTTAAAGATGAACCATCATAAAACATGTACATGCACATAAGGCTGGAACAACTGGGCTGAGTTAAAGTATAGAAGTCTCTTGTGCGGTTGCTATGTGCCACACTGCCAGGGCTGATGTAAAAAGGAGTGAGAGGAACAGATTTACAAAACTGTTAAATATACAGTAAAACCTACCAAGAGCGACCACTCATGGGAGTTAGCAAAAGTGGTTGCTTGTAAGAGGTGGTCTCTCTTCCAAGTACTGACTGGTATTGCCACCCTTACTTCTGTGCCACTGCTGGCAGCGGTGCTGCCTTCAGAGCTGGGCACCCAAGCAGCTGCTGTTCTCCAGCCACCCAGCTATGAAGGCAGAGTGGTAGCTGTTGGCCGGTTGCCCAGCTCTAAAGGGAGTAAGAAAATGTGATCACTGGTCACCGATGATAAGTGGTCACTCTTCAGTTTCTTTACAGTTTAAATTATAGGGGGGAAATTCCATGGCCTCTGCAAGTGACAGGTGGTTTCTCTTCAGAGGTAGTTGCTAAGGGAGGTTTTACTATACCTGAAGGGAATTCCCATTGTTGAAGTTTTTACTATTCAAAATCTGCCCTGATTTGACATTCCATTTTCATAGCACTGTGCCTTCTTTGCTTTAATTTGTTTCAAGGAGTTTATTCTTTGCGAAAGGTGCCAGACTGACAATCCCATAGAAACAATATAGTCAGGCCAATAGAAGTGCAGTCTTCCTAACGTCCCCCTTGTCAAAGTGCCTTAACCCTGATCTGGAAGCAGCACCTCTAAGGGCAATTCAGTTTCAGTATCCGTTCAGCCCTGGTCTATACTACAAACGTGTGTCAATATAACTATTGTTCTTGGGTGTGGAAAATTCATGTTTATAGTGACCTAACTCCTGCTGTGCACAGCGCTATATCGACAGGAGAGCTTTTCTCATCGACATAGCCACAGCCTATTGGCGAAGTGGAGTTGCTGCAGTGCTGTACGTGTAGACAAGCCCTCAGTCCTTGACCTTATGTCTCTGGATGTGAATAAGATCTGAAATCTCCTCCTTCGCTTTGATTTTCCTAGATGTTGTTAGAGGCTGAAATCCTGGCAAAACTCCTGCTGACTTCAGTATTTCACCCTGAGAAGTGGAAAGCAGAATATGGCACATTTAAAAATATATAATACACTTATCACTGAAAATCAGCAGGTTGCTAATCAGTTATTATGCAATTGGCAATGGAGTCATAGAGTTTAAGGTCAGAGGGGACCACCAGGTCATCTAGTCTTACCTCCTGCATATTACAGGCCACCAACACCGCCCACATACGTGACCCAACAACTGAAATGAGACAAAAGTATTACAGCCCATAGGAGATTAGACTATGTGCCACAGGCAGAGAATAGGAGGGACTGAGGTGCACCAACACCCAGTGTGCCCACAATGGCAGGGAAATGATTAAGTGAGATATACCCTGATAATCCTGGCGAGTGACCTGTACCCACATGCTGCAAAGGAAGGGAAAAAAAAACCCAGGTCGCTGCCAATCTGACCTGGGGGAATATTCCTCCCCAACCCCATATGTGGTGTTTACTTAGACCCTGAGCATGTGAGCAAGAACCAGCCAGTCAAGTTCCCGGGGGAGAGAATGCTCAGTGCCACCTTGGAAGTCCTCGCCCACCCTGCCCAAAGTCCCATCTTCAGTCATGGCCATCCCTGATGCCTCAGAGGAAGGAGATCAACCCCATAACCCCCAGAACAGCAGTGCTCAACCGGGGGTCTGTGGCCACCTGGGGGTCTGCGAGCCCTTTCAAGGGGGCTGCAGCCCCGCAGCTGAAACCCAGAGCCCAAGTCCTAGCACCTCCCGTGGAGCTGAAGCTGGGAGGTGTGGGGCTGAAGCCCCGAGCTCTGGTGCTCCCTGTGGGGCAGAAGCCCTGAGCCCATGGGCAGAGTTGGGACATGGAGGGCACTACCCTCTCACTCCCCAGACTGCAGCTCCATACCTCCCCACATCTCCTCTCCCCTCCCCCTGGCCTGGTCGGAGGTGGGAAGCTGGAGCTGGGCAGTACGGGGCAGCTGCTGCTCTGGCTGGTGCCATGGAGTGGGCAGCCACAGCGTTCCCTCCTTTCCTGTTGTTGCTCCACATTGAAGCTGCTCCTCAGCTCCCAGCCCCCTTTGCTCCCGCAGATGCAACTGGTAAGAGCCGCCTGGATGGGGAGAACTGGCTCTGTGGCTGGCAGACCCCTCCGGGAACAGGGACCACAGGGGAGCTTTCCCAGTATACAGCCCCCTAATACCCCTCTCCCTACACCCTGAGCTATGCCCTCCCTGCCCCCTGAGTTACCCCACTGCCTGCACACAGCCCCAGCTACCCCCCCCTGCATCCTGAGCTACCCCCCTGCCTGCACACAGCCCCTAGCCACCCCCTCCCTGCACCCACAGCCACCCCCTGTGTGTATGCAGCCCCAGCTATCCCCTCCCTGCACACTGAACTGCCCCTGTCTGAACCACAGCCCCAGGTACCCCCTCCCTGCACCCTAAGCTGTTTTCAAACTTTTTGAGTTAAGCCCCCAACCTTTGAGTTATACTTTGGGGTTGCACACTGCCCCCAACCCAGACAGGCCGGGTGGCCTCCTGAGTGAATCAGGGGGTGGAGGTGGCAGTCCCTCCCTAAACCCTGCCATGCAGACAGGGCTGCTGGTGCCTGCCCCCCAAGTCAAACTACGCCTATGCCCAAAGCACATGCCTTGCCCTGGGCCCTGGAGTTTTTATAGCATGTTGAGGGGGGCTTCAAAGAGAAAAAGACTGAGAACCCCCTGCTATACATGGCTAGCAGAGTCTCCACCTTAAAGGCAACTATCAATGCAAGGTCTTGATATAAATGTCCAATTAGTGACAAGGTTTGCGGGGGGAGAAACAAGGTGAAATTATTTTGACCCTTGCAAAGATGAAATTAATGATTCATGTGTATATAAAACAGATAGGAAGGGTCAGCTTTTCTTGTTAAATCTGAATCAAGTAAGGCCTAACATTAATGCTTCTGTATATTGGTTTGACTGAGTCAAACTTTTACTTTTCCCTCGTGATAACAAAGTCAGCAAAATGATAACATGAAAATAGACATATTTTTCTAAAATGAAATGTTTTGATCATGCATACATCTTCCTGTTTATTAACAGAGCCATCTCTGAGCCATAAAATCCACTATGTATGTGAACAAAATACTCAGACAAATAAAGTTCCAAATTAACCTCTTGCTTCTGTATAGACCACCTTGGGTGAAAAACAAGGTTAACACTCCAAAATGCAAACTTTACATAGCCATAAAACAAAAGGTACTATAGTTACAGGCATACAAGGCCATTTAAACAATGCAAAGAACAAATAGAAGATGGGTAATGAAAACAGCTTATGTGATAAGATCAGATTGAATGAATGTTGATAAGAATTATGGTGGCAGCAGACATGAACTTTGAAGGAAATTTTGTTAGACTAATACAATAAAAACATTTAACTACCAACTCTAAACTATCCTTCTAAGCCATTTTTGGGAAGACAGTCACACCACATTGCTGAACTGGAGCATGTACCCTACTTTTCATATTACTAGACATTTTCCTTAAACTTGTACTGTAGGTGCCTTTGCAAGGTGTGATTGCCATTGGCTTCCCCGATTTAAAGGTGCAGAGAGGGAGCAACAAGTCATTAACACCTACTCGAAAATCTGGGTTCCCAAGGGCGCATCCAACATACAGGGCTTCCCCCTAGCTCCTCCTCCCCCTGCAAAAAAAACCCTGCACAGCCCCAAGGATTTGCTCCTTGGAAAAGGGGGAGAATGCTTCCTGCTCATGGGAATTTCAGACTTCCTCTGCACCATTTTGCACCCACTTGACTGCTCTTCTCTCTTTCACTGTGTGGAGGAAGGAGCACTTAAGTGGTCTCTTCACACAGTGATTTCCCATACCCATTACTGACCAGATACAATCTATTTACAATGTTATCCAGTCATTTTCAGATAATTATTTACAATGCATTACAAGTACAATTCACTGCTCAGGCAGATTCAGCAATATTATAAACTAATGAAAAAAGTAGTGCACTTTTTGTCTGTTCGACTGAATCTGAAATCGCTGAACAGATGTTTGCAATGCACAAGTTGATTACGTATTCATGAAAGTTCCTTCTGCATGCTTACTCTGTTGCTGAGAATCTTCACTTTCCAGTAAACATCCATATCAGTTGGCCATGAACAGGTCAGCCAACTGTGAGACCTGTAAGTTTGGGGCAAGAATAGTTCAGCTTATCCCTACAAAAGCAAAATCTGAGCCAACGGAAATAACATTTTCCGTTGCCTATTAATTTTCATACAGCTTATTGTACCATATTCATGACAGGCAAAATCGCAGCATGTTTGAGTGGATTTAATGATTATTGAAACAGGAAAAAAATTATTGATATTGGAACTGCTCTTGCTGTTTTTAGGACATGAGTTGAATTAGTTTTGAATCAATCTGGCAGTGTTTGAAAGCAGATCTCTTCATTCATATTCAAGGTCTATATACATTCATAGGAAAGATTTCTTTTGACAAGTACAATGGAAAATGTTACTGCTATTTCTAAACTATGTTGACTCCACACATGTCTTGAGATAGTAACTTGGCATTGCTGCTCTGTGTTCCTCTGTGAAATATGTAATCCTTCTGCTGACTGGCTCCATTGTTGTATAATATCAGTACAATAGGCACGCAGAACTAATGTTGTGGGAGGAAAGTGATTATCCTGTGTTCCCTGAGACCTATTTAAGCACAGACTAATAAGGTCACATCTACACTACCACTTATGTTGGCCAAACTTATGTCACTCAGGAGTCTGAAAAAACACCCGCCCGAGCGACACAAGCCAGCATAAGTGGTAGTGTGCACAGCACAATAACTATCACAGCTCATTTGGGTGTGGTTTAATTATGTCAATGGGAGAGCTCTTTCCCATTGGCAGAGAGCAGTTGCATGAAAGATCTTTATGACGGGATGCCTCCCTTTAATTTTTTTTTTTTTTTTGCTGAGCCAGGCTCTTAAGTCTTCTCTAGCACACACACAGGCAGGGTCATACCATGCTGCGGAAAGTCACAGACACTGAGATCAGCTCTGGGAAGATTCAGCTTAAGGGACTTGCTTCAGCACTCAGGTGTCCACCTCCCTTGGAGTGCAGACCCAAAGGTATTTTGTCCTGCACTGAAGAGAAATCTGTACAATGTAAAATCAAAAATTTGCCCCCTCCCTCAATGTGGAGGAAGATATACACAACTTCTTATCCCTCCCCCCCCAATTAGAAATGACAGAAACTGGGTTTAATAATAAACAAAACAAATGTATTAACTAGAAAGAGTAGATTTTAAATGCTTAAGGAGATAGTAATCTGTTTTGTTCTGTTTGCTAAGCAAATAAAACAAAACATGCAAACTAAGCTTGATTTACTAAAGAAACAGGTTACAAAATGTAATTTCTCACCTTAAATGTTGAATTTAGGTAGGATGCAGAGTTTCTGTAGCTCAGAGTTCTAGTTATTTCTTCCTGTCTCAGTCTGGACTCTCCCCTGCCTTTCCCTTCAGGTTAGTTCCTTTGTCCCTTCAGGTTGTTTCAGCAGTCCTCTTTCTTGGGTAGCCATGGAGGAGATAGTCCTGTTTGCCTCCTTCGCCACCCTTAAATAAGATTTACATAAGGTGGAAATCCTTTTTTTTCCAAACCTGACCCCCCTTTCTTTTTAGTGGAAAGTTACAAGAAGTCAAAGATAATGTTTAGTATCAGGCAACAAGACCACCTGACCTAGTAGTGTCACAACTATGTCCCAGGACACCTCCCAGGAAGGGGAGAAATTAGTATCCTCACAGTCTTGTTGTTTCTTCCTGATGGCCCATCAAGTCTGATGGCCTATTGTCTGGTGGGTGTCTTCCAAATACACACCCAGTTGTAATTGTTACGTAGTTCATATTCCTAACTTTAGATACAGAAATGATACATGCATACAAATTGGATAATCCCATTCAGTAAATCATAACCTTTTCAATGATATCGTACATGAGTCATCTTGCATAAAGTATATCTCAGTTATGTCATATCCATATCATAAGCATATTTTCATAAAGAATGTAATGTAGGAGTGTAATGTCACAAATTATGTTGATGGGAGAGAGCTCTTCCATTGACAGAGAGCGGCTACATAAGAGATCTTACAGTGGAGCAGGTGCATCAGTACAGCTGTAAGGTCTTTAGTGTAGACATAGTGCTTTTTAGAGGTGACCAACAAGAGGAAGATGTGTGGTTTGGATTGGATCACTGAATACATATCACATTACTGTATACTGGTAATTATTCTAGGTTTCTTAAAAACATTTAAGAACATTTTCTTTCCTATACATTACACAATGCTGTGTGCTTTTTAAAAGTCCTCTATTTACCCAAAACCTGGCATGGTGTTAGTAGTGACAATTTAAACTTCCTCCCTCTGTTTCACCAGAGTACTTTTAACCCTGAAGGGTATTTACATGCTCTACATGCTCATTCATTCCTTCACTTGCATGCCGAGACTCTGCCACCGAGTGGGCCACTTTCTGTCAGTCTTAGTGATTTAGGAATTGATCTGAGACAATCAGCTGGATTTCACACAGGCGAATGAACAGCCATCAAGACTGTAATGACTTTGGTCCTGATCTTACAAATATTTACATATGTATAACTTTACTTGCACGAGTGGTCCAATAGTGTTCCCAACACCAGTTGTAGAAAAGACCATTGTGCACTTCTTAAAAGCTTACTGCTAAATGCCAACAGGTGTGATGTGGAACTGGCTATTTCTCCATAGCGGCTGGCTATGCTTCTTTGCAGACAAGGAGTGCTGTTGGGCATGCTAACTAGTCTAGGAGCTAACGCATCAGGGAATGCTTAGGTCAGTAATATATTTATTTGCCTCTCTTGCCTGCCCATGGATAGACACAGCCAGCATTTTGCTTCAAATTTTTGGCAGATGAGTATTACTTGGCGTGGGGTTTTTTTTTTTTTGAACTAAGGTGACAAATAAAAAGGAAAATACTCTATTCCAGTTTGTTCCTTAATGCTTCTCTTCCTATGTCCTAACATGAAGCATCTAATATGCTGCTTGTGCCAAGTGCCAGTCCCAGGTCAACAAATGTGGGTTTGGAGGCATTTACTTTTAGAAATTAGTAAAACACCATACTGAAAATAGTGAATTATTCATACTTTCAAGAAACCAACAGTAACTTTTCAGCTGAACATCTCAAAAGTCTGTTTATGTGCAGTGTTTAAACAAACACATTTTTGTTTAAGGGTGGAATTTTTCAAAATACCAAGGGAAGTTAGGAACACAAATCCCATTGACTCTCAATGGGACTTGTGCTCCGAACTGTTAGGCACTTTTGAAAAACCTACCCTAAAATAATATATAGAATATACAATAATAGAATAAGTAAGGCAAAAGACTAGTTACATCAGCCATCTCCCTACAAGTGCTCCCCACCGTGTGCTTCTAGTATCAGGTCCCAGTCTAGTTTGTAGTTTTGAGGCATTTTTGTGGATAAATAAAAGTATATACACTATTTGCTGTTGTTGGAAACTATTAAATAGTCTTTCTTCGTTTGATTTTGTTGGATTTGTTGTGATCTGATTACTAGTCCATTCCTCAAAATGAACAACATGTGGGAGCTGCACCATTTTATAGTATTGTTGTCCAGGTGTATTATTGAAGCAGAGATTGTTTGTTTTTTATTTAACAATATATAAAGGGTGGACAGATGTGGTCAGTGGAATTCTACAAACTGGCCCCTGGCTGCCCTTAAATTAAATTCTGATATGCAACTTAGAGATACTAAAGCATGCAGTGCTTCTTTCTTTGTAAGCTGATCAAAGACTTTCTTTTCAAAAAATAGATATGATGATTTTATTTTTATTTTTATCTGCTGAGTCAAGACAACTACCTCTTAAAGGGAGACATTGTGACCCAACGGACAGTGCACTAGATTGGGATTCAGGAGATTTAGGTTCTATATTCCCAGCGTTGCTCCTGAGCTGTGTTACATTGGACAAGCCAGTTCACCTTCCTTTGCCTCAGTTTCCCTGTCTGTAAAATGAGGATAACGATATTTACCCTCCTTCTAAAGCACTTTGAGCGCTTTGGAGAAAAAACATTATATAAGAGATAAGTATTATCTACTAGTTTTCATGCATTTTTTCCACAACAAAATGGTACAGGTTAACCCATTGGAACCAATACTCCAGAAAGCAGGTATTAATTGCAATAAAACCATGGCATTTAGGAATCCAGTGTATTCACAGTAATATATGTAAAACTGAATACAGTTTGAAGGGCAATATATTGTGTTTATTTTACCTTTAATTAAAGGTTCAGAATTTTGCAAGAAAAGCAATAGAGGACTGGTTCATTTAAAGAAAAAGAAATCAGATTCAAATCTAGTTGAGTGAGTGGAATGTTCTTCATAGAAGAACAAGATGGAGAAATCTGTTTTCTGTTAATCCAAGGTGCTGTCAATAGCTCACAAGACATTAAGAAAGCAAACATAGAACAGAGATTAACACATCATATTGTCTTAATTCTTTATGGGTGTTTCTGGTCAGTGTTTGTGTGTGTGTGTGTGTGTATATATATATATATATATATATATAGTTCTTTATCAGCTCAAAGGTCAGGATGAGATAGGGTTGGCGGCTAGCAAGCCACCCCAACCTACACTTCTGTGGCTAACCCATTAGGAACTTTATCTGACAGCTTTTGCAACCAAACTAGACGGTATGTCCCAGGAACAGAGGTGATGTAAAACAATTCAAGCAAATCAAAAGTCTGATTGTTATCTACAGTACAAGACAAGCCAGCAAAACTCTGGCAGAGATATTGAATTGTTGGCTGTCTACTTGTAAACTAGGGTACCAGAATTTGCATTTTGAGAACTGATCCTGAATCCTACCCGGCATGCCCCTCTTTCCTTCAGTCCTCCTCAGATGATATGGTGCAGTGAGGTGAAACAATAATATACTTTTAAGGAAGTGGACCTTTCTAGGGTAGATTTATTTTTCACTTTGATGGAAAAAATGCACAGCAAATCCACTCACACACTTTAACCAAGGCCATTGATTTTACTTATCACAGAATCGCTTACATTCACACACTTTTTTTTCCTTTAGGCACTGCTCAGTGGAATAAGTGCGTTTTTTAGAGGTTTCATAGTATCTACAATGTAGATATAAAACAGCATACAGATAATGGTATTCTTAAATAAAAATGATGGTAAGGGTGTAAATGTTTTTAAGAAAAGTAGGGTCATTCCTAGGTGGTCATTTTGTGTGTCAGTCACCCCCATTATGTCTAAATATTGCAGAGATAAAAGAATTTTGATCTATCATAAGTGATGCAGTTTAGAGAGAAATTGATGCTGAAATACTCAACCTGCCAATTTATGGTAGCTAGAAAAAGTCCCTATGTTGAATAGGACTATTAATGATTATAGGAGAGAGATGTGTATTTTATATTGCCTTTTTTGTGTTCTTTTCTTTTGGAAAGAAACTTAAAGAAAGTCAACTGAAGGTCAAATGGCATCAGCCCATACAAAGAAGTACATGCAAATGCTTAGTTTTTCAAATTCAGAGGAAACTCCATTCATTTTGCTCAGTATAACCTTATAAAAGTTTAATGGTTAAATACATTCCAGTATAAGGGCTCAGTCTTGTTCTCATTGGAGTCGATGGGAATTTTACTTTCCCCCCTCAAAAGGAACAGAATTGGGCCCTAAAGTTTTAAATTAAAAGATTGCCAGGCTTGAAGTTTACTTTCAAAACCCTCTGAAGCACCTGGCATTGGCTAGGATACTGGACTAGATGGACCTTTGGTCTGACCCAGTATGGCCGTTCTTATGTTATGTTCTTATGTAGGTCTGATATAGTTGTCTGTGACCAGAGGCAAAGGTGGTTTACATGGTAGCATAGACTGTTTACTAAGATTTGCAGTGCTACTGCAAGATATTTTGATTTTCATTAAATCCCTGAATAGGCTTTCATACATTTTTGCTGGAGGAGTGAATTTTTTCATACTGTTCTAAATCTCCTAAATCATTATAATTATTATTTATTAACCATTTATGTTGCAGTCGTGCCTAGGATCCAGGCATGGATCAGGGCCCCCTTGTGCTAGGTGCTGTACAAACACATGAGGGTACCGCCCCACGAAAGTTTACAATCAAAGTATAAGATGTGAGACAAATGGGTTTATTCAAACAGACAGGGGGAGTGCAAGAAAACAATGAGACAAATACTGATCAAGATGATAAGCAGTTGCTTAACCATTGTCCTGTTATCTGTAGGCATCATGGACCCCATACAGGTATTATGTGTCCTTCAGGCAGATGTGATATATATGGCTTTAAGCCATGCTGTCTTCTGGTGTAATCCCATCAGATCTCTCAAAGTAAATATTATTAGGTTGCATTGATGCTTAGTTGCAAGGTCTCCGAAGAACAGGTACAGGTAGTGGTGTGGGTGGTGATTCAATAGGTGGCCCTCTTCCCTGAGAGCTAAAACTCAACTCACGTATGATTTTTAGAAGGGCACTGTCTTGCTAATGGTGCCATCTTTTGGCTGAGACATGAAAGAGATCACTGCTGATGATTAAAGATGCCATGGCACTTTTTGCAACAGCACAGGTGTTAACACTAGTATTTTGGCCAAATTTCAACTTGTGTAATTATATTCTGCTTATTTAAAAATTGCCCCTGTAGTCTCAAATGGGTATGATATTCTTGTTCCTGTACCAACATGTTGTGCTTACTGATGCTGTGTTTCATCCTAGGAGTGGGTGCCAGGGCTGACTCAAGGAACTCTAGGGCCCCTTGCTGCAAAACCATTCAGTTGCCCCTCTATCCCAATGCCAATTTCTAAGATTCAGGGTGAAACTGTCTTACCCCTGCCACAAGCCCTACTTCCTTTGCCATAATAACAAGGATAAAGGAGTTGGAGGAGTCAGCTGTAAATAACATGTTCGGCACTGGGGTATGTGTGTTTGTGCAAAGATTTATGGGACTGGTGTATGGAAGACTTATGTAACTGGTTGGCCTCCCCCTTTGAGGGCCTGGGGGCTCTGGGGTCAGCCAGCCCTATTTGATTATCAGACCCAGTTGGGAAGGGGTCCAGTCTATAAAAGGTCTAGAGATCTCAGCTGCACGAGAGAGATGGGCTCCTGCAGTAGAGGGATTGAAAGGAAGCGTATGTCCTCCTTTCAGCACTGAGAAGGGCCAGGGGGAAAGCCTCTGGGAGCTGCAGTCCATGGTGGGCAAGGGAACTGATTTGTTGTGTTGATCTGGGTAAGTTTTATGTGTGAAGAATAAAATGGTGCCCTGAAGGACTCTGGATGTGACAGTGAGTCCTTCATGAACTGGGGGACAGGTCAGCAGCCTACAGTGGGTTTATTTATTACACAGTTCACTTCTATTCTGTTTTTAAAGCCTAAAGAGTCGATAGGAACATCAAAACATAAAATGTCTAGAGGGACCAAGTGAAAACAGAAGCATAATTTTGGAGACAATGTCTCCTTCAGAAGCTAGTTCAGGGAGTTAGAGGAAGAGCACTATTCCTATTTAATGATAAGGACTTGGTAGGTGGGATAGGATTCTCACAGCCAGGGACACTTGAAAAGGACAGCTGCCCTGACAATGCAGGGAGCTCAAGTTATTATCTCTACAGAGCTGTATCAGCACAGAAGAGCTTGTAATCCATGCAATGGGACACTAGAACGAGATCAGTAAATATGCTAGCATTTCTACCTTTACCTGGGTTAGGGCTCCCCTGCTCCTACCATCTTGCAGGGCTATAGGTTTTGCAGGATAGCCTAGACTGGCCCTTGTGAATGAAGTGATCCTTGTATGCCAGCCTGTAAAGGACTTTGGAAGCCCCGAGTGTGAAGGGTGTTGTACAAATGTAAGATGTTTTATTTTCCATGAACAACGTACTTCTCAGCTAGTGGTGACCAGGATCTTGTATCCTTCTGGGAAACACTGTCTCCAAAATATTCCTTCTGGCCTTGCTCAGTCCTTCTTGTATTTTTTCCACTTCACTGATATTCATATGTAATGCTAGGAAGTTGGTGGAATCATAAAACCATAAATAAGACAAGTGTGCTTTCCATTGTTCAAGAGTGCTGAATTTGCTTGTTACATTGTGTGCATACCAGTATTTTAAGCCCTCTATTAAACAAAAACAACCAAAAACATACTTATACATTGAAAATTAAAACGATTGATTGTGCTTGTGAATAATATGCCAGTGAAAGAGGACAGTGGCTGTCTGCACAGTAGTGACAACCACAGAGACAGACAGAAACAGGTAAGTTAACAGACTCTCTGCAAATAAGGAAGGTGAGATCTACCCATTTCTTAATTTTTTTTTAACTATAACTGTGTCACCAGCCCCAAACATTCTTCCTCATTGAATTGAGCAGAAAAGAATACGATTAAACAAAGCTCAGCAAATTCAACAATTGTGTCTCCAGGAGCTGTGTCTGGAATTTATCCGGTTCTGAGGCATTCAGACAGCAACTCTTCAGAGATAGGACATGAAACAGAGAATACACTTAGATAAGCTGCTTCCACTCCCACTTTGGCTCCCCAGTACAATAACGGGCCAGTCTTAAAACACTCACAAGATTGGTCCAACCTCCAACCAGCTAAATAGAGTCAAGGTCAAGAATAATGTTTCATTTATGTAATATGAGAGGCACAAGCGTATACTACAGTATTCTTGCTTGCAGGTCACAGCTGGGTTTATTGCATTTATCTGTAAAAGCTGCATATTGTTAATAGCTTTCCACAGCTCTTTGAAAGCAGTGTCACCCTCAGACGTGCCAGACCCCCCCAAGGGATTTTTACATATCAAATAGGGTTGAATGTTGTGGGTTTTCTAGAGCCAGTCTGAAGAAGTCCAAAGCTTATGGCAATCTTCTCATCAAACAGAGAAATGAGAAGCAACCGTAAAGCCATCACTTCCTCAAATTAACATAGTAGTGTCAATGGAGATGAGAAAATAGATGTAATGGAGCCAAGACAGTGAAGGTGGAAACCGTGGTTTAAAGAGATAGGAAACAAATCAAAGATTATTTTAAGGATAGACCCCTTGCTCACCAAAATATATCGTAGAATCAAATTAACCATTGGAGTGACAAATTTAAGAGTTGGAAAGTTATTTTATTTTCATTAATTAACAAACTTTCATCTTTATCAGTTCTGCTTCTTGGCGGTTTTCATTCTTCATTCTGATACCTTCCCAAAATTGAACCCAATCCACCACTTTAAGTGCAGATTAATCTCAAAATACACTTCTTGGTGTAGCATACCTGGGTGACTGTATGCTGTTCCTTCTAATTTAGTGTCCACCTTTCTATTTTTTTTTTTAGGAAACAAAAATGTGAATTTAATGCCTATGAACTATGCCATACTAACAGTCCTAGACAGTAACATCCTAGAAATTAAGGTCCTTGGCCCAGTGTATACCTGTTCTTTGATAAACAATGTCAGTGCATACGTCCATGCACCACCCTGCCAATGTGCCTCTGTCCTACTCTGGAGATATCACCTCTAGAATGACAAGGTAGTTCAGACTCTGTGCCTACTTAAGGTCTGATCCAAAGCCCAGTTAAGTCTATTACTTCATCATTACTTTTGATCATGTCATTAATCACTGGCCCTTCTGCTGACACTGTCACCAGTGGAAATGAACATAAGAACGGCCATACTGGGTCAGAACAAAGGTCCATCAAGCCCAGTATCCTGTCCTCTGACAGGGGCCAATGGCAGGTTCCCCAAAGGGAATGAACAGACAGGTTATCATCAAGTGATCCATGCCGTCACCCAATCCCAGCTTCTGGCAAACAGAGGCTAGGGACACCATTCCTGCCCATTCTGGTTAATAGATTCATGGAAGATAGGTCCATCAATGACTATCGAGCTCCCTTTTGAACCCCGTTATAGTATTGGCCTTCACAACACCCTCTGGCAAGGAGTTTCAGAGGTTGACAGTGCGTTGCGTGAAAAAATACTTTTTCTTATGTTTGTTCTAAACCTGCTATCTTTTAATTTCATTTGGTGGCCCCATGTTCTTGTATTGTGAGAAGAAGTAAATAACACTTCCTTATTTACTTTCTCTATACCACTCATGATTGTATAGATCTCTATCATATCCCCCCTTAGTTGCCTCTTTTCCGAGCTGAAAAGTCCCAGTCTTATTAATCTCTCCTCATACGGAAGCTGTTCTATACCCCTAATCATTTTTTATGCCCTTTTCTGAACCTTTTCCAATTCCAATATATCTTTTTTGAGATGGGGCGACCACATCTGCATGAAGTATTCAAGGTGTGGGCATGCCATGGATTTATATAGAGGCAATAATATATTTTCTGTCTTCTTATCTATCCCTTTCTTGATGATTCCCAACATTCTGTTCGCTTTTTTGACTGCAGCTGCACATTGAGTGGATGATTTCAGAGAACTATCTACAATGACTCTAATATCTTTCTTGAGTGGTAACAGCTAATTTAGACCCCATCATTGTATCTGTATAGTTAAGATTATGTTTTCCAATGTGCATTACTTTTCATTTATCAACATTAAATTTCATCTGCCATTTTGTTGCCCAGTCACCCAGTTTTGTGAGATCCTTCTGTAGCTCCCTCATGTTCCAGACTATTTGAGCAAGGGGACTATGTATCTCATCAGCTGATATACATGGCAGAGACAGTGCAGGGTTTGACCTGTGACATAGATCAGCAACAGGTGTTTTTTTTATTTGTCTAAAATGTACCCAGATGTGATGATGGGGCACAGATTAAATATTTTTAAAAATGAATCCCTCTTCCCTTCCACCCTAAACACAACTTGAATTCAACCTGGGTGGAGAGTTGCCACAGTTACAAAGACATGAGCCCGAATCCCTCCAAACATGGGGAAACTGACTCTGAAACCAGAAATGAACTTTGTGACTAAGGCCTCTTAGTTATAAGAACAGAACTAGAAAACAAGTCACTGATATTTCTGCATTTGCAGTATCCTCTTTTCAAAGGAAGAAAAATATATTCAAACACAATGGATGAAATCCTGACCCCATGAAAGTCAATGTCAAAATTCCCATTTTCTTCAATGGGAAGAGGATTTTAACCTGTTTTTATATGTATAAAGAGCTGAATAATGACCATAGCAACTAAACAGTACTTCATTATAAAGCATTCAATGTACAAGAGTTCCACCTCAGATCCAGCTATAGATTTGAACCACATTAACCTGCATACAAGGCCTCAAAGAAGAAATAGTTTTGCTTCAAATCTGTGTATGTCAAGAACTTTGCCCTGAACACAGCCAAAGTACTAAATTTGTAACACTTCAAATTACAGATGAGCCTGAAACAGAACACAGGATCTGAATTCCCCCCTTGAACTATGGGGAGTTTCAGATCAGAACTCCACAACTTGAGATCACTCCTTTATATACATGTTAACTAATTTATTTATACATGGTGCCTACCCTCTGGTGTTCCATTGTGGGGACAGAAGGAAAAAGTGTTCCAGTTAGTGACATGATCGGACCTATTGGAAGAGACAGTCACGAATAGAGCCAAGACCCAGGCTATTCAGGACTTCAGAGGTAACTACCCAGTATATTGAGAGTTGCACCCAGAAGCTGATTGGGAGCTAGTGCAGAATATGGAGGGCAAATGATTGTCACACAATGAATTTTGTAGTACACAATTTAAAGAGGGCACACACTTCAGACTAGAGCCCTGTCATCTTACTGATTAGGTCAGTGGGCATCCACAGCAAAATGCTTTCCGCCATATATGTTTCCTGTAAAAATCTACACTGCCAATGACCTAGAACATATGAAGTCTTGTTGTAGCCATGTTGGTCCAGGATATTAGAGAGACAAAGTGGGTGAGGTAATGTCTTTTATTGAACCAACTTCGGTTGGTGAGAGAGAAACTTTGTGTAGCTTGAAATCTTGTCTCTCTCATTGACAGGAGTTGGTCCAATCAAAGATACTACCTTACCCACATTGTCTCTATAGAATATATGAACAGTCCTGTGCATTAGGAACATGTCATACTGGATCAGGTCAATAGCCTAGTTCAGTATCCTGTCTCGCAAAAGCAAATTTAGATGCTTCAAAGAAAGTTGTAAAGCTCCCATAATGGCAAATCAAACACTTAACATGCCCACTAGTTAATCATTTGTAAACTAGAAATAAGATGCTCTTATTCAATTTAAACATTGCTGAAGATTACCTTGATCTAAAGCCCACAGGAGTCAACAGGACTGACTTCAATGGACTTTTTGGATCAGGCCTCATGCATTTTATAATTAATTTCTTTAAGTAAAGGTTTTTAATTGTTATAGTGTGTTCATTTTATGTAACAAGAAAGTTACACATCCTCAGGTAGAAGGGATTCAGAGATTAGTGGTACCGAAAGGTTTCGATGTAAAAATATGAGAAAGGAGTTGCTGTAGCTGTGTGTTGGTCCCAGGATGTTAGAGAGACTCTCTAGAGAAGATTAGGATTGTTTAGTTGAGAGATGAGATGAATGAGAGCAGATATGATAGAAATGCAAAAAAAGATGAATAGTATAGAAAAGCTACACCGGGTGTTCTTATTTACCCTTTCACCTAAAACAACAACAAGGGGACACTCAATGAAACAGAAATACAATAAATAAAAGGATATAATTTTTTACACAATGCATAATTAACCTGGCCAAAATATATAATTGAATCCAAGGGTTTAGTAGACAGCATTAGAAATATCTAACTATATTTAATAAGGTTTTTCTACTGATACTCATCACTGTAGCATTGGAGTGCCTTCCACGTAACACAGATTGGCAATAGCAAAGTTCCTAGCAGACTTCATGGAGCCTCTGGTTCTTTCTATAACCTTATAGGGTTATAGAAAGCTCTGCTCAGGGCATGTGCTTTTTTGAGGGGTGGGGGGAAGGCAGAGAAACAGGCAATTGATGTTGTGAATATTGTTGTTCTTGGGGTGAAAAAATGCAGTAGTACCAACCCCAGACATTCAAAAATCATGAGTGATGCTTCAAAAAAAATCATGGGATTGGATTAAAAATAACAAGAATTTTTTAAAATGGTAGGTTCTTTTATTAGCCTTTTGTTTTTGAGTCTTTATAGTAACTTTGGTCACATTTTCAAGCTTTTCTGCATAACCATGGAGAGGGCTAGAGCATACTTATTTAAAAATAAAAGCTGATATTCTCATGTAATTGTATTATTCCAGGAGCTGGGATTTTCAGGAAAATACCAAATATTATAAGACTGCAATAAAATCATGTTTGGTATAAGAATATTTTCTTATACGTTTGTTCTTTAGCTGGATCCCCCGAACTGAGAATGTTTTTTTCGCAGCTCTCAGATGCTTTGTTCTGGGCTTTGTGATATGCATTGCCATGAAGAAGTGAAAGGGTCTAGTTTATAGAAGGAGATTCAGTCTCTGATGCTGGGACCTGAGCCATTAATTGTTTTGAAGATTCACAGCAAGACCTTAGCTTAGATTGGCACTGAAGGCAGACCCAAAGTCAGTGGAGGGACTGGAGCACAGGCTTGATGTGCTCATGATAATCTAAACCACAGAGGAGGTGGGCAAGTGTATTGTGCATGTGCTGGAGTCTTTGCATGGTTTTCACATTCAGCTTTATGTACCGTGAATTACAGTAATCCAGACGGGACCTGAGAAATGCATGGATTACTGTGGCCAAGTCCTCATATAGGAAGGAGGAGCAAAGTTTCCTAGCTAGCTGTAAATTAAAGAATGTCTTTTAAATTGTTGCTGATATCTGGTCAGCCAGGCTCAGTGATGAATCAGACAAGACCCCAAGGCTTCATATCATTTTGATGAATGGGCCTGTAGGGGTAGAGGTAATATCTTGATAATTCTTCAAAGCATTTCCTCTGCTGTTGGTCATCACTTAAGTCTGTCCTAGGTTAAGTTTGAGCCAGTTGCTTTTCCTCAAGAAGCTGATCTCTTGTGGAAAAATGGGAGACCTCAGCAGTGCTCATGGGTGTGTCAATGGATAATGAGATATATTTGGGTGTCGTCAGTGGAGCCCAAGACATCTCATTATTTCTCTAAGTGGTCTCATAAATATTAAAGAGAAGGGGTGGCAGTATTAATCCTTGTGAGACCCCACAAATGAGGGCCTGTGGGAAAGAGCAGCAGTTACCCATCACTGATCTCTTGGCTCTACTGGAGAGGAATGGTCAGGGCCAGTGTAGCACTGCAAATCGGTGCCAGCTAAAATATTATGAATAATGACACTGCTACATTTAAAAATATGTAAAAGGGATTGTGATGGGATGTACCTAGCCCTTTGAGGCCCCATGTTGGAGGCCCTGCGGTCCTACTACACCCCGCCCCAGGAAGGAGCAGAGGAGGTGGGTCCTCCAGGCCTGCCTAGAAAGGCTGCACAGAAGCACCCAATTAGAGACCAGAGTCTCATATAAAAGGAGCTGCAGGGCCTGAGCAGGTCAGGTTCTGGCTGGTGCCAAAGGAGCGAGGAATGGTGCTCCTTGCTGGTCATTGGAGCTGAAGGGAGAATGAGTAGATGAGTTCTGGTGGCATTGGCATTCAGAGAGGAAGAAGAGGATTTGAGAACTCCAGCCCTGAGGTCAAGATGAAGAGACAGTTGCTCTGTGGGAAAAGGCCCAGGGAATAGCAGCAGCAAACTGGAGGCAGTAGTAAGTGGCTGCTGTTTATAGGGCCCCTGCGTTGGGACCCAGAGTAGTGGGTGGGCCCAAGTTCCACCACTGGCCACTAGAGAAGTGGCCTATGCCCTGAGAAGGGGACACGTTTCCTTTAGAAGCCTGAGCAAAGGGCTGGATTTAAAGGAGCCCAGGAGGGGCTGAAGAGAGAAGGCACCCACAGGAAGGAGGGGCTGAGTCCAGCTTGAGCCTGGGATTGGAAGACTTTTGTGTCTGTTTTGGACTTGGATACCCCAGAAGGGGTTCGTTCACTTGATTGAGTGACTTGGCAAGAGGGCTGAGCCACTGAAGACCTGCTTAGCAAGGTCGGCAACCTACAATGAGTGTTAGCAGCAGGGGAAAAAGGATTGCAGCACTACACCCTCCCGATAGGAGGCTCTCAGGTGGTGAGTGCTCCAACACATTGATATAAACTCATGTGTCATGACATCTTGTCTCCAATTGTCATTGGCTCGGAAAAAACTTCCTTGTGGGCAGGTTATTCCGCAAGTGTCCATTGTTGCATCTTCCTCTAAAGCATCTGACACTGGACACTGTACTAAATGGACCATTAGTCTGATAAAGTATGGCAATTCCAGTGTTCCCCAGAAAATTGTCTGATGTGAGCTCAGACAAAATACAAAAATATCCATTCACCCATTTTCCGGTAAGTCTGCACCGAAAAAGTGTCATGGGTCTGCTTCTAATGGCTCTACAAATACTAGTAAATCTGTCATAAAAGGTATGTTTGTTCTGGTTGCATCAGGTCAAATAAGTCGTGAGGATGCAGACTGTCATAACTAGTATATTTTTGGAAAGACTCACCAGACGTGTCGTTTGGTTGCTACAGTTTGGTGATTATCCATCTGTTTATAGACTTAAAGAAAACTGGGTACTTGGTATTCCCTCTGTATGAGAAAAGGAAATTAACCACAGCTGGTGCTGCTTGTGACTGTCTGACTAATTGCTAGACTTTGGTCTGTGACCAGGAAATCTGATCATCTTAAAATCAATCCCTAGTAACAATCCACTCTGCTGCAACTCCTAGTCTAAAAAGTGCAGGAAAGCTCACGCAATATGGTGCCTTTTAAAAGTGTCTTGGGATATACACACACATTGCCAAATTATAGCAATCTGTGCAGTATTGTACAGTATTTCCTATCAAGACGTTACTGGGAAATAGTTTTCTGTGAAATGCTCATCAGTGAGCATTAATTGCTCTGTGACTGATCTGAGAACAAAGTATGAGAACCCCTCCTCTGCAAAAATTTACAGTGACATAACAACATCCAACATACACAAAGAGGAGAGAATGCACCTGAAAAAGGAGCAAAAAGGAATGTTGGGTGCAGTAGAGTAATTTTAGTTAAAAATGAAACTACCAAAAGAAATATCCTGTTGCAATTGAGCATGTTGTAATGTGAACTTTAAAAATGTAACTGTGATGATCCCTTGCACCTGGAAGTAGCTTACTTTATCTGCTTTTCCCACTGCATCGAACTAACAAAATAACCTGAATGCTTGTCACGTAGATTAAATTATAGAGCAAGTGAAGTGGTGGGTGAATCTACTTACACAAGCAGAACCCCAAAACGGTAGCAGCAGCAGCAGCAGCACAGTAACAAGACCTAGCACAAGTCCTAGTATCTCTACAACACGGATTGGTCGGTGAATTGGCTGCATTTTTAAACATCTATTGCTTCTGCAATGTCTCTGATGTCAACTCATGAATGGACTTCACTTAAAAGTGAACTGCAGAAAATGATCATTGAAATCAATGAAGTAAAGGGCAGGAGATGGAGAAGAGAAATAATGATGAGCAAATCAAGCAACAAAAGAAGAAGAAACCTACAGCAGTGGTTCTCAAACTTTAGCAATCTGAGCCACCCCCCCTTTTGATTTAAAATTTTATTGTGGACTGCCAAGGCCCCACCCCGGTCCATCCCGCCCCATCTCTTCCCTGCCTCTTTCCACCCTCTCCCCTGAGCGTGCCCTGTCCCTGCTCCTCCCCCTCCTTCCCAGCAACTCCCTGCCAGGGAACAGTTGTTCAGCAGCATGCAGGAGGTGCTAGGGAGGGAGGGGGAGGAGTTGATCAGTGGGTCCCTTGAAGGACCATGATGAGGGAATACAGGTGCAGTTGTCCTGAAACCATGACACCTACCTCTTCCGCTGCCTCGGTTTTTCCCCCCTCTGTGCATTGGCTTTCCTCTTTTGGAAGATTTCAGAGTAGCGGCCGTGTTAGTCTGTATCCGCAAAAAGAACAGGAGTACTTGTGGCACCTTAGAGACTAACAAATTTATTAGAGCATAAGCTTTCGTGGACTACAGCCCACTTCTTCGGATGCATATAGAGTGAAACATATATTGAGGAGATATATATATACACACATACAGAGAGCATGAACAGGTGGGAGTTGTCTTACCAACTCTGAGAGGCCAATTAAGTAAGAGAAAAAAACTTTTGAAGTGATAATCAAGCTAGCCCAGTACAGACAGTTAGATAAGAAGTGTGAGAATACTTACAAGGGGAGATAGATTCAATGTTTGTAATGGCTCAACCATTCCCAGTCCTTATTCAATCCTGAGTTGATTGTATCTAGTTTGCATATCAATTCCAGCTCAGCAGTCTCTTGTTGGAGTCTGTTTTTGAAGTTTTTCTGTTGTAAAATAGCCACCCGCAGGTCTGTCATAGAATGACCAGACAGTGTTAAAGTGTTCTCCCACTGGTTTTTGAGTATTATGATTCCTGATGTCATATTTGTGTCCATTAATTCTTTTACGGAGAGACTGTCCGGTTTGGCCAATGTACTCTTTTGGAAGAGTAGTTTAGCCCTCCAACCACCTAACAAACCCATCCCTTCCAGGATACATAAAAAACTCACAAGCAAACATTACCCAACAAAATCATTTGCTCAATTCCTCATTCTCTGCGCCACAGCCCTCTCTCCTGAGTCTGTACAAACCTCCTCTTTGATCTCGGGTTCAACCTTGTTGATATAGGATTAAGAACCGCTTCATTGTGGTAGAGGAGACTGTGCTTTCCCTCTACCATGGGCTCCAGCCTAGAGGCTATAAACAGTGAAGCCAATGGCTACTTAGACAATCTTTCCTTAAGGCTACTTCCTATGTTTGCCTCTATGGCTTTCATCCCACCACTTCCATAGACTTCTTAAGCACATCTCCTCCTTGGGCACCTTCCTTAGCTGGGAGCTCCACTACAGCTTGTACCTCAGTCAGTGGAAAGCCCTACCAGCAAGCAGCGATGGTTGCTGTTGCCCCCCTCCAAGCCTCTCTCTATTGAGAAAAGTGGCTTGCACTTATGCCACTTCCTTTCCCAGCAGCCTCTCTCTCTCTCTGGTCTGCAACTCCAGAGGACGTAGATCCATAAGTCAGGAAAACAGACACAGATCAGAGCCAGGGCATCATCTTCTCTTAAAGGTTCTATTCAGCCTGTAAACCAAGCCTTCAGACATTACACGATTGCATCTTTAAAACAGACCTTCATCTTTCTCTGTTTGAAACCCAAAGGTCCTGATTCAGATGTCACCCAGATGCAAGTTAGGACAGCAATAATGGCATTACACTAGCATATAAATGGTATACAAAGAGATTAAAGCACATAGAAAGTTAGGCCCTAAAAGATGCAAGCAAACCCAAATCTTTAATGCTTATATTAATGAAATTCAGGCATAAGCTGTTAATAATGAATAAAGCCAGAAGAATGGAAGATTTGTGACATGACTGGATCAAAATCTCTAACAATTTGCTTGAGCTGGTTTTGGTCTCCGTATGGTATATAACTTAATGTTGGGGTTGTTTTTTCCCTAGTGAGGAAGGAAGTCAAATCCAATAACAAACTAAACAACAAAAAACCCCAACCAACCTTTGCCAACAAAACTATACAAAAACCATGGAACTAATGAAGATGTCCTAAACTTCACAGGTGGTTTAGTGTTTTGTTTTGGGGGGTGTCTTATGTGCTTTGTTTCATCCCTTTCATCAGTTGTATTCCAAGTTGGATCCAAATCTGAAAGAGGCCCATCTTCTGGATTTGGCTCACGTGCAGCTGACCTCGCCTGTGAGTTCAACTGCAAAATTTGGGGCTACCAAATCTGAACAGGAACCTTAATTTGGTTTGGACTCCAAAAAAACAGTAAACATTTGTAACCATTGTTGTTGTTATCATGGTTTTTGAAACCAATCATTGGAATGAATCCAAGTGGCTACAGAGGTGGAGAGCTAAGCATAGGTGTAAAACTCCCATTGATTTCTATGAGAACAAGATTAGTTACACTGTTAATTTTATTATTCTAATCTACTAACCCACATGACATGACTTTTCGCCAGTGACTTCCTAAGCATAGTTATGTTACAAACAAAAAAATGGTAAAAGAACATTAAAGTTGCAATGTAAGTATTCAAAAATTAGAAAATGCCAGAATGCCTAGGCAACCTTAATTCATCGCCCTTTTGTGCATACCTTATGATATGGTCTTTAATTACATGGTCACATACTATTTTTTCCTCACAGGACTCTTGCCTCATTCAGTACACAGCATGGATGATGCTCAGTTAATAAGCAACTATTCAATAATAGTTTAGTTTTTTCCTCATTGTTTAATGAGTAGCCCTAGGTTTGAATTACTGCGCACTATTCAAACCCTGCTCCAAATACAAAATTAATAATTTCCTTGTGGACGTTTCTATGATGCTCATTACTGTAGTGTCTGAGTGCTTCACAAACATTAATGAATTTATCTTCACAACACCGTGTCAGGTGAGGGGGTGGTATTATCTGAACTTTACAGATGGGGATCAGAGGCACAGACAGATTGAAGAAAAAGACTGTCCACTCATTTTGGGTGCCCAATTTGAGATGCCTAACATCTGATTTTTTTTCAGAGTACTTTAGCATTATACAGTGCTTTATATGTCCAAAGCATTCACTTCCATTGCAGCTGTGAGTGCTCAAAACTTCTGCTAACTAGATCCCAGGTTCTCCAGCGTAGCAGCCAGAAAACCAAGAACAAACAATCAGTGACCACATGTGAAAAGATTGGGTTGAACATCTTGGATATAAGAACTCTGTGGCAAAGGCAAAGATAGAATCCAGTTTTCCAGGGAGGCATTCAACCGCCTTAACTATGAGACCCTCCTTTGTCTTCCTGCATTCCCTTGGCTCATTCACTATACAGCAGGGATCGGCAACCTTCGGCCCTTGGCTGCCTGACCCATTTGCATGGTCTCTTATTCACATCCTACACACAGTCTCGTCTCTCCTCCCGTCCCCCGTATATCTTTAATCTTTAGATTCCAAGCATTGCAGAATATTGTACAGGTATGTGTCAAGAGAAGCCTTCTGACCAGCTTGCTCCACCAGCCCCCAGGTCACTCACTGAGCTCCCCCTTTCACTTCCTGTTCCTGCCAATTACATAGCTCCACCTTTATTGAGCTAATTACTTCATTAGCCCAACCATTTCCCCCAGGTGTCAACAATCCCCACCACAAAAGGTTAATTGATTCCAATTAAGCCTGTAATCTTCTCTGTTACTAAGTTACCTAAGTGACCGGAATTAGCTAGCACTCTGTCATAGGGCTCTAGTAGGTTCTTTGAGTTCAAGAGCATTGCTGCCAAATAAATGATTTTAAGCAATTCATCCCCTCTGTCTGACACTTCAAGCTCAACCTTCAACTATGGTCTGTGTCAGTAGCGTAGCTAGGAGGGTGCAGGGGAAGCAGCCGCTTCCGGCGCCTTAGTTAGGGGTTACCATGATGCCAGCGGGCGGGGCCCACGCTCCGCTCCGAAGCTTGGCGTGCCAGGGCATTCCCTTTGCTCATTCTACACCAACCAGGACTAGAGTCACCAATGCCTCCTCGATAGGTTGGGAAGCAAAGCTAGGGACATTACAAATTCTGGGCTTCTGGTTGGAACAGAAAGCTTCCCTCGATATCAATGTTTTGGAGCTCTGAGCAATGCCTGCCATACCTTTTGGGATCACATCAGGGTTCCAGAGGTTCATATACTCACCAACAATTCCACTGTGACGTATTATGTGAACAAGGAGGAAGGAGTCCACTCTGACCAGCTTTGTCAGGAGCCAATAAAATTCTGGCATTTCTACATCAAGGAAAGTATCCTTCCCACAGCCACTCACTTACCTGGGGTCCAGAATCACTTTGCAGATCACCTCGGCAGGAATTTCTCTTAGAATCACCAGTAGTCTCTGAAATCCATTGTGCAGAGATCCATTTTTGCAGACCAGGTATTCTAATTATCAACCTGTTTGCAATGAGAGATAATAGGAAGTGCCATCAGTTTTGCTCTCAAGTGGGTCTCAGTCCAGGCTCCTTAACCAATGCCTTCAGCTTGAATTGGGAATCTGCTCTGATGTAAGTCTTTCCCCCAATCCCATCATCCCATGGGTCATTCTCAAGCTGGATCCTGCCAAACTGATTCTCACCACACCAGGTCGAATAGGACAATGTTGGTTCTCTGGTCTACTCAGTCTATCAGTTTGACACCCCCGCCCCCATCTCTCTTTCTCTTTATCCCAAACTACTGATTCAGCACCACAGTTGAGTTTTGGATCAAGCACTTGCAACTCTGCTTCTCTTGGCATGGATGCTGCATGACTAGATGAGGGGGAAGAATGATACTCAGAAGCTGCTTGACAGATGTTGCTTAATAGTAGGGAGCTCTCTACTAGGGTGACTTATTTGCACAAGTGGAAGCAATTTTCAGTTTGGTTGCTAGCTTGGGGAACTAAGCCAATGCTGGCCTGCCTTCAAGACATTTTGGAGTACTTGTTACACCTTCGGTCTTCTGGTCTCTCACCCAGCTCATTGAGAGTTCACTTAGCAACGCTCTTGGCATTTCATCTGCCCATCTAAGGGAAGTCTGTTTTCTCTAACTCCATGGTAGTGAGATTTCAAAGAGGAGTCATTCATCTCCACCCATCTGTGAAAGTGCTGGTTCCTTTGTGGGATCTTAATACTATCTTAGCTGCCCTTATGGGACTTCCGTTCAAGCCCCCTGTTCTATGTCCCTCCTGTGCCAAAACACCACCTTCTGGGTAGTTAAGACATCTGTAAGGACAGTATGTGAGCTGCAGACCATAATGGCAGAGTCCCCATACATACAGTTTATCAAAGAAAAACTGGCCTTACAGCCACATCCAGAATTTTCGTTTAAAGTGGTTTCACTTTAACCAAATGATTTATTCACCAGTGTTCTTTTCTAAACGACACTTCAATGCAGAGGATCAGCAGTTTCACATATTGGATTTGAGATGATGCTTGGTGTTTTATTGAGAGAGGACTAAGTCTTTTCAGGCATTGCCTCGTCTGTTTGTCTCCTTTGTGGATTGAATGAAGGTCAAGCATCCTCTGTGCAAAAGATTTCCAGGAGGTTAACTTCCTGTATTACCTCAGCATATGAAGTAGCTCAGACCATACCTCCACAGGCTTATTCAGTGAGGGCCCAAGCGACATCGATAGCATTCTTCGGTGATGTCTCAATATTGGACATTTGGAGGACTGCTATCTGGTCTTCTATACATAGACTCACAGCCTTATGCTTGGTAAATCTGTCATGGAAGTAATGGATTGCATGACTTTCCAGCACCTCCATGACTTCTGCAGTGCAGTGGCAGTGCGGCTGACCCTAGGGCCACCCACGCAGCTGGGGCAGCCCGAGGGCCAGCTGCTGCTCAAGTGGCCCCAGGAAGCTTGCTCCAGGGGACACCGGAGTAGCAGTGGTCCCAGGTGCTGTTCTCAAGCAGCTGCAAGGCCCTGGGCTGCCCCCTGCCCCCAGAGCAACTGTGGGGCCCTCGGCTGCTCCCCCCCTGAGAAGAAGAGACCCGCCCTCCCCCCGCAGAGCAGCAGTGTCACCAGGGGCCCCTGGAATCCCCCAGAGCACCTAAGATTTAGTCAGGGGTATTTACAGTACAAGTCATGGACAGGTCATGAATTTTTGTTTATTGCCTGTGACCTGTCCATGACTTTTACTAAAAATACCTGTGGCTATATCGTAGTGTTAACCAAGCACTATGTGGTTACCACTGTGTCTGCCTAGGTCAGATGCAAATTTTGGTAAGGCAGACCTGCAGTCATTCTTTAAGTAGACTTCAAGCCCTACCTCCTATGAGTACTGTTTGTGAGTCACCTGAGTGGAATACATGTCTTCAACCACTTGAAGAATAAGATGGTTACTTACCTGTACTGTAGCTATTGTTCTTTGAGATGTGGATGCAGACATGTGTTTCATAACCCACCCTCCATCCCCTCTGCATTAGAGTCTCTACTCTTGCCTGTTAGTGAAAAGGAGCTGTGGAAGGTTGGGACAGCATTGCCCTTGAACAGCCAGGGAGGGGTGAGGGCCACAGGGTGTGAGTGCCACCACTATTGGTACTGCTAGGCAAAGTTCTTTGGCTTTGGTGCACTGGGTGTGTGCACGCACCTGTGAAGCACGTGGCTTCACCAACATCTCAAAGAACAGTTACAATACAGGTAAGTAAAATTTTTCTATTCCAGGCTGTAGTGTGCTGTAGTGGGGTGTGCTCTAGTGGTCACAAATTCTTCTGCCTCATCCCCTCCAATCTATCCCTTTTCCTGTTCCAGTCCCGGTTCATTGTCCCAGTCCCATTCTCCTTGCCTACCAGTCCCAGCCTACTCTATTCCTGCCAACTCCCAGTCCCCTCTGCCAAACTCCCAGTCACGGTTTCTTCTTACCAGGCTCCTTGTCCTAGTCTACTCTTTACTTTCTCCTCTGTGTTCAATTCACACGGCTTCCTACTCTAGGTTGCCTGGGTGCCAGCAGGAGAGTTGCTGAGAGCAAAGAAGAGACAGGCTCCCTGCTCTCAGTTCCAGTGTCCTGTCCCACTCTGGCCAGAGTAGTAATTATAGGAAGAACTCTTCTGAGCCCCTCTAGACTTGAATGGCGCATGTTCTATTGTCTGTGGGGATGGGTTAGCTGCTAAATTCGAAGAAGTCTCTACTGAGCATATACAAACTGTCATTTTCTTTTTCCCCCCCAAAGGATTATAACTTGGACAAGTATTGAGGGGATTATCATGGGAACAGCAAAAGACATTCCCTACTGCAAAGGTCACCCTCTATCAAATTTCAAGTCCCTGCTCCAAAACATGGAGGGCATAGAGATTCTCAAAGAGATAGATGCCAGAATTTTTAAACATTGCAAAACAATGAATTTTTCCCTATCCTCACTCTAAAACCGCTGAAGCATTTTGAGTGAAGTTTTCCAAAAACATCAGCCTGAGGCAGACACCAGCCCAGCCTAGAATTAAAAAAATACAAATAATAGTCCAGTGTAAAAGGATTGAGGGAATTTGAGAAAGCCAACTCTTTTAGAATTGAAATTGGTGAATTCGTTCATTAGTCTAGTTTAGTTTTGCTGTGTTTTTTTCCTCTGCTAGCTCTACCAGTTCAAATGGGCTAAGAAATTTAAGAATTAATACTGCTGTTCCTATTTATGACTTCTAGTCGTTAGAGATATTAATAGCTGTGGGCAGTGAATTCAAAGGTGCAAATAAACAAACCTGCACCTAAGGAGTTTTAAGTTATAAGAACTATGCTATAGTTAACTGCACATTTTTGATGGATGTCTAAATGTTCCAAAGTAGTTGTAAGCAAACTCCACCTCTGTTGCTGACTCTGAGGGAAAACCCTGCATCAAGGGATCAGCGGTCAAAATTTTAGTCCTTTTTATTTATTTATAAAGCTTTTGTTTAATACATTTTCTCCACTGTATGTGTTTGTATGCCTATTTATAAATAGCTACAGAAGGGTACCAAAAGAAGAGAGTGGGCTGGCAACCCTGAAATGGCAGGGAATGGTGGCACAAAGCGTTCTGTGCTTTTGGGGTTGCAGTGGTCAGGCTTCAAGCACTTCCCTTCTTGAGCAGGTTTAATAGAGAATTGGGGGGAGAAAGAGCTTGTGATGACCCTTAGAGAGACAGAAAGCATTTGCTCGGAATAAGGGAAGGCACTACATGAGACATGGGAAAGAGTGTGGGAATAAGAGGGAAACCGGCCAGAGAAATAGGAGTTGAGGAGACTTGGAGGGGTATAGAATGTGGAGGACAGACAAAGTAGCATGAAAGTGAGAAAAATAAATGTTGAGGCATCAGTGGAGGAAAAATTGTGGGGAATAGGGAAACATGAGAGGGAAGGAGATATTCTATGGCTTAGGTCAGTTTTTCTAAAACAAAACCTCCCTCTTCTCCCTCCCCTCCCCCCCGCCAAATGTTGCTACTTCTAGCTTTCTCTCATCTCCCTGAGCCTGTTCTCTCCCCCCTGCACTGGTTTCCAGTCTGTCTCCTTGTCCAGCTACTCCCAGCCCACAGTCAGCTCCCAGTCTCCCCCTCCCACCCCCTCCCTCGCTTGTTGCTCTTAATGGTTTTTTCAAGAGTCTGAACTGAATGTTTCTGCTCTAAGAAAACACGTTCATTCAGAATAGTTTTAGTTCATGTAGTTTTTACATGTTACTTGGGATACAGTTGGTAATATACGGGACCAGATTATGTAAGAGTTTAGGCTGAAATTAATTCTTTCTACCGTATGCCAGAATAGTTTTGCAATGTCACACTCCCAAAACATATGGAGCATATGTATTATGCTTCTTGGAAACATCCAATGCCTAAATACCTTTAAAAATCTGGGCCTTAAATCTGGATCTTTTTGTCCTAATTTTTCTATTCATAAAATTAGGATATTAATGCACTTGCCTCACACAGAAATATTATGACAGTTAATGTTTCTGAAGTACTGTATAGTTACTAAAATTCACCAGAATGTACATGAATCTTCTTAGTGGCTGTATGCAACCCTGGCTTATGGGGCCATCTGTCCTTTTAAAACTTATCCAAACGTTGCCAACTGTGCATAGATCCAGCTCAAGCAGTGGGGCTTTGTTCTTCAGCAGTAGGAAATGTGGCCTGGGCTTTCCTACCAGCTCATCAAGGAAGGTGGAGTGGGAACCTCCTTTCCCCGCCCCCACCCCCTCGACAATGGGCAAGGACTACCAAAACCCCCCTGATACCAGGGATAAGTCTGGACTTGGATCGAGGGTTCATTGTGAGGTTGATGGACTATTGGTTATTGGACTATTGGTTTATCCCAGAAGGAGTGGGACTATATGTGACTTGGCAGGATGACTGAGTCACAAGAAACAAGCCACTGCAGGTCCAGAGTGGCTGTCAGAAGGGGCCACAAAAGACGTATAAGGGTTCATATATAATAATTCTTAAGTTTTATTTTACTCTATTTTACTCTATATCAAAAATTAATTGACATATTAAAAGGCCTCTGTCAGATCCCATAAAGACATGCTTGTAAATTGTATTTAAACTTACAGTAGAGTATGCAACCAAACATTTTATAAAAGGGTGCTTCAAAGAATACCACCTTCTTTGTATAAAACCAAAATCTCAAACTCAACATTTCAAAATGTCTTTCACTATATAATTAGGAATACTAAAAGACAGTGGGCAGACTGTGTGAATCATTGAGGTTTGCTTTTATTAACACTAAGTCAACCTGTATCTCCTGATCTTAATCCAAAAATGTATAGCTAGCCAGCAAGTCATCTGATTTCCTTCTCCTCCAAAACTGCCTCCAGCTTCCTCTTTAATTGATTTACACAGGGTGCTTCTATATGGCTACCATCAGCACTTTATGCCATTAAAACATAAATAGATTTTGCTTGAATTACAGATATGCTGATCTCCTCCTTCAGTTTAACCCACCATGACTTTCAACGACCGTGCTTACTATCTTGAGCAGCACGTTGGTGCCTAACGCTGCATTTTCAGGTCTGATGTAACCCTGTCATCTCCCTTTTGGTCTCATTTTCCCACTAAATGGTACATTCCAGGCCAAATCTCTCTAGCCTCCTTATTACTCATAATCTCCTAAATCCAGACTCAATGAGGTTACTTCTGCTGTGTTGTACATCTATGCAATGTCTTAATTAAAGGATTAGAACTAAGTGAAGTATTCTAAGTATTGTGTCAGAAGCACTATGCCTGGAGTTAGTGAAGAATACTTTTCATGGTTAATAGAGAAGAATCCCACTAATTACTTGTTGTTGTGAATACATTTGATGCTAGCAATACGTACGTTGAACAGGCTGAAAATCCAAACGATGTACTAGTATCCTGTCATCTGTCAAAGATGTGACTCTCCATAGTCAAATCTCAAGTGTAACTGTGCTTTCATTTTTTTCCAAAAGGGGCCAGTTTTGAACCAACGTGTATGTTCCTAGTCCAAAGTTTTCATGCCACACCTCTCTCTCTTTGGCCTCTCAGAGAGGTGTGGCATGTAAGTTACAGCAAATTTTATATCCATTTGGACTCGGTGGGCCAAATTCAGAGGTGGTGTGTCAGGGGATGTAACCTACACTTTAGTAAGTGGTGGGCAACCTGCAGCCTGTGCCGCTCCCCGCAGCTCCCATTGGCCGGGAACGGCGAACCGTGGCCACTGGGAGCTGTGGGCAGCCATGCAAATGTAAACAAACTGTCTGGCAGCCCACCAGCGGATTACCCTGACGGGCCGCAGGTTGCCCACCACTGCTTTAGAAAGTGGGTGTGAGAATAAGGGAATCTAACATGCTGAGGTGGCCAAGGAAGAGATACAATACATCAGTTGAGACTTGCCTCTGAGTTTGGGCTATAAAATTATTTTATAGAAAATTTACAAGAAATTGTCTCAGCCGGTATTGAACCAGCCCCCTTTTGAAGTCAATGGCAAAATTCCTGTTATTTTCAATGGGAGTGAGATAAGGCCTTTATGTGATTTAGATAGGATGCTCTTTCTCTATAGAGATCTATGTATTGTAGCTTTGTCTAGAGTACCTCCAGGAATCAATAAAATTAATTCAAAATATCATTTTGAATTACTTATTTCACTGAGTTGCTGGCAATACTCATTTTTAAACATGGGTCATTGACATTGACAATCAGTGTAATAATGCTCCGAGGTACTAGTTTTAGTGTAGTGTAATAGATCTTTCCCCTATATTTCATCTGCTGACTTGGTACCCATTTATTCTTTTTCCTTTTAAAAAGAAAAAAAAAAAACTATTTTTTTTAGCCACACTCATTCACCTGCATATTTCATTGGGCTTTATCACTGTTCTTGTTAGTATGAACTTATTCAGGCAACAGTCACACCATCATACATTCTTTTCAATGTGTTTAATTGATATACATTTGACATTAGCATAGCTTACATGTAACAAGGTGGCCTGCTCCTTTAACGGTTAGAGGCTTGGGACCCAACCAGCACGGTTCACTAATTAGATACAACTGAGGAGGAGACAGGCATTCCCTATAAAGTGTTGTGGGAAAGGTTGGAGGAGGATTACAGAGAGGAGGTGCAGGAAGACAGTCTCCTGAAGTAGGGAGAAGGAACACTGTGACACTAAGCACCTCTGTATTCACACCCTACACATTATTGTAGCTTAGTGATGAATTGGTGGTGCCAGACCAGTTGTTAGCAGAAGTGTCCACAGCAAAACAGCTGTTTATAATTAACACTAATTGACATGTCCGTTGGTAGCCTCAGCAGAAAGGCCAAGAACTGCTGGAGCATAGAGAGTGAACTAACCTCTCATTGTTATAGATGATCCCTTCGTAAGAGATTTGAATCACATTGCTAGGGTAGCATCACTGCCTTTGCTCTCTCTATAGCTGTTTTTGTCCTGTAATGTGAGCATGTATTTTAGCTTCCTGTGCTGTTCATCTGGAACCTTGCAGGAATTATTTCCACAGAGAAGACCAAAACAATAATACTCTGCATGTGAACACCTCTGAACTTTTGGGAAGGTTCAAATCTAAATCTCAGCTTTGTGGCTTTGGCCAGTCTCTGATAACTTCATTGTATTAACCATTCTCAACACCCCACCAAAATACTACTGTTATTTTTTTGAAGAGGCTTTCCAGGAATTGTATTAAAATAGCAATATACACACAATTTGGATGGGTTTATAGCAGAACTCTCACCTACTTATGTATGTCTCTAAATACACATGTTTGAAGGTTTCCACATATTTCTAAACTTTTGATCTGTCTATTTATTTAGTTCTTTATCCTTAGATCAGCTTACTGAGAGCAATTGCCATGCACTCCATTAATGGCAGTTTTCGTTATAAATTCCTTTATTCATCCATTCCAGAATTATTCGGGTTCATTTTGCTGAGGTAAATTACTTGGTCAGTACAGTATGTAGACTATTACAGAACCCAATTAAACTAAATTTTAATCTCATCAGTCTTGAAACTTCAGAGTTTTGTCTTTTAGTTTAACTCCATAATCTATTTCAGATACTACTTAATTCCACAACAACCAAATGGAATTTCAAAAATGTTATCAAATCAGAACTGTCTATATTCCGGGTGATACCTGTCTGTCTACATACATTGACCCAATCCTGAAGTCCTAAATCAGTTGAAAAGATGGCTATGACCAAAAGTATCAAAAGGGGCAGAAAAATTGAGGACGAGGATGGCTACTTTATGTTGACAGTGAAATCAGAGTGTAGTTTGTTTAACAAAACAAGAGCTTGAAACAAGGATCTTATATCTACACTGAATCTGTAGATTTAAGTGGAATGACCTGTACCAGCTATCCAGACCTCAAGAGGAAGTGAAGCAAGAGGAGATATTTATTATCTTAAGATTCTACCCAAGGTCGAGATATTGTCACCTTTACACTGACTACTATCTACTCTTTGAGATTAATTAATGGGATTACTTAGTTCTACTCAGTGTGAGTAAAGGTCACAGACTCTGGCCCCAAATAAGTAGCCAGAGATGTGATTATTATTTGTATTACAGTAGCGCAGAGCAGCCTTATCCGAGATCCAGGCTCCCTCATGCTAGGCAATGTACAAACACATAGTAAGAGATTGTTCCTGCCATGAAGAGCTTAGTTTAAATATGCCAGAAAAATAAAAGAAAGTTCACTATTCCTATCTCACAAATAGAGAACTAAGGCACAGAATGATTCAGTAGCTTGCCCAAGCTCTCACATCAAATCTTTGAAAGAAACAGGTATTGAACCCATCTCTCCTGAGCTGCAGGCCACTGTTTAATTTTGTGACCATCCTTCCTGTCACGTCATATTCTCTAACACAGTGTTTCTCAAACTTGGGACGCTGCTTGTGTAGGGAAAGCCCCTGGCCGGGCGTGTTTGTTTGTTTGTGTCTGCAGGTCCAGCCGATTGTGGCTCCCACTGGCCACGGTTCACTGCTCCAGGCCAATGGGAGCTGCTGGAAGCAGCAGCCAGTACGACCCTTGGCCCGCACCACTTCCAGCAGCTCCCATTGGCCTGAACCGCGGCCAGTGGGAGCCACGATCGGTCAGACCTGCGGACGCGGCAGGTAAACAAACCGGCCCGACCTGCCAGGGGCTTTCCCTAAACAAGCAGAGTCCCAAGTTTGGGAAACATTGTTCTAACAGAATGCCACTCTGAGTTATCCGGCTAAGGTAGAGGCTTAAAGGCAGAACCATTAAAATTTGAAATATACAGCTATGGATTTTGTCACAGTTTATGTGTTGACCCCTCAAGATGTGGCAATAATAGGCAATAGCCACAGTACACACACTTTGTTCCATGCATTATAGTTGATTCAGCAGTAACATTCCATTCCTGACTTTGGAAAATAATCAGCTATGTGAGGAATATTATTCTGCCATTGTTAGAGATAGGCCAAAGTACCTAAACCAGGAATCATTCTGATTTGGTTCCATTTTATTTGGACCACCAAAATTTATGTGGATTGAGTAAATAGTTTTGTTTGTCTCATTTCTATAATGAACAAACCAGGGAAAACCTTTGAAAACCTTGTCTGTCAAATTTTGGTTTTGCAAAACCAGTTCCCCTCTCCTCCCCACCCCCCCACCCCCCGAATGGCTACAGTCTGAATGGAAGCAAGGGGGTGAGGAGTGGGAAGAGATTTGGATAAATGCTATGTCACAATCTGGAACTAGCTTGTGAGCCATTTGGACTAGGGATCATGCCTTCTTATCTGTGTTGTGAAGATCCTAGCACACTTTTGAGCACTGTAGAACTGAAAAATCAATATTGATAGTTGACTTTTATTGCTAATGTGTTTGCTATAAATACTTTAACATAGATTCTCCCTGTCTTCTCCCTACAATGACCCTAAATCACCAAGCCAAAAAACTGTACAGGAAAATTATTCAGATTCAGCATGTGACTATTTACTACTTACGCTTTTTTTTTTTTTTTTCTTCTCACAGTAGGGATTGGTAACTGAACACAACGGTTCACTTTGTTGCCTTCTGCTGGAAATACATTTGAAATCAATTATCTCAATCATGCCACAACAGTGACAAAGATTGCTTAATTAGGGATCTTGTTAAGCTAAAGACCAAGAAACGTCAGCTGTTGACAGTAGCTCACTATACTAATCATTCTGATAGTCCAAACCATTGGTTTTAAAGAGTTCACTGTCAGACTTAACAAACTCATAGATTTTGGCTCACAGTGCAGAATACCGCAGGCTACCTGTGCTTTGGTGCTTTATGGTACAGTGCAGAAATTATACAGAATTATAATTCTGAATGTCATTTTGCTGTCTTAAAAATTATGAATTAGCCCTATTTTGAAATCGGACTAACGTGGTTTGAATTTCTGCAAAGCTGGACTATTTTATTGTCTTCTGGATATTTATAGGGCAGTTAATTACTGTGCTTTCTGTATTTTTCCCCTGTTCAGGGTTAGTGCTTTAAAGGGCTAGATGGGTACTGAAACTGGAGGGGTAGAACCAGGACAGATTTATTAATATTCTAAACATACAGCATTTTATTTATGAAGTGTGTGAAATCTTTTTAAAAAGACAGTCTCAACACTTTAATTTTTATTGCCACTTGTCTCCAGTCTCTGCCAATTTTTTTCAACACCATACAAAGGTGCCTTTGTGGCCTAATGCTGTCTAAATCTAAATTTTTAAGATTCTAGCTGTTAAAACCAGTTATACAAGACCTGTGTACGTTTTCATTATATCCATTATAACTGATTTCACACAAATGAGCACATTTTCAGTCTTTCAGATGAGACGTAAAATTGAGGTCCTGAACAATTTTAGTTATTAAAAGAAAATCCCATGGCACTCTTCACAAGAGTAAGCACATTATTCTGCTTTGCTGGCCATATTCCAGTTTGGGTAATTAGATTTTGCCTACCTAAAATACCACCTGTAGTTCCAACAGGATAATTTACCCTTAACTTCCTATATTAAAATGTGCACTATTAAAGAGTTGCTGAGTTTCACCTCGGAGGTGGCTGCATTTCAGTGATGGGTGACACAATTCTAAAATAAGAGTCATAAATCCATTTATAAGGCTTGTTGCAAGCTTTTGGAGTCCTTCTGGATGAAAGGCTTTCTTGGGCTGAAACATTTACAATTTAAGACAACAGCAGAAATCCCTTTGAGTCCAGTGGTGTGGATCAGGCCCTATATCATCGTAGTCTGAAATATCAACTGAGTATGTAAAGCAGATCTATAACCTAATTAACTCCTTTAGAATTGATTGTACTGCTATTTAAAGGAACACAGGAATTGCCTTACTGGATCAGAGCAGCAGTCCATCTAGTCTAGCAGCCTGTCTCTGTCAATGGCCAATAGTACCACAAACACCATAATGGAGAATTATGAATAACCTGCCCACAAGGGAAATTTTCTTCCTAACCTCATCAGTTAATAGTTGGCTTATGCCCTGATGCTTGAGTGTTTATATCTCTAATTGATTTCTTTTTTTAATCTGATAATGATTAACTCATTTGGTGGTATTGTGGCTCTTGTAAATACATATTATTTCTCTGGTATTCCAGCTCTACTTCAGAGTGAGTTATCTGGGGCCAATATTAAATGTTTCTGTTAAACAAGATAGTGCTTGACATTCCAACTTAGATAAAATCCAGGAATGCAACTGAAGTAAACAGTGCAATCTGTTCAAATGCATTTTCAACAGAAGTTAATCTGTTTTTAATGGTTCACTCACCATTCCATTTCCAACTGGCAACGTGTAGGGCCAGGATCTGTTTTAACCTCTTCTGATTTCTCTTAAGGGTTGTGGCCTAGCAGGTTTTTGCATGGTTTTCTTCCCTAATATGAATGAGGGTCCCCCTGCCCTTCTTTCAAAAATAGTTATGTAAGCTGTACTCTAGGGATTTCCTAAGATATAGCACAGAGAAGCATGACTGTCCACAATGGCAGGAGAAACTGTGCTAGCCACCACTATGTTTAAACACTGCTCTTGCTAGCACAGTTTCATCACCAGGATGAACAAGGTATAGACAAAAAATGTATTGCACCGTGTCTAATAAATCAATAGAGAAATTTAATACCATATCTACTGCAGAAAATATATGTACTTCGTAGTCAACTCTTGCATGGCCATACTTTCTAAGGAGTGTGGTATCTAGCTACGCTGTCCCTTTTCTCATTTAAATTAAAAATGCTTATTAAACAGAGTTAATGTCATAAAGATTCTGCAGAACTCTAACTAGCATTTTTGCTCAGAGCTCATGCTGTGCATTCTCTGCATAGTGTTCTGCCTCACAGCTGGTTGAAATCAGTGGGAGTGTTCACTTTTGGAAGGGAGGCAAGGAGCATTTACTAGAACCCATACTTTAATCCAAACAAAGGATTTGTCCATATTTTCACCAAATAAAATGTGTATAAATTCAAAAGAGGAACTGTTCCTTTATTCAGCATTACTAAATATATATATATATCAATTACAATGTGCCCATGTGTCTATAGAAAAATACAAAATAAACATATGCATCATCATCATCATAAATAAGGGAGGGAGGAAGATTAAGGCACAGGGACTCAGACTTATTTTAAAACCATTTAATTTATCATTATTAATGTAAACTTTCCATACAAGTATTAAGAAATCTTATTTTACCTTTAAAAGGCCTATTTGTGTATATTATTCAAATTAAAAAAATGGTAACCATATATTTTAAAAATCTTCTTGATGCTGATATAAAGCTGTGTCATTTTTTCCCAAAAAAATTTCCAAGACTATTTTTTCATATCATTAATATTGGGGGAATCTGTCCTTTTCCACAAAAATGAATTATTGCCCCTGTGGCTACTAGTAGTAATTGTGTTACCAATAGGCCCTCTTGTGTCAATAAGATACTTCAGACAGAAATTTATTAGAACTACTGTGGATAGGCAAAGTTTAGTTATCTTGACAATTCTGTTTATTATTTTCCACCAAAATACTATTATCTTAGGACATTCCCATGCACCATTTATGTATAAAATATCCTTATTCCTCCACAAGAGGTAATAATGATGCACCCTGTGAAAATTAAATTCTGAGACCCAGCATTAAAACATGCACCATTTATATGTGTGGCTTAAACCATCCAAGAAAAAGAAATCCTGAGGCTGATATATGTGACTCTGGACAATTCATTTAACCTTTTTGTGCATCAGTTTCTACATCTGTAAAGTTGGGAGGTTTTTATTAAAAATATCACATAAAAAGTAAATTTAATTTGACTTGGCAAAGTTTAGATAACATAATTCTTGTAATATCATCACTGCTTCTAGAGACCCAGCATTGCAGTATTAGAGATGTTGGAATCCTAGAGATCTAAATAGAACCAAAACTGACTCCTAACCTAGACTTTCATAGACACCAGCTTTAAAGTTTCTTGGCTCCAATGCCTTCTTCCCTGTTTCAGCTAAATAGCCTTCTCCATTTTCCATGCTGGGTTTTCCCACCATGGTAACTTCATTTTTGTGAGGATGGGAGGTGAGGGTGGGAAGAGGAAGGTATGTTGGTAAAGAACAAACAAAAACCATTTTTAAAAACAATTTGCCACCTTAACTGACAAAGAGAAAATAAGAGGTCTCCAGGTCCACATACCATGCATGGACAAAGATGGCAAACAATAATTACAACAGATCAAACAAAACCAAAATACAAATGTTGATTAGCTCCCCGGGACACAGTGGTGCTGCATGAGAAACCCCAAATTGGTGTTGACGGACAAGTACTGCTGGTTTCATCTAGATCCAAAGGAAACCCAGAATGACAAAAACCCAAACAAACAAAAAGCAAATCTATAATTCCTCACCCCTCCCAAGCCTTTTCTGAGGTATTAATGGCCTAGGATTCTTTTTATTATATAAAGGCGAGGGAAAGAAAAAAAATCTGCTCCACAGTTTGCACCTTTTATAGTTGGTTTCTCTTGATAGTTTTATCTTGGGGCTTGATAGTAACTTTAATGAAGGGTTTAAAATAAAATAGAATACATTTTGTATTAACTGTTAAATAGCTACTTCGCTCCTCCCCCCGACCCCTAGGCAAAATATAGATGATGATCCTTCAGTCCTTACTCACACAGAACTCCCCTGAAAGTAAGTAGGAATTCTGCCTGAAAAGGACAGAAAGATCATTCCTAGATAGCTTGTCCATCACAGCTGGTGAAATATGGATACTGTTTTGAGCCCACAGGAGCCTACCAGTGAGTATGTATTACAGGTCTCCCTCTGTGCTGCTCCACAGAGGATATGAGTTATAACACCCAACCTATAAAAAATTGTTTATTCAGCTCAAGCTGGAGGTGCTTATGCTTTTAGCTTTGGAGGTTGCTGGTTCAGTTCCTTGTATGTTACTAAGAGAGCAGCTATCACAACACAACCTTTTAAGACTGGAAATGACTCAAAAATGGATATGATTTGTCCTTAGGTAAAGTTAAACTCCCCTGTAAAAGATGTGAGAGTATTTGTCATAATGACACTATTAGTACAAGTTTTTATCATTATAAAGGTATAGCATACTATGGGTCATGTCCACCATACATCAAAGGAAAACTTAGGGATCTGTAGACAATGTGGTACTTGTCTGCCTGTTGCCCTGACATACATCAGTCATAGTAAGCTACAAGGTCAATATTTGTGCCTAATTTTGAAGACACATTCTCCTGGGATTCAATTGTATTTTCTTATCCCAGAATGGTTCTTTAATTCACTAGCAGAGAAGTGAGAACTCATGGGTAGGACAAATGACTACCTATTTGTCTTATTAATTAAACAACTTCTGTTTTGACACCCAGAAAAGCAAAACGTATTGGGTTTTAATTTGTTATTTACCAAACAGTGGAGGATTGGCCCACATTGTGACATACCTGCCACACAAACAAAACCCCTCCTGTGACAGAAGAGGCATATGAATGGTGCTTTAAAGTTCACCTCATGTTCTATATGTGCTAAATTCATTCCCCCTCCTCCACCATCACTGGAAATGATGAATTTCTCACTGTAAGTGTTTGCATTCTTAGCAGCACTGCCCCATTTTTGAAGTTGTGCCATCTGCATACCATACTTAGCAAAGTAAAGGTCTAATGAGTCCTATTAAAGTCAACAAAAACCTTCAAATGGCTAGAATTAGCCATTGGGCTAAAGAAGTTCTTTGAGATTCTCTGATGGATGATTGTATATATTTAATGCAAAGTATTTCTATTATTAATTAAAGAGTTAACTAGTGTGACGCAACAATGCAATTAATGCATTACCTTTGATGAGCCCTTTTCACTACACCTGAAGCTGATGTAGACTTTTGAAAATATGTTCCTGAAACTTTTGTAGTTTGCATTGTATTGTGTTTTCCTGCTTAATGTTCATTTGTTTCCAACACTGATTTTGTATCAGATCTACAAAAATCCTTAAACTTCCCACATGTTCCTGTTTACTGTGTATTATCCTGGAATAAAAGTAAGAAAGTTTCTCTCTCTCTCTCTCCGGTTAGAGATACATCATCCAGACATACAACAGGCATTCATGAATCCTCATCAGTGATCCTGCATTTGACATATACTGTACTGTATGTCCTGAGGCATTCAAGGGTTTCAGAATTTTTTTTTCTTTATCCTTAAAGGGTAATAAGAGAATAAACTCTAACAAGGCTGCTTATTTGCTCTCTTAGCTTCATATGCTGCTTATGTAAATGTTTGCAGCTGGCTGTCATGAAAGCCACATGCTGGTTTCTGCCTTTGCTGTCTCTGTACTTGGTTATTAGTGGTGCTCTCTCAGAGAGCAATATCTCCAGGATCCATTTAATACAGGATGCAGAAGTTCAAACTCTCACTGAGTTTAACCTTTCTCACACCCTTCTTTCCCATATTCTTAGATCTCAACAATGATTCCGTCGCTTTACCACAAAGGCTGGATCTGTAATTAAAGGTTATCACCTGACTGCCCTTTACCCTGGATGCATCCTATTCACTTACAGTATCTGTTGCCTGGGTTTCTTTGGACTGTCCACAATCCTGATGTAAAGCTTCCAGATCTTAAGCATCAAAAGTTTTATTCTGCATATCTCATAAAAGAGGAATGTTAGGAACTGCATCCACGTGCAAACCTTATCACAATACTCGTGTGCTAAAGGCAGTGTGAGAAAAGATGTGTTAGGATGCCTACCACTGTCTACTATGTAAACTCCCAATCAGATGAGAAAGCAGAGACCGTTCTCTAAAATGTGTGAGGACCTAACACTTCCCACGCTTCAATTTCCAGCCCATTATCTTCAAAGAATCCTGCAAATTTTGGACACCGTTACTGTGTGCTACACATTTGATGTCTGACCCCCTTTTAGAGAGGCCTAGATTATGACATCTGAACAGTGTATCATACCTCAGAGCTTCCAAAGGATTAGTGATATGACATAGATAGGATTAGATGTACATTCATGCATGTATGGATGTTGTGGTAGCAGAGGTTAATCACTGCTTTGCATTAATATGTTTTAGACTATTCAATGCATGCTCATCCCATGAAGGCTCTTAGTCATACCTATATGTTGTTATCATCATACCCTGTCTTAAGTCTCATGAACCCCAAGTAATGTGGGCTTCAGATGTACCACTGGTGGGTAAGGCTTTAACATCATTCCTCAGGGTCTCCTGCCAACACTAGTACTGTTGTTCACCATGACTTCCACCTGTACAAGTTCATGTACATCAGATCTGGACCCCAAATAATCCACCATAGGGCCCAGATGAAGATCTGGTACTGTATGGTATCAGGGGGTAGCCGTGTTAGTCTGTATCTACAAAAACAACAAAGAGTCTGGTGGCACCTTAAAGACTAACAGATTTATTTGGGCATAAGCTTTCGTGAGTAAAAACCTCACTTCTTCGGATGCATAGAGTGAAAGCTACAGATGCAGGCATTATATACTGACACATGGAGAGCAGGGAGTTACTTCACAAGTGGAGAACCAGTGTTGACAAGGCCAATTCAATCAGGGTGGATGTAGTCCACTCCCAATAATAGATGAGGAGGTGTCAGTTCCAGGAGAGGAAAAGCTGCTTCTGTAGTGAGCCAGCCACTCCCAATCCCTATTCAAGCCCAGATTAATGGTGTTGAATTTGCAAATGAATTTTAGTTCTGCTGTTTCTCTTTGAAGTCTGTTTCTGAAGTTTTTTTGTTCAATGACAGTGACTTTTAAATCTGTGATAGAATGACCAGGGAGATTGAAGTGTTCACTTACTGGCTTGTGTATGTTACCATTCCTGATGTCCGATTTGTGTCCATTTATACTTTTGCGGAGGGACTGTCCGGTTTGGCCAATGTACATGGCAAAGGGGCATTGCTGGCACATGATGGCATATATGACATTAGTGAATGTGCAGGTGAATGAGCCCCTGATGGTGTGGCTGATGTGGTTGGGTCCTCTGATGCTGTTGCCAGAGTAGATATGGGGACAGAGTAGGCAACGAGGTTTGCTACAGGGATAGGTTCCTGGGTTGGTGTTTCTGTGGTGTGGTGTGTAGTTGCTGGTGAGTATTTGCTTCAGGTTGGGGGGTTGTCTGTAAGCGAGGACTGGCCTGCCTCCCAAGGTCTGTGAGAGTGAGGGATCATTTTCCAGGATAGGTTGTAGATCGTGGATAATGCGCTGGAGAGGTTTTAGCTGGGGGCTGTATGTGATGGCCAGTGGTGTTCTGTTATTGTCCTTGTTGGGCCTGTCCTGTAGTAGGTGATTTCTGGGTACCCGTCTTGCTCTGTCAATCTGTTTCCTCACTTCCCCAGGTGGGTATTGTAGTTTTACGAATGCTTGATAAAGATCTTGTAGGTGTTTGTCTCTGTCTGAGGGGTTGGAGCAAATTCGGTTGTATCTTAGGGCTTGGCTGTAGACAATGGATCGTATGATGTGTCTTGGATGGAAGGACCCAACCACATCAGCCACACCATCAGGGGCTCATTCACCTGCACATCCACTAATGTCATATATGCCATCATGTGCCAGCAATGCCCCTCTGCCATGTACATTGGCCAAACCGGACAGTCCCTCCGCAAAAGAATAAATGGACACAAATCGGACATCAGGAATGGTAACATACACAAGCCAGTAAGTGAACACTTCAATCTCCCTGGTCATTCTATCACAGATTTAAAAGTCACTGTCATTGAACAAAAAAACTTCAGAAACAGATTTCAAAGAGAAATAGCAGAACTAAAATTCATTTGCAAATTCAACACCATTAATCTGGGCTTGAATAGGGATTGGGAGTGGCTGGCTCACTACAGAAGCAGCTTTTCCTCTCCTGGAATTGACACCTCCTCATCTGTTATTGGGAGTGGACTACATCCACCCTGATTGAATTGGCCTTGTCAACACTGGTTCTCCACTTGTGAAGTAACTCCCTGCTCTCCATGTGTCAGTATATAATGCCTGCATCTGTAGCTTTCACTCTATGCATCCGAAGAAGTGAGGTTTTTACTCACGAAAGCTTATGCCCAAATAAATCTGTTAGTCTTTAAGGTGCCACCAGACTCTTTGTTGTTTTGGTACTGTATGACTTACTGTTCTGAAAAAAATATACTATATAGATCTATATCATCCCTCCCAGGCCTTCATACCATTCACACACCTTTGCATTTGACAGCAAAAGCAGGCTAGCCCTGCATAGGAAGTGTCGGGATACTGGGCAAAAGTAGGCAAGACTAGTGGGACCTAGGAACTGAAGTCAGGGGTCAGAGCTGAAGACAGAATCAGGAATTAGGCTGAGGGTCAATACCAGGTTTCTGGTATACCAGGTGTTATGGTTCTGGGGGTCAATCAGGAGTCAGAATCCAAGTCAGAGCTGAGATCAATACTGACAGTTTGGAAGCAGAGTGGTCATGGCAGATAGCTAAATATCCACATTGTGGCCTGAACACTTTGTGGTTTATAAAGGTTTATACTCCCCGGGCTTATAAAGGATCAAGGTGCCAATCAGGGATAGCTATGATAATTGTCAGTCAGATCACTCAAGGTGGAACTTCCCATCACATGCTGTCTCCACAGATTGTGGTCACAGGGTTACAGTTACTGATGGGTGGCAGTGTTGGTTATTTGGTAGGCCTGCAGGCCTGGGTTCAAGTGCCACTGCTCCTTACACAAAATGACTGAGATGTGGCCTCATCTGTTGTGGTATGTAGTTAGTTATGTAGGAACTTAGCACAATGGTATGGGACTTCAATAACTCTTGTATGTTTTCTCTGATTATAAATACACAGTTATGCACAGAATTAATTGCCTTTTCTGAGCATGCTGGGTCTAATTATGATGGTATAGTGGAGTCATTGTGATGAAGTTGGGCAGATTGTCCCATAGTGACATGGGGATGTATATTTATCTGAACTGAACAGTTGAAAAGTGTTGCCCCTTCTGCTCTCCCCCTTCTTTTACAGTGGGTTTTTTGGTTGAGAGTGAGTCTGATGAGAAACTTTTAAGGGAAAGGTTTGCTAATCTTCCCTACAACAGATGAAACTGTAGTCTTTCCCCCAGGGGAATGTTCATATCCCTATTCAATACAAATTGTGGGACTAACATCTTGAATACTGCGTACAGATGTGGTCTCCTCATCTCAAAAAAGATATACTGGCACTAGAAAAGGTTCAGAGAAGGGCAACTAAAATGATATGGGGTTTGGAAAGGGTCCCATATGAGGAGAGATTAAAGAGGCTAGGACTTTTCAGCTTGGAAAAGAGGAGACTAAGGGGGGATATGATAGAGGTATATAAAATTATGAGTGATGTGGAGAAAGTAGATAAGGAAAAGTTATTTACTTATTCCCATAATACAAGAACTAGGGGTCACCAAATGAAATTAAAAGGCAGCAGGTTTAAAACAAATAAAAAGAAATTCTTCTTAACACAGCGCCCAGTCAACTTGTGGAACTCCTTGCCTGAGGAGATTGTGAAGGCTAGGACTATAACAGCGTTTAAAAGAGAACTGGATAAATTCATGGTGGTTAAGTCCATTAATTCGCTATTAGCCATGATGGGTAAGGAATGGTGTCCCTAGCCTCTGTTTGTAAGAGAGTGGAGATGGATGGCAGGAGAGAGATCACTTGATCATTACCTGTTAGGTTCACTCCCTCTGGGGCACCTGGCATTGGCCATTGTCAGTGGACAGGATACTGGGCTAGATGAACCTTTGGTCTGACCCAGTATGGCCGTTCTTATGTAACATGACATGTACCACATTTCTCTCTGCATAGTCACAATACTTTTAATTGGCTCCCTTCCCACTCCGTTTGTATATTTTCAGTGTAGACTGTAAGCTTTTTAAGGCAGTGACTAAGTTTGCAAAGCCACTTTGTACATTCTTGATTATATCTGTCTGGGTCTATAATGTATGTGAATAATATTCTATAGATTGTGGTATCTATAACTGCAAATACAAAATGTACTGTAGAAATATGTGTATATATAATGTTAGCATTTTTGCTATATATATTTATATGTTGACAAGTTCTAAGTACACTTTTGTAAGTCCATAAGTGAATTCCAGAAATGAGGTTTTTTTCTAAATTACCATCTCTAAAAAGGCTCAGTGAAGAATGTGAGAAAAATACAGTTGAAAGAAGAATGCAAATTATATTGGGGGATGTAAGATTACAGTCATCTAACAAGTTCAGTTGGAGGTGAAACACACATTATCCTGTAAAGTAAGTAATAAAATATTATAATCCTGCCCTGTCCATTTTACCAGGAGCAGATGGACCTAATGAAGTAAAGGATTAACAAGCCTGAATGGGCTGAAGAATATTTCCTGTCTATCTTGCAGCGAAGTTTTTAATAATTGTATTATGACTAATATGTAATTATGGAGTTTTATAAAGAAATAATATTGCTTTGTACTTCTGCAGCATCCTTCATCAGGGGATTTCAACATGCTTTACAAATATTAATTTATTAAGCCTCACTACAACCTATGAAGGGACAGTGATTTACTATTTTCAGAAGGGGCTTAAACCTGCTGCCACTGACTTCAATAGGAGCAGAAGTGGGAGCAGGTTAGAAGTGACTCACCCAAAGCCATAGCAGTAAGTTTGTGGCCGAGCTAGAGACAGAATAGCCCCCAACCCTCAGTTCTTACCCCCAAGAGCACTTTTTCCTACTGATAGATGCTGGGATTCCCTACTGAAGTGTTAGAATACTCTTTATTTTGTAGTGACATTGTGAAAGAAGAATGAACTCAGGGTACATCTACACTACAGCGGGGAGTCGATTTAAGATACGCAAATTCAGCTACGTGAATAGCGTAGCTGAATTCGACGTATTACAGCCGACTTACCCCGTTGTGAGGACGGCGGCAAAATCGACTTCTGCCGCTTTTTGTCGGCGGCGCTTACTACCACCTCCGCTGGTGGAGTTAGAGCGCCGATTCGGGGATCGATTGTCGCGTCCCGACGGGACGCGATAAATCGATCCCCGAGAGGTCGATTTCTACCCGCCGATTCAGACGGGTAGTATAGACCAGGCCTCAGTCTTCTAAGTAAGCATTAATGATGAGCAGTTGGGATAACATAAGTGCTGACTTCAACTTTGGCCCAGAGCTCTAAAGAAGATGGATCTTTTCTGGTATTCAGACCAACTCAAATAATAAGTAAAAATATTTTCATATGCCTCTGTATTTTTTTGGATCTTTCTAGAACAGGTAGCAGAAGTCCCAAAATACTAGTTGAAACCCTGTTTTCTTGAGTTATCCCATCTAATGTGTGGAATTTGGATATTTCAAATAAGGTTTAGCTAAGCATCCATGCTTTTGGGTGCATGTCTTGTATAGGTGCATGTTTGTAATGCCCTTTGAAGATGTAAAGAGTTATAGACAATCAATGCTAAATTATGTCTCAACTCAGTGGATGGCCCTTGGAGAGTCACACAGTGCTATAATGCAAAGTGGAGGAAAAGCAGGAACAGAAATCATGGAACATTGTTTTCCATGGGGTTTCACAGGTGTAAATGATACCTAACTGGGCTTGTCAAACTATTTTTTTTAAACTGGGTTTAGTTACTTCACAAGAAGAAAAGAAGCCTCCTCAACTCTCAGCCCAGATTGAGTTTGCAGAGTGGGCAGAAAACAAAAACATCTTTTTACTTGTAAACTGAGCTTATTTCATGCTGATACCATGACAAAGAAACAAACACTGTTGCCTTCAATGGAGTAGCACAGTGTACCTGATTGGAATGTAATAAGTAAATCTGTTGGTGTTGCCCAAGAAGGAACAGGATCCAGCTCTTAGGGCTTGTCTTTATGCAGAATTACTCAGGTCATAACTTGTGTTGCCCCTACCTCGAGTCCCATCCACACATAGTGCTTAACTCAAGTGTGGTGGTGTTTTAACTTGAGCAGACAGAACCAGAAGTGAATATGGACTAAAGCCTGAGTTAACACAACTTATTCAGATGCTGAAACAATCACGCTGCATCTCAAATGTTATTTCACAATGTAGGTGCTCTCACTCAAGATAAGCTAACTTGAGAGGAGTTAACTCCAGTGTAGATAACTGCTGTGAAGACCTATCCTTAGTTGTGTTGGCTCTGCAATAATTTTTGTTACTGTAGTGAACAGATATGATTGAACACATAATGGAGCAGATTTGATAAGTAAGACGGTGCCGCTTTTTCATGGTCATTTTTCAGATTAGAACTGCACTTTAAAAGCTATCCAGTTTAACAAAATACCTGAACATGTTTGAAATTTTCTGTAAGATTTTAATTTTTATTGTTGAGAACAATGTTAATAAAGCAAATTGCAGTGAAAGAGAGGTGTGAAAATCAGGTCTTAAGCTTACTTTGATAATTATTTTTAAGGCTGGAATTTTCAAAGGCAGTCTAAGAGAGTTAGAAACAGAAATCTCAAGAAAGACTGAAGGGTTGAAATGCTGATTCTTGTATCGATCTAATTTGCTTTATTCTCTTGCTTTAATAAATATTTTTATACATTAGTAAGAATTCATTTGGTTGGATTTTAAATGAACTTAAAATCCCGGATTTTAAAGGGACCACAGAGCCTGTGTAACCCCCACACCCCCAGGGTGTGGTGTTCTGTCCCTTTTAGTGATCCCATTTAGAGAATGAATATGAATGAATGAATATGAGGCTCCTCTATAGCCTTAGCTGATAGTCATGTGGTTTTTTGCTCATGCAATAGAGCCTCCTGCACTAAGCTCTAGAGGTCCTAGGTTCAATCCTGCCTGCTGACAACCAGGGTCTGTTGATGTTACATCTGTATTTCTTTTTAAAGTGATGCAAGCCAGAAACTTCAGAGTTGAAATGGAAACAGCATTCTTAATTCATTCCTTTCTTCCCAGTTATTCCGTCTGGTGTCTATTTGAGACTGGGGGTAAGAATGTATATCACACAATAAAAATTATAGCAAATGGGAGAAAGGGGAAGTTCACAGTAAGGGGTATAAATCAGAAGGTAGGATTTGTAGAAAATTGACAAGGGAAGCAAAAGTTGAAATCTATGATTGGCAGAGTTAAGGACAATAAGATGGAGTTTTTAAAGTATATTAGGAATAAAAAGAATCCTAACAATGGTACTGGTATATTACTAGATGGAAATGGTAGAATTATCAATAATACAGAGAAGGCAGAAGTGTTTAATAAATATTTCTGTTCTGTATTTGGGAAAAATCAGAGGATGTAGTCATATCATATGATAACACGCTTTCCATTCCACTAGTATCGCAGGAAGATGTTAAACAGCAGTTACTAAAGTATGTATGTAGTTGTAGCCATGTTGGTCCCAGGATATTAGAGAGACGAGGTGGATGAGGTACTATCTTTGACTGGACCAACTTCTCTTGGTGAGAGAGACAAGTTTTTGAGCCATATTGAGCCCAGATCTGAAGAAGAGCTCCATGTGGTACAAAACCTTGTCTCTCACCAACAGAAGTTGGTCCAATCAAAGATAGTAACTCACCTACCTTGTCTCTCTAATATCCCAGCTTGTGTTAATTTCCACAAGAACCATTAAGTAGTAGTTTATGTGTATGATTTATAGAAAGCTTAGATTCAAACTTTAATTTCTCTTCAGACGATTCTCAGAAATATGGCTTCAATAAACATGGTGTCTCAGTTACCCTTACTTTTAAAGTTGATTTCAGCTTGTATACAAAATTGAATAAGTAATATTTTTTGTCTTACTGCTAGTACAATAAAACTAAATATATTACTTAACTCTCATTTGCAAAGAAAATTCAGCACCAACTCTGTTTTCTCATGATACTGAATCCCAAGCCCATCATCAGCTTTTGATTTTAGTCATTGTGATGCTCTGACCCTCAGGGGAACACCCTGAACCCACATGTTCATCCTTATATGATTGTGTGGTATCCAATGCAAAGTTTGTCATGTCGGGTGTCTTCGGAATGCTCATGATGCACTGAGCATTGTTGTTATAGTAATGCTATAGGTTGTAATTTCATGTATATAGTTATGAGGCTGAAAATGTGTCCTCATGGCTTAAAACAAGCCCAGGCAAAACTCTCCAGGAGCAGAGGGGACAGTTTACGCCTCATCAGGGCATGTATTGTATGGGACAAACCCAGCCCAGCCTCACAGGAACAAAGGACACTGGCCTAGGCAGCAACAAAGGATATGTTGGACTCTCGAATGAGTAACTCCCCTTCCCTTGGTCAGTTTAGGCCTATGATGAGGTAATGCTCACCTGACTCTGAAGGGGGGGGGGACAAAGCCAAGAGGGAAGAAAGAGCATGGTAAAAGGGAGAGACATTTGCTATGCTCTCTCTCTTCCACCTCCATCTACAGACACCACCACCAAGTGACTGAAGCGCTGATCAAAGGGGAGAGTCTGGCTGAAGCACCACCAGCCAGTCTGTGGTGAGTAGCATCTAAGTTTGTAAGGACACTGAAAGTATTAAGATCAGCTTAGAATGCATTTTGCTTTTATTTCATTTGACCGGATCTGACTTGTGCTTTGACTTATAATCCATCTTAAAATCTTAAAAGCTATCTTTTGTAGTTAATAAATTTGTTTGTTTATTCTACCTGAAGCAGTGTGTTTGGTTTGAAGTGTGTCAGAGACTCCCCTGGGATAACAAGCCTGGTACATAGCAATTTCTTTGTTAAATTGATGAACTCGTATAAGCTTGCAGTGTCCAGTAGGCATAAGTGGACACTGCAAGATGGAGGTTCCTAGGGTTGTGTCTAGGACCGGAGATATTGGCTAGATTGTGTCATTCAGTTGCACAATCCAAGTAGCGGATGGCCAAAAGTGGTCACTCATGTAGCTAGGAGCAGCTTACATGCTACAGACTGTGAGTGAACAGCCCGGGAGTGGGGGTTCTCACAGCAGAACAGGGTAAGGCTGGCTCCCAGAGTTGAGGATTGGAGTGATCACTGGTCCAGATAACATCACAGTCGTGCTATGCAAATAGTTCAGATAGAAGACAAACTATTCTATCCAGTGCTGTCTGAGTTCACCAAAGTAGAGCCATAGTCCTTATACACTCACAGCATCCCACTGACGTTAGGGGGGAATGCTCTGTATGAATACTTTGGAGAACTATAGCCTGAATCAGAGTTTAGAGGATATGTGTGTCTTTTTTTTCTTTAAATCTGAAATAGGTAAGTAATAGAGAAGTAATAGAGAAGAATACAGTAGCCCTTTAGTGAAGAAGAGCATGATAGACCATCATTACGGATAATACTGGTTTCCTAATTCTAATAAAATTCTTTGTTCAATGTTACAAGAAAGTGACTGAGTCTTCTGCTAAATAAATTATTATTTTAAACCAAAAACCTCCTTTAAAAATCGTGTTTTCAAAAACAGAGAATTTTTGCTGAATACCAAAACTTTGAACTAAAAATAGTTGTTGGTTTTTTTTAATTTTTAGTTTTGGTTTCTCATGAAATTAAAAAAAATGAAATTTTTCTGTATTAAAAAATTTCCTGCAAAAAATTAGCATTGCTTGGTTGACTCTAAAGATAATAAATTTCATAGGTAGGATGTGACTAAACCATGAAGGGTCTCAATGTAATGTACAAAAAGTTTCTACCTGATGTAGTGGAAAGCTAAGAGGAGCTGTTGTGATCATGATTTGGGGGAGGGATAGCTCTGGTTTGAGCATTGGCCTGTTAAATCCAGGGTTGTGAGTTCAATCCTTGAGGAGGCCACTTAGGGATCTGGGGCAAAAATCAGTACTTGGTCCTGCTAGTGAAGGCAGGGGGCTGGCCTCAATGACCCTTCAGGGTCCCTTCCAGTTCTATGAGATATAGGTATATCTCCATTTAAAAAAAAAGTGATGATCTAGGAAGATTATTGTGGCATCAGCATTTTGAAGGGATCTGAATAGGCAAGGTTGCAGCAGTGAAGGCTGGAGAGGAAGAGACTGCTGTAGTTGAGCTGTTAAATGAGAAGGACAAGAAATCTGGCAATTGGGACAGAAAGAAAAGCCCCAAATGAAATATGTCAAAATTTGAAAGTCCCAAGTCAAAAATGGCAGCCAGAGCATCTAGAAGGATTGCAGTGTTTTCTGCAGTCCCACACTAGCAAAAATTAATAATTGATAATAGGCAAATATTTTAAGCTGTTACTCAAAGCTTGTGTAATTTGTGTCTTTTAATTGAAAATGAAACCAAAATATCAATAGGTGACTTCTTCTTCTTCATTTTTTTAAAGAACATAACAACCATACTGGGTCAAACCAGTATGGTCCATCTAGCCCAGTATCCTGTCTTCTGACAGTGGCTAGTGCGAGATGCTTCAGAGAGAATGAACAGAACCAGGGCAATTTCACGTGATCCACCCTCTTCCAGTCCTGGCTTCTGTAGTCAGAGGTTTAGGGACACCCAGAGTCTGGGGTTGTGTCTCTTGATGGATCTTTTTATAATGGCATTCCACTCTGCAGCTAATGCAGTGTATCATATTTTACAAGTTTTTATTAATACTCAATGTTTACTACAGGCAACATATCAACTATTTAGTGTAAGCAAATAAATCATAACATAGTTTAACCAGAAATGCACAAGTAAAATAGATCCCAAAATTAACATGTGCTACTAAAATTAATAGGCCAGATCTTCAGCTGGTGTAAATCTGTGTATTGAGCTACACTAATTTACACTAGCTGAGAATCTGGATGTGTGTGTGTGTGTGTGTAGTTAAAATTTAAATTAGGGCCACAGTCATACTTCAGGCTCAATTGTGACCGAAAGGCACAGTCCCATTTTGGGAGCAGTGTGAAGCCATTCCACACTAGGACAGACATCAAAAGACATCCTGCCTCAGACATGCCTGCTGGATTTATTTGGTAAAGAGAGGTGTGATGGGGTTTACACAGGGCGGGCTCTGGCTTTTTGGCCGCCCCAAGCAAAAAACAAAAACAAAAAAACCCCACACCTGCGGCGCGGCCGGAGCGCAGGTGCAGGGGGACCGGCTAGCGGGGGGGAGGGAATGGGGGAGAGAGAGAAGGGGGCGGCCAGGGCTACAGCGGGGCGCTGCCACGCGGCCCCTTTCGCCGCGCCGCCTGCCCACTGCTGGGAGGGCTCCGCTCCGGTCGGCGGGGAGGGAAGGACGAGGACCGCCCTGCTGGGCTTGCTGCAGGGCGCTCCTATCCTCCGCGCTGCCGCCCCCTACAGGGCGGCCGGAGCGGAACAACAACAACAAAAAAAGTGGCCATGCCGCCCTAGGATTGGGCGGAATGCCGCCTCGTTCAATCTGCCGCCCCTGGAGCATAAGGAATGAGTCGTTCATGTGTGTTACAAGAATGCAGTATAAAAGGGATGTGTGTACATACGAAAATAGTTTAAAAAATAATGTGCAGGCAGATGGTGTTTAAGAATATGCTGCACTGTTCCTGGCTTTTGTGGGACCAATAACATTTGTTGTTGTGCACTGGCTATGACTTTTTGTGTGCAGTTCTTTACACAGAGCTCTTAACAATGTGCTCCTCAAAGTGCAGAGACTGTAATTTGTAGTTTGCCCTTACATAGGCCACACAAGGGGGAAAATCTTCCCTCCCCTGACGTTCACTTGAGGCCTAGAAAGAATCTGGCCTTCATTTTTACAAAGTCCTTATTCATACCTTGCTCCCATTGGCTTCAGTCCTCTGTTTGCCTCCATTGACATTAATGAGGATTTTCCTTGAGCCAAGGATTTCAGGGTTTCGACTCCGGAAAAGATTTATTTTTGTTTGAAAGACAAGAGAGAATTTGTCAGAATGTGACCTGTATTTCTAGATTTATATCACTAATGGGCTGTTTAATTTATAAAATATGTGTACAGAAGAACCTCACTAACAAAGCACTAATAAGATCCATTTTGAATTACTGACTTTTCTGAATTAGCAAGCAAGTGAATAAACACAGTATAGAAGCAAAGATAATGGATCACTACATGCATCTTGTTCATTTATTTTGACCACTGCAGTTCAGTTTTAATTATTTATGATACTTCATGTCCAAATAAATGTTCTGTGGTATATTTTGTAAATAAAATGAAATATTAGCAATATGTCAACTCCCCAGAGACTCTGCTGTTAAATCTTTACTGAAAGATGGGGCAAGGTGTCCAGTGTTTATACAGGTTATAAAGTAAGCACATTAACAAGTTTCAACTGTGTTCATTTTCTAGCTTTTAACTGAATTGTTACACAGTACGGAATATCTGGATGTGCCATAGGAGTTCTCCTACACATACATGTGCAACTCCATTTCCTCTTAAAATAACTGAAAACAGGAACAATTGTAGCTGGCAATTCATGGTTTTTGTTTCCAGGGAGTGTGACCTTTCCCATAGATCCTTTACAGAGTGCTTCCTGTTTCATGAAAATGTGAAAAGTAAGAAGAAACGCCGCTCTGAACAGAATCTGAGTGATGTTCACAGGTATCGATCACAGGATCACCAGCCACTACTTATGGTGAATGCAGGATGTAATCCTGGTTCCACTGAGTCAATGGCAAAACTTCCATTGACTTCAATGGGGACAGAATTACACCCCCAGTGCCCCAACTACATAGGCCTGCTGATTTAGAGAATTAAGAAGGAAGGAACTTGATGGAAGTTCAACTTGGATGTTTTTCTAACTTATTCTTTTAACTACTTGTATGAATGACCTTAATGAGCATTAATATTTCTATAACTATAGTGTATATTCCAAATGAGTATGACATAATTAGTGTACACTCATACACATTCGGTAAGTTGTTCATATAGGGCTTGACCCAAAGGCCACTGAAGTCAATAGAAAGATTCCTATTGGCATCAATGGTTAGATTAGGCTCACACTAAGCACTACCAGTGACTTTAGGGTTGAAGATCACTTCCATCTAGTTTCAGCCGTATTGCTACCTCAGTACAATAATAGAGGTAGTGCAATACTGTAGTGCAGTAGGAACCTGATTTTTTTTTACACCAATTATACATTGATATAACTCCATTAACTTCAGCATATTTACTCCTGATTTACATTGTTGGGAGTGATAAGCGAATCAGGCCTTATAGGTATGTATGTTTTTTATTTATATATTTATTTTACACATCTTATCCACACAAGTTAGTCGAAAATAAGATCCATGACAATTCTGGAGAATGAGGTAATCCTTAACTGTGGTGAATGAAACTCCAGCTATTCTTTTTCTGTTCATCAGAATCCTTACTTTTTCGCCATTAAGTTTCTTTCCTTCTCTTTTGCTCTTTAAATTAATTCTCCCCTTTTCACCAGTGCAGTACATTATCTGTATTGGTTTAAGACAACAGTTCTCAGAAACGTCCATTTCTCACTCTTTACTGATTATTGCATAGCAGGTATTAATATTAGAAACATATTGTACAATCAGTTTTAGTGGGAACCTTAATACACTAGACCTTGAGTACTAAGATGAACTCTTATTTGGTTTCTTAGCAATGCATTAGATTTGATTCTGCCAGTCATATACTGTAACCAATCTATGCCTGCAGCATCCATTGATGAAAATGATATTGTATATACCAATATTTCTATATAAATATACTTGTATAAGGCATCTCATGCCCAAAGACCTCCCTCTTATAAGGGAGTTCTGAATGTGGCTCAATGAGAGTGTATGGTCCTTAGTGTATGTCTATACTGCAGCCGGGAGCAGACTTCCCAGCATGGGGTGGAGGTGGGAGTGGGGCGGAGGGGGGGGGAAAAGACAGGAGACGTGCTAGCTTTGCTCCAAAGTACCAGTATGGCTGTAGCAGGTTGGGTTAACCACGTGAATTCCAGCCCAAGGGGATGTACTCAGGTGGCTAGCCCAAGCCATCACCTGTGCTGAGCTATTTTTAGCACTCTAGCATGCTCCCAGCTGCAGTGAAGGGATACCCAGAGTGTCATTCTCTTTATTCTTGCCTTTTTGGGAAATATCTTTTTTTCTCTGCTACTATGGTGCATTTCTCCAGATTACTATGTAGATTCAGTGGTCCCACACTCCATAAATTCTTCTGACTGCTCCTCCCATTATGTAGATCAGTCATCCTGATGTACATCTGCTATGATTTAATCTCCTTTACTGTCAATTTTGAATCTCCTTTCATTGTCAATGTAAAACATAACATTGTGTTCTATAGCCAACTTTATTTTACTCTGAAACGTTTTGGGCTATGGCATTTCATCTGATTTTTTTTTCCTGTGTGGAAGGAATCGAGAACTTTTGGTTTCCAGAGGCTTGGTGCAGGATCACGGACATTTCTTTGGTGGAACATTGTTGCTTTGTGCACTAAATGTACTTATTTAAAAAATATATAGTAAAGGTTAGGTCATCTAAAGCCATTTTGAAGGGCTGTAGTTCTATATTGTTTTTGTTGCTATGTTTTGCATTTGTTACAAATTTTGGGATTCAACAAAATAAAAACTGCATTTTCCAGAAGGACAAAACTTACAACATTGCAATGAGACAAAGTTTTGTTTTCTTTACCCTTATTGAAAAAAACAAAATAAATGAGAATTCAAAAGTAAGTCCATTTCTTTTACAGACAAAACTTTTCACAGACTTCAGGAGATGAAGATATGAGCAACACAAGGAGAAGCTTCCTAAACAAAGTAAATCTGTAAGGAGTCCAAAGATGATCTCCCTCATCATATTTTAGTTTTTCAGAGATGTAGCAGAAATCGGCTGTGCTGTGAAAAAATCCCAAATACGACAGGTGCGGAAATACTTGCAGCCAAGCAGCTATCTCTGATGCCTTAGGAATCCATTTTAAATATAGAACAGTCTGAATGTGACTCGAGGATTTTAGCATTAAACATTCCTAGTTAGTGAGCTCTTAGGGCCAGGGAACTTCTCTTCCTGTGGTTCTTTTAGTAGCGCCTGGAACAATGCGGTTCTGGTCCTGATTGGAACTTTGGGACACTACCCCAGTACACTATTACTATACTACTGCTAATAATGTGATAGTTTAGTACAAGGATCGGCAACCTTTGGCACGTGGCCTGTCAGGGAAATCCACTGGCGGGCTGGGACAGTTTGTTTACCTACAGCGTCCGCAGGTTCGGCCAATCGTAGCTCCCACTGGCCACAGTTTGCTGTTCCAGACCAATGGGGGCTGCGATCAGCTGAACCTGCGGATGCTGCAGATAAACAAACCATCCTAGCCTGCCAGTGGATTTCCCTGATGGGCCCCGTGCCAAAGGTTGCCGATCCCTGTTTTAGTATATACTGTCAAAAGCAGAGATAGCTACTAATCGTAAAATAACAACAGGATAGCCTCTAACCATCTGAAGCTTCATCTACTTTTTCTGGACAAGAAAACCTGGGCCTGATCCTGAAAACCCTTATGTGAGTACTCTTCTTGTTTGCAAGTTGTCCCACTGAAATCAATTAGCTTTCAAATAATTCTGTTGCCACGTCTCAGATAAAGTTATTTGAGGTAGGTTTTCAGCTCCAGTAGGGCTTTCTTTATTAAAATGTCACATGTAAATAAATGAGTTCTTTAAAAAAATAAAAAAGCAGACACCGTAACCACATGTCTTGATTTAAAAAAATACAAAAAGTTTTGAGAGAAATGATGCAGAAAACCAGGATAATTTGACAACATTTGGAAGTGTGAGTTTAGCATCTGACATAGTGGTGTCTGTCTGAAAGTTACAGACATAAAGAGTTTGTAGGTCAGGAAAGATATGTTTAGAAGGTGTGGTCTTTAGAGAGATTTACTTTCTACATCCCCTTTCCAGTTTCACCTGAGAATGAAAAGGAAAAAAGTCTGCCTCAGCATCACTTAAGCAGTTCTTGGCACTGTAGGCCAACTTCTTGTACAAGAATGTCTTTGATACTGTTAAATCTCCAACCTGAGTACAGAATGACATGAGAACTAATGAGAACAAGATGATGGAGGTAATATTTGGCTGTTGATTCCAAATGAGTTTTCTTCCAAACAGATATTTACAGTAGAACTGGTTGCAAAATGTTTTTTGAAAATGCAGTTTCCACAACATTACAATTTTTCATGGAAAATTTCCATTTAGGAAAAAAAATAGTTATTTTTCCATCAGGAAAATCTAAACAAAATATTTCATGTTCAGTTGAGTAAGCCAGACTTAAAACATTTTGGTTCATCAAACTGAATCAAAATGTTTCATTTTGGGTAAATTCAACATTAATCTGTGTCTGCCTGAGCTCCCAAAGTATGTCCTAGGAGCTGTGGTGCAGGTGCTTGAGGTCCCCATTCTTCCCTATAGGTTGGGTTCTCCAGCTGGACTACATCTCTCATGATGCACCAGTTGGTGAACTCCTGTGGTGCATCGTGGGAGTCCCAGTCACTGCAGTCCATCCTGAGAGATGTAGTCCATCCTGGGATCCTAGATTATGGAGAAGAATGAGAGCATGAGACACCTGAGCCCAAACTCCCATGAGGCATTATGGCTATTCAGGCCATTCAATATCTAACTGAGCCAAAATTAAATGTTTCAAATTGGTTCAACAAACTACAGTGAAATGGTTCAGTCGAGGAACATTGAAATGTTTTGTTTAATCAAAAAAGTCCAAATGAAAAATCTCACTATGGGGGGAGAGATAGCTCAGTGGTTTGAGCATTGGCCTGCTAAACCCAGGGTTGTGAGTTCAATCCTTGAGGGGGCCACTTAGGGATCTGGGGCAAAATCAGTACTTGGTCCTGCTAGTGAAGGCAGGGGGCTGGACTTGATGACCTTTCAAGGTCCCTTCCAGTTCTAGGAGATGGGATATCTCTATTTATTTATATTTCTTAAGCAATTTTTTTCCAAACTTTTCATTCCACCAAAAAAAAAAAATATTTTGACTTTTATCCCCAATTATGGTGAAAACAAGTTTTGAAAGGTAATAATTTCCAATGCGATGGAAATTCTGATTTTTGACCAGCTCTAATGTGCAGTAAACACTACAGTGTTCTTCTTGTGAGTGGTGTGAAATTCCTGTTCTGTGCATTAATTAGAGAAGGGTTTGTATAAAATAAAAAAACCTCAGTCTCCACCCTTTTTTATTGCTAATTTCCCAAACCAAATCCACACTTAAAAAAAAAAAGTTTTTATATAGAGATGTCCCATTCCACTGAGCTTTCATTAGATTCTCTCCCTCCTTCCTTCTGATGTCTGCCTGCTTCTTGTAGTGTGTTCTTATCCTTGCAACTACCACCTCCACTGAACATTGGCTGTCAATTTCAATGGGAGTTGAGAGTGCTCAGCACCTTTTTGGATTTAGTTCTTTCATAGGAACATATGGGACCCAGCAACTCTGGCAGCCTTTCTGTTTGATGCCAGGCACCTCTTTAAGTTTTCCATGTTCTCTCACACAAAGCTCTCTTGGATGCCTCTGATTAAGGAAACTCCAGGGTGTGGGAAATTTTACCAGTGTTTAATCCAGGGGCCAGCAAAGTGGCTGCAACACCTGCTGAACTTCTTGATCCGAGAAGGATGGAGGGCGATAGAGTTTATTTGAGATCCTGAGCAGGGAGATGGATAGGTTTGGATACAGCAAAGGGCTCTGATACAATAGTTTGGATAAATTTTATTTGAACTTCTGGGTTCTTATTCACACTGAAGCTTTTGAGATGAATCCATAACCAAATAATGCAGAGGGTTTAAAAGAGTCAACATGGAACAGCAGGCCCCAAAGAGAGAATTAAAACTCCACTTGTGTGTGATATACATTCCAACTTTCCTTTTTTTTTGGACAGCTGTGGTTTTACTTCAAACACGTTGATCACAGATTGGAGATGAAACAAAAAAATCTGTTTTCCATTAAAATTACAGAGCATATTTGAATGTGAAGAAACCGGATGTCCTGGTGCACCAGGATGCAGGGAAACTTCTCTTCCATTCACCATCTTCAACTCCAAGTGCAGATGCTCTTCTTCAAACTTGCTTTCTCTAACAAGCACATAGCAGCATGTAAATAATCAAATAAAGCCAATATGATAAAGTTAACAACGGAGTCTTTTTATTTTCTTCAGTGGGCTTTGGGTGAGGACTGGAATTTTGAGCGCTCAAAATTAGAAGCTACTTATTACACCTCTACCTTGATATAACGCTGTCCTCGGGAGCCAAAAAATCTTACCACGTTTTAGGTGAAAACGCGTTATATCAAACTTGCTTTGATCCACCGGAGTGCACAGCCCTGCCCCCCCGGAGCACTGCTTTACCGCGTTATATCCGAATTCATGTTATATCGAGTTGCATTATATCGGGGTAAAGGTGTATGTCTTTATTTATGCATATTTGTGTCGCTGCTATTTTTTTTGGGCTTAATTCTAAATGGTATTGAAGGGCTTGATCCTGAACACTTGTATTTATCTTTATTCTATGTGAATAGTTCTATTACAGTTAATGGAACTTATGTACATAAGTGTTTGCAGCACTGGGTCCTAAAAAAAGAGTCTACTAAAGGCCCACTATGACGGGGTTTACAACCCCCACACTAAGGCTGAGGCAGTGGAAAGGATAGGAGCAGTATTGGGTCAGTGTAGGTGTGAACATTTTAACTGCTGGATGTTGATACAGCAGAAAAATTGTTCCCCTCTGTGTCATTATACTATTTTACACCCTGAATTCTGATTCTCTTAGAAAAAAGGTCTATTATATACTTCATCCAATTGCATATTGATTTCTGTACATGTAATTTGTTAAAAGTATTCTGTAGCTTTATGAATCTATTAATTTCTGATTAATTGATAGTCTAAAAGAATCTGTTCATAACTGAATGACTTATTTAATTACACCAGTTCAAAGAGCCTTGAATCGGCTCATGATCAATGTACTTGCACAGTTATGTAACAGTTTGTTAACCAAGAAAGATAAGCCTGTGTAAACATAAAGCCTCTCTAGTAACTCTTGTGCCATTATGACCAAAGAGGCACAATATAAGATGTGCTGTTTGCATACCTGTAATGACAATTAAACCTACTGACCTAGCTTACCTATGGGAAAAAGATCTGTAAAGTGACTAAAGCCCTATACCCTGACTATTCCCTAGAATCCTACCACCCTTAGGCAGAGAAATGTTAAGTAGGAACATGGTGCATTCTAGAACTTTTTGTTCTGACAACTGTATGTTCCATGGTATCCAATGTTGTGTGTGTTTTGAGTTAGTGTTTCACTGTAAAACAGTGTAGCCTCACTGAAGTCAATGGAGTTATGCCAATTTACATCAACTGCAGATCTTGCTCAAAAAATTATTTTGTAATTTACAATTTTCTCTGCATTTTTAAGCAGATAAAGATAGAAGGCTTAACACCATGTGTGGTCACGAGGAATCAGGCTGTGAGACCATGAGAATAGATCCTAAAGTTTCAGCATTATTTAAGAGTTATCTAAATAATATCCATTTTTCACCCATAAACTATGATAGACCATCTCAGATATCCACCAGGAGATTTTCAGCAAAATCTGAAATCCTGCGTACACCACCTCCTAAATTGTGTTAACACATTTGAGCTCATATTATATTAGACAAAAGTATTCGTCTCCAAGCAATGTAATTAATGAAATTCTAATTAGCTGGGTCATGAAAGTACTAAGGGGCATCCATTGCAGTAATGAATTGTTTTAACATATTTATTGATTTTTTTTTCCACCGAAAATTAACACAGTTCAAAAAGGTGAGAACCCTTGGTAACCCTGTCTCCCGCTGTTTATATATAATGTGTGCTGCATCAACAATAAACAACAAACAAACAACAACAAGAAGTTAGCTAACAGGAAAGAAATCTACAATCATTTCTAACAAATTTCCATACAGCCCCACAAATATACCTCTATACAAATGGTCTAACCGTGTATGCCAAAAACACTTCAAGAGAACATTCAATCTGTGGTACATAAATAAATAAACATATCTAGGATTCCATTAGTGGCTCCAGCTAAATATGAATCGCTCATTTATAGTTTTATCAAATTTCTCATTCAGAATGTGTATGAGGTCCACCCGCTGGTCTGGCTCATAAAACAAATAGGAATTTTTATTATGAAACTGCCTTGCATTGGAAGGGGTGGAAAGGTTTGAGATCTGCATGCATACATTTAAGATCAGGAATTAGAAAAGTGATTTTATGTTATATGAATTGAGTAATTGATACTCATAAGAACATGCAAATGGCCATAATGCGTCAGGCCAATGGTCCATCTAGCCCAGTATCAAGTTTTCCAACAGTGGGCCAATGCCAGGTGCTCCAGAGGGAATGAACAGAACAAGTCATCATCAAGTGATCCATCCTGTCGCCCACTCCCAGATTCTGGCGAACAGAGGCTAGGGACACCAGCCCTGCCATCCTGGCTAATACCCATTGACGGACCTATCCTTCATAAATTTATCTAGTTCTTTTTGAACACTGTTATAGTCTTGGCCTTCACACCATCCTCCGGCAAAGAGTTCCACAGGTTGACTGTGCGTTGTGTGAAGAAATACTTCCTTTTGTTTGTTTTTTGATTAATTTCATTGGGTGACGCCTAGTTCTTGTGTTATGAGAAGGAGTAAATAACACTTCCTTATTTATTTTCTCCACACCAGTCATGATTTTATAGACCTCTATCATATCCCCCCTTAGTCGTCTCTTTTCCAAGTTGAAAAGTCTCAGTCTTATCAATCTCTTCTCATACGGAAGCCATTCCATACCATAATAATTTCTTAATGTGCTTTGGGATGAACTTCCATCATCCTGATGTTTCAGTGATACATTAATTATTCTCTAGGATAATGCTGGTGAGTTAGTAAAATGGTCATCTCTGTTGCATAGATCATTAGTCTGTCAAAGAGCACTCAATAGCCGACAAAAGCTGATTTAGAAATTATTCAGTAATGTCCGATAATTTGAAGCATATGTGATTCATTAGGAATTAGTGGCTCAGCTCTAATACTGAGGCTCCCTCTTTCCCCTTTTGAATGAGTACTTGGAAACATACACATCAGATATGTATTAGTTAACACTTTTGGAAATGCACACTATAGAATATACGTATGTTGTTCACATTTCTGATATCCTCATCCTTATTTTTAATTAAATTAAATATGAACCAGTTAGTATGTCTGAAATATATACATCATTCTCTAGAGTAATTTTCAATCTATGATGTTAAAAAGTTATGGAGAACAGAAGATGAAGATTTGATCTTTCATAGTTTAAACAATAAAATTAACAGAAAGTGTAATCCATTCAGTGATACAAGAGATACAGTTCTGAGACTTTAACAGAATTTATAATGAGATGCTCATAGGAATTGATATGCTTCTCTGGAAAGACAATAAAATTACATCCTCAAGCTTACAGCTTTTATTAGGGGTAAAATGTGAGACAGAGGGACCGCAGAAACATGTACACTATAGCCAGAAAACAATGCTTTGGGTACACATCTGAGAGGGGTCAAAAACATAAATAATTCCATCAAAAGTCTGCATTTAGTGCCTGAATTTAGATCCAAATCTGTTTTGAAGAGAGAAGAAAACAAAGAACATCAACATTTTGCTAATTGCACCCACTTTTTGGTGAAAACACAGCGGTTTTTAGGAGATTGGTGATCAGAAATGGAGACAATGTGTATTTTCAAATCAGATAGAAAGGGACCACACGTACAAGGTTTTAACTCGTCACTCAAGTAAATTACTACCAAACCCATTCAAAAAGCAAACAAATAAAATTTAGTGTAGCCTTGAGGGCAAAATTTAGCCCTTAGAAATGCTATTATAAAAAATAATTTTGTTTTTGTATTACTGTCCCTTTGTATACCGTGCCATTTGGCACTTATCACTGCTCCCAAGGTGCCTAACATGCAAAAATTACTCTCTGCTTAGTCACTGCTATCCCAGAGTTGGCAAGAGAATGCAGTGCTGCCACGTGTAGTTGGAATGGTTTAACAGTGATCTGTTGTTCAAACTATAATAGTTTATTATTGCCAGACCTCTGGGTTTTTTTCCCCTTAACTATGCCTACATTTTTAACACAATAGTGTTTTTTTCACAGTATTTATGGAAGTACAATTAACAGAAATTAGAAATAACCTGTTATCAGACTTGTTCCATGCATGCTAATTAAAGACCATAACCTCCCTTCCGTTGTCAAATTTAAGAGAGAAGTGCAGAAACCAATGGGGTGGTGATAGGGTGGAAGTGGAGATTGCTGGCCAAGTGGCATGCACCCACCATCCTTCAGCCCTGCAGAAGTCTCTCTTCAGGCCGTTTGCACCAGTCCCCTCCTTTCCCCTCCCTCACAGTCTCTTCTCCCCCGCCCTAACACCTCACCCCACTTCCCTTCTCTTTTCTTTCCATTTAGTTTATCCCCTTCTAAGTAAATCTTCTCTCCTTTTCCCTCTTCTGCCCCCCCAAATGATGACACTAACAAGACCTTTGCTGCCATCACATTATTTGTTCTGCTTCTCTGTTACACCCCTTCCCACACCCTGTGTCCCACACCCTTCTCTATTTAAATTGTAAGCTCTTTGAGACAGGGACCATCTACTATTCTGTGTTTGTACAGTGCCTAGCACAGTGGGGCCCTGCTCTTGGTTGGCCCTTAGGTACTACCATAATAGCCTATATTATTATTATCAATCATGTCTATGTCCACACTGCAGCTGGGAATAAGCCTCCCAGCCCGGGTAGTTGGACTCGCACTAGTGTTCTAAAAAATGCCAGTGTTGATGTTGCTGCACTAGCAGAGGCTCGGGCTTGCCACCCAAGCTCAGACCCACCCAGTCTCCTAACTGGAACTCTTCGCAGATGTTTCTGAGCAAGACCAGAAATTCTCCATGGAATAAGCCCCATAGTGTGAGTTAATGCTGCTCTCACCACCATTAACTTATGGTGGGGGTCCTCCTCACCAACAGCTGTACAGCAATGAGGGGAGGTCATCAATAGCACCGTGGCTCCAGCAGACTTGTTGCCTTCAGAAGAGTTGGCCTTGGCAGTTTATGAAGATGCTGAGCCTTGCGTGTTATGTAATCTCTTTGGCTCTCTTGACAGCTAATTGTTTAGGGGCTGGAGGGGCTTGTGCAAGTAGATGGGGGGAAGCAGGAGCATGGGTCCCCTGATCAGTGGGGGCACAGAACTGCTCCGGGGCTGGGGTGAGGAGAGTGAATTCTTCTGGCCCTGGGCCGGGGCAGGAGATGACTGCTTCTCCAGTCCTGGGGTTGTGGGGGAGGGGATGAGCGCCACTCCACCAGCCCCCGGGCTGCTGTGTGGAGAAACAGGTCCTCCAGCACCGGGGTAGAAAGAGCCAGGTCGTCTGACCGCAGGCGGAGGAGAAAATTTTATTCCTGTGTACATCCCTGGGCTGGACCCTGGCTTGTTCTGAAGCCCGTGGGTGTGGGAGGATAGAATTATTCTCTTCCCTGCAGTGGGAAGTGTAAGCTGACACTCATAGAATTTCTTGTACCTTACTTGTTTTTTTCTCCAAATCAAGGCGAACTTAGCCCTGACTGAGTAGTCCATTTTTCTTGATTGTTGTGATTCAGACAGTTCACTTTTTGTATTACATGGTGGAAAGTGGGGCTGCAAGTTAATAAACCTGCCATTTAGCTCTGAAGGTAGGTTGAAAATTTGACCTCTGGCATAACCTAAAGAGTCCGGCAATTTCCTCTTGCGCATTTGACCACATCATAGAACTGTCAGAAAGTCTGGCATACATTAGTTATTTATGCTCAGGAGACACTCAGGACTGGCTGTACTAACGTTCATTTATTGGCATAACTGGACAAGGGAATCTAAGCAGATTCTGCCTGCAAAACTCCCAGCCATTGGAATTATTTCTTCATTTGCCCACATATTTAAAAATCCCAAATCTCCCCTCCATTAAATGAATTGCCTTATATGTTAATGAAATGTAGCAAAATACAGTAGATGCAGACCTAACTAAAATTACTGTTACATTGGTTTTAAAAAAGATGGAACTGATTTTATGCAAAGATTTTTTTTCATACTAATGTGTGTACAATGGAAACAGACACAATGCATAATCACAAGGTTATTATTCATTCTTGCCTTGTAAATTTTCAAATCTGTGGGCCAGTGTCCAATCAGAAAGGAAAAAAAATATTCAGCAATAGGCATGAGAATTTTGGCAACTGCTGTATAATCCGTTTGTTGATTTGTTTTTTCTGAAGATGTAGTTTAGGTTTGCCTGAGATCTTTGAAACGAATAATTTGTAAATATGTGTTTTAACATGACTGCCAGAAAAAGAAACAAAGTAAAATGAAATCATTACATCAGGGACAGACTTATTGATGTGAACAGCTTCACCTTCAGAACAACCAGGAAATGACACAACTACCCACTCCTGAAGTGTTTTTATTATAGCAACTAGGGTATCAATTATTGCCCCCTCCTCGCTATTAAACATAGGTCTTCCTGGTTTTTCCTTTACGGTCTTACAGTTGTGCCCCAGAAGCTTTTACGTTTACTTTTGCAACATACAACAGATCAGACTAGCCTGAAAGGAGATCCACAGAACAGCATAAGAACATAAGAACGGCCATACTGGGTAGAACCAAAGGTCCATCTAGCCCAGTATCCTGTCTTCTGACAGTGGCCAGTGCCAACTGCCCCAGAGGGAATGAACAGAACAGGTAATCATCAAGTGATCCATCCCGTCACCCATTCCCAGCTTCTGGCAAACAGAGGCAAGGGCCACCATCCCACTGTCCCTCCTGGCTAATAGCTATTGATGGACCTATCCTACATGAATGTATCTAGTTCTTTTTGGAACTCTGTTTATAATCTTGGCCTTCACAACATCCTCTAGCAAGGAGTTCCACAGGTTGGCTGTGCGTTGTGTGAAAAAATACTTCCTTTTGTTTGTTTTAAACCTGCTGCCTATTAATTTCATTTGGGGGCCCCTAGTTCTTGTGTTATGAGAAGAAGTAAATAACACTTCCTTATTTACTTTCTCCACACCAGTCATGATTTTATAGACCTCTATCCTATCCCACCTTAGTCATCTCTTTTCCAAGCTGAAAAGTCCCAGTCTTATTAATCTCTCCTCATATGGCAGCCGTTTCATACCCCTAATCATTTTTGTTACCCTTTTCTGAACCTTTTCCAATTGCAATATATCTTTTTTGAGATGGGGCGACCACATCTGCATGCAGTATTCAAGATGTGGACATACCATGGATTTATATAGAGGCAATATGATATTTTCTGTCTTATTATCTATCCCTTTCTTAATTATAGCCAACATTCTGTTCGGTTTTTTGACTGCCGCTCCACATTGAGTGGATGTTTTCAGAGAACCATCCACAATGACTCCAAGGTCTTTTTTGAGTGGTAACAGCTAATTTATCCCCCCCATATTATATATAAGATAATAAGATATATATATATATAGTTGGGATTATGTTTCCAATGTGCATTACTTTGAATTTATCAATATTGAATTTCATCTGCCATTTTGTTGCTCAGTCACCCAGTTTTGTGAGATCCTTTTGTAGCTCTTTGCAGTCTGCCTGGGACTTAACTATCATGAGTAGTTTTGTATCATCTGCAAATTTTGCCACCTCACTGTTTACCCCTTTTCCCAGATCATTTATGAATATGTTGAATCGGACTGGGCTCAGTATAGACCCTAGGGGGACATCACTATTAATCTCTCTCCATTCTGAAAACTGATAATTTATTCCTACCCTTTGTTTCCTTTCTTTTAACCAGTTATCAGTCCATGAGAGGACCTTCCCTCTTATCCTATGACAGCTTATTTTGCTTAAGAGCCTTTAGTGAAGGACCTTGTCAAAGGCTTTCTGAAAATCTAAATACACTATATCCACTGGATCCCTCTTGTCCACATGCTTGTTGACCTCAAAGAATTCTAGTAGATTGGTGATACATGATTTTCCTTTACAAAAATCACGTTGACTCTTCCCCAGCAAATTATGTTCCTCTATGTGTCTGACAATTTTGTTCTTTACTAATGTTTCAACCAGTTTTCCCGGTACTGAAGTCAAGCTTACCAGCCTGTAATTGCCGGGATCACCTCTGGAGCTCTTTTTAAAAATTGGCAACACATTAGCTATCCTCCAGTCATTTGGTACAGAAGCTGATTTAAATGATAGGTTACAGACTACACTTAGTAGTCTTGCAATTTCACATTTGAGTTCCTTCAGAACTCTTGGGTGAATATCATCTGGTCCTGGTGACTTATTACTGTTTAGTTTATCAACAATCAGCACTGCACCATCTCACTTTGTCTGCATCTATTTCCCTTCTCTTTCTCTATATAGACTCTAGCAGCCTGAAAATGCTGTTGCTCAAGAAAATACTTGCTGTTCATCAAGAAAAAAAATATCCCTTTCATCTAAGTAGCTATTAGTGGTATCTCTGTTTGTATCTTGCAACATCATCAAGTACTCTGTAGGATTAAGTATCTCAGACACAGATTGTGTACATGAAAGCAGCTTGGCAAAATGAGGAGGTGATATGTTAATAGCTAGTGGAGTCCATAAGCACTGACAAGTAGGTCTGGCTGGAAAACAAGAATTCCTTTTTGTGAAAAACTGACACATTTGTTTCTGTTCTGATGCATAGCCACTAGCTTAATGGTCAGGGCCCTCACTTTGGATGTGAGTCCCACAGACCAGGGGAGTGCTAGAAAGTTGACCCTGGGATTCCCACATTGCAAGTGAGTTCCCTGATTGCCAGGCTATTGACTATTCATGGTGGGGGGGCAGAGTGTTTGTGTGTGTGTGTGTGTGTGTCCCTCCTTCAGTTCCATCCTCGAACTGACAAAACTTTTCCAACTAAAGTTTTGTGAAACTGATACACTTCTGAAAAAATGTTCGGTTTTGACAAATCTGCATGTTCTAATGGGAAAAAAATATTTCATCAAAAAGTTCCTGACCAGCTCTACTATCAACTTTGCAAGTGTATAATAGACATTTGGGGTGAAATCCTGGCCCGACTGAAATTGAAGTCAATGGGAGTTTTCCATTGATTTCAATGGGGCCAGAATTACACCCTCGGTACACTGCAATCTGTTTTCTAAATTCTTGGGATGGGGAAGTTGACAGACAATCCCTCCCCCACCTTAGAGAAGAATAGACACCTCCCCCCCCTTTGTGTATCTAATTACTAAGTACCACACATTAAGAGACTGTGACATTTAAGCAACATTGGCTTTTAGTTCTTGTGGTGTTAGTTGTGAATGTTTAGATCACTATTCAGGGTGGGCACTTGAGAGCATATAGCAAGGAGATAGGTGTCTGTGTAAACATGAAATAAAAACAGTCTTACATTTGCCCTGAGCATGATGTCCTGGGTCTCTGTAATTTGTACAGTTCTCACAATGATACATTTGAATTCTCCGAAAAGCCCAAATGCTTGGTTCTTTGTATAAGCTGTAGTGATAGTATAGTGCATTTTGTTTCTGGGCATCATCTATACATATGTGAAACTCAGTGGAATGATTTAGCTGATGTAAGGACATGTATTGATTCATTTCATTTCAGTAATTTTATATAAGTGATATGAAAGCTGGGTAATAGAGCCTATCAAGGGCAAATATTTTATTGTTGTAGTCTACTGCTATACTTGTAAAAGATGGAATATGTAAGATATTGTAACTGAAACAAATGTTTATTTAGATAGATTCATTTACATTATACCTAAGACTTATTAGGCCATATAATTCATTCAATGCCACACTCCTGCTCCATTTGATATATTTCTAGAACTTTATCCAGGACAGTTTTAAATGATTCAAGCAATGGGATATGGTAAAGAAGTGCAGCCAACTTATGTGTATAAAAAAAGATTTTAGGGTCAAAAGGGACTATTAGATAATGGAGTCCAATTTCACTGTATAACACTGTCCAGAAAACTTCATCGAGTTAGCCCTGTAATAAGTCCAATCATTTGTGTTTGGCCAACGCATATATTCCAGGAAAAGCATCTAGTCATGATCTGAAGACATCAAGAGATGGAGAATCCATCACTTCCCATGGGAGTTTGCTCCAAAGTCTAATCACCCTCATTGTTAAAAAATTGTGCATTATTTTCTAATTTGAATTTGTCTGGCTTTAACTTCCAGCCATTAGTTCTTGTGTTTTTGCTAGGTTGAAGAGCCTTTTAAGTATCCAGTATTTTCTCTACATGCAGGTATTTATACACCGTAATCAGGTCACATCTCAGTCTTTTTGATACGCTGAACAGAATGAGCTCTTTACATCTCTCCTGTAAGGCATTTTGTCCAGCCCTTGAATCCATTTTGTGGCTCTTTTCATTTGTTGGTCATTATATTTTTTGTGCAAACATGCTGAATCCTCTGCTTTAAGTGCAAAACAGAAGTCAACCATGATCAAAACCATAATATTTACATTCACCCCTAAATTCATCTGAAAGTTTTTAATCTGGAAATTTCCTTATCTCCTCCTCTTAAATAGAAGCACTTAGTCATCGATGCATAGCTGTGTCCTTGTGCATAAAATAATACAACTAGCCACGGATCTGTCCACAAGAACAATCTCTTTATACAATCAATGCTACCTATGTACATATCCCCATCCAGATTCTAACCCCATGCCCACACAAAGTCCGGGGCTCAGTTGTTCAATACAATATAATGTAAAGCAGGGGTTCTCAAACTGGGGGTCGGGACCCCTCAGGAGGTCACGAGGTTATTACATGGGGGGGTGCGAGCTATTAGCCTCCACCCCAAGCCCCACTTTGCCTCCAGCATTTATAATGGTGTTAAATATATAAAAAAGTGTTTTTAATGTGTAAGGGGGGGTCGCACTCAGAGGCTTTCTGTGTGAAAGGGATCACCAGTAAAAAAAGATTGAGAACCCCTGATGTAAAGTATCTGACTAGTGTAAAGATTTCATAAAAACGCATCTGCACCCTTTTTATGCCAGCAGCTAACTATAAGATGTTTTCTAGAAAGAAATCCAATTGGGGTTTGTTGAGAAGACACAATTTTTCAAAGTTCTGTCTTATTGCAGTTGAACATCCACCATGCTTTCCCCCCATGAGTAGCTATCTCAAGGAAAGCTATTTTGAAAAAATTATTCTGCACTCCACTCTTCAAGATCTGGGTTTGATGTATACTTTTCAACAAAAGCTTGCTGATGTCACTTGTACTTGTGAATCATCTGATGGCAGATAACAATGTGTTAATCATCTCCTTTATTGTGGAATACCATGATCAAAATCTGTACTAGTGAAAAGGAAGACAATGCTTGTACTGTATGGCACAATGGACAACTGTTAATATAACAACATGAGGGGTTTTATAAATACAGGAATGCTGCTCCTCATTCCATTGCATTTTTATTTTTCACAAGAGAATAAAGGAATGTCTTTCATGTCTGTGTCTACAAGGTCCCAAGTATGATCATGACTGCCATCCACCCCAAGACATGGGAATGATCTATTATCAGTTAAACACGATCATTTGAGTCACTGCATTGGGACTATTTGGTATATGCCTTTGCTGGGGCCAATGGACAGAAGGTAAGCATGTACTTAAAGTCAGTATGGTTTGGTGGATTGGGCAGGAGTATCACCTCCTGGTGCAGTGAGGGGTTTTAAGACTGAAAAGATATAAAGCATGGCAGTCCTTTATTGTGGAATAGTGTGATCAAAAATTGTGCTAGTGAAAAGGAAGATAATTCTTGTACCATATGGCATAAATTATAGGTATCATTCTAGAAGCCCTCAGTTTCTTGTGCTTTGGGATCTATAAATTGGTAAAAATTGCTACACACTCAGTACTTGGAGTCAGATTTACCATAAAGAAATAGAATCATTCATTTATTAAAAACATCATAGAAGTCTGTTGCAATTTTACATCCTGTCTGAAAGTCTTACTTCTATATGGGGCCCAGTCCTGGTCCTATGAAGCCAATGGGAGACTTTCCAATTCCACTGTCCTCAAAGGGAGCAGAAGCAGGCCCATAATGTTCAGGCCCAGATATAGAACACACTAGTAAATGAATGAAAGCATGTCTTTGTTGCCACACACTTTCAAAATTTGGCTTCATTGCAGACACATAAAAGCAGTAGATAAAGCTGTCAAACCACAGTTTAATGTGGAATTATTTTAACAGTCTGGTTTTCTTTACATTAGTATATAATTATGTTTCAGTTAAAGGCTACTTTAAGATTCATTTTCTTAAACCACAAGAATAATGCTTTTAACCTTCTGCATTAACCACAAGTGCTGTTGTAAAGAGCTGTGACACAGTGTGTTTCCCTGGCTGGGTAGTTTTTTATTTATGTTGAAAACTTCACCATACCAAATCAGACAAATTTAGAACTAACATTTTCATTAAGCCTGTACTTTGGTTTGATTTGTGTTTCTGTCCTGGGGCCAGTGGCCCTACAGGAAGGATCGGGGCCTAAATGGCTTGTGAGGACCCTGTGGGGAATACCTGGGAGCAGTGAGGTGCTTCCAGGTGGTGCCCCTTTAGTACATTAAAAATGGAGCAGCTGAGGCAGAAGGAGACTGCTAGAACAGTATAAAGAGGAAGTTGCCTGGGGAGGGGGAAGCCCTGTGGAGTCCTGGAGGAGCTTGCAGGAGGTAGATGATGCCTCTGTGGGGACAAGAACTGCATGAGGGCTAAGAGTTCACAGTAGGAGTCCCTGGGGAAGGAAGACAGTGGGGAGTACCGGTCAGTAAATTCCAGGAAGAGAGCTGGTCTGCCTGTAGATCAGAGAGACCTACAGATTGAGCCAGGATCCTGGGAAGGAAAGAGGAAGATGAAGAGTGTGCTGTCAAAGAGAAAGAGAGACACATACAACCTGGAGAGGGAGCAATATAACTAAGAGGTTAGCTCTCCAGGGAGGAATAGCGGAACAAGAGACTGAAGCCCAGCATGGATGCTGGTGGACAGCTAACAGGGCTGGCCTTACCATGAGGCGAACTGAGGTGGCCGCCTCAGGTGTCAGACTGTGGGGGAGGGGGAGAGGCACCACTAGGACCCAGACTATTGAAAATTGTGTCTGCTGCTGGTGCATATGTATTCTCTCTACTCTAGATGCACAGAAATGGTGGAGTGCTGTGCTGGAGGAAGGAGGGCACAAGAGACATAACAGGCAATCAGGAGAAAAGGTGAGGGAATAACAGGAGCTGCAGGGAGAGAGAGGAGGAGGAGTCTTTTATGTACCTCTCTAGCACCCCCAGGAGCCTGGACTGATTAACACAGCTTCTCAGGGAGCTTCCTGTTTCCTGCTGCTTCCCTGAACCCACTTGAGGAGAACAAGCCATCAAATGAAGTAGTAGGAACCAGTTAGGCCCTTAAGACGCTGATATCTTCCCTCACTCAGGCCCTACCACCAGCCTGCTTATTTGTCCCCTTCAATTGAGTGTTGAGAGCCACTATAGCTGGCACAGAACAGCAGTCATGAGTGAAAGAAGAAAATGCCCCTCTGGGGCAGCATTAAGAAAAAGAAAGAAAGCAAAGGAAGCTTTTCTATCTAAGCAGGAAGTAGCTCTCCTGAGATACATAGACACAAATGTTCACGGTGAGCCTTCCGGCCCCAGTGAAGATGTGAGTGGTGAGGAGCCTGATCTTCCAGTTAGTCAGAGTGCAGATGACCTAGCAGCTACTGCTGCATCCATATGTTCATCTCAAATGGATGTAACCTGAAGAAAAGTGTAGGTCAGAGAAGAGTGTGATGGAGGTGCAAGAAACAGTTGCCGCTGAGTTTAGTTCCTTAAAACTAGATGATCCAAGACTGTGGACCCACTTGAGCAGTAGCCTGAGGGACTTCCTTGTACTGCATGGGCCACAGCAAATGAAAAACTTCATGTTCCCCAAAGATAATGAAAATAGACGTTTCCATCCAACACATTACTGGCGTGAAATCCCCAATGGTAACAAAGTGGAGAGGTCATGGCTTATGTACTTAAAAACCCAGAATACTGCATAATGTTTTTGTTGCAAACTCTTCCAGTTTAATGTTCCAACCACATTGGGTTCTACAGGAACAAAGGACTGGAAAAATCTGGCTAGAAATCTGGCATGCCATGAGAGTCAACAAATCAGCAGAGAGCATTCCATAGGTGGAAAGAGCTTGAGTTGAGACTAAGGTTAAAGGCCACCATAGATGATCAGCATCAAGAGAAGATTGCATCAGAATCTCTTTAGTGGCAAAATGTTTTGAAAAGGCTCATTGCCATTGTGAGAATGCTTGCTATCCAAAACCTAGCACTGTGTGGCACTTCAGCTCAGCTGTATGTGCCAAAAAATGGAAACTTCCTTAAAATTGTGGAGCTGATGGCTGAGTTTGATGCTGTACTCCCGGAGCATCTAAGAAGAGTCACCATCCAAGAAATGTACACATACCACTACCTTGGAAAAACAATTCAAAATGAGATCATACAATTACTGGCAACAAAAGTCAAACAGAAGATTGTGGCAGATCTGAAGTCAGCAAGATATTACTCTGTTATTCTGGACTGCACACCTGACATCAGCCATACTGAACAAATGACTTTAATGGTGCATTTTGTAACAACAACAGAACTTAGTGAAAATGTCCCTGCAATGGTGACTGTCAGAGAGCACTTTCTAGAATTTATTGACATTGATGATACTACAGGAGCTGGTATGTGCTTCTTAAAAAGCTGGAAGATACGGGAATTGAGATAGCTGACATGAGAGGTCCAGGCTACAATAATGGTGCCAACATGAGAGGAAAGAACAGGAGTGCAGACACAGATCCGAGAGTTAAACCCTCGAGCTTTTTTTGCCCCATGCAGTTCTCATTCATTGAACTTGGTGGTCAGTGATGCAGCATCAGCTTCTATTGAGGCTGCTGAATTTTTTTAATGTAATTCAAAGCATCTATGTATTTTTCTCTGCATCAACTCATCAATGGCAAATTTTGAAGCAACATCTGGGAACATCCTCTCTGCAGGGCCGGCTCTAGGTTTTTTGCTGCCCCAAGCAAAAAAGTTTTTGGCTGCCCCCCCGCCCCAGCCCTGGGCTCTCTCTCTTCATCTCCCCCCACCCCGCCCCAACTGCACCCTCCTGCCACCCCAGCCCTGGGTCACTGGTAACTCGCTCCCAGGGCAGGTCATTCAGCAGGAATTTTGGATGTGCACAGAACACAGACAGGATTGGTTCCCATATGGTTACAGAACTGCAGTAAAGTGGAACAATTTTCAGCTTGTGTGATTGAAGGATATCTGGATGCATATTATAAGACTGTTCTACATAAATTAGGAAAAGTTGAGGTGCCTTTCTTATTCTTTTGTTCCATTCTTTGTTTCTATGGGGAATTTGTCAATGCAATATCACTGTCTTCCTTTTAAACAAAAAAAACTAAAACAAAACAAAACAAAAAGCAATAGCTGTTGAAAATAGCAATTCCAGTCCTAATAACCACTGGGAAGCATTTCTTGCTCAATTTATTCTACTTTTTCTATAGCAAGTTACAGTGCATCAGTATATTTCATTTGGGAGAAATGAAGTAACAGCTGCCCAAATTGAGCTTGAGCACTCCTGAATTTGGAGAGTGTTCAAATCTGGAAGGCAGGTGCTGGATTCCCTTTCTGAATATTAGCTAAATCTGGAAAAGAAAAGTCAATTTCTGCTTCCATGGCTCAGAAGTGTAAATCCTCCTACGTGCCTGGTACTGTATCTAAAGCTGCCCAGGTCCTAGTAGAGCCTCCTCTCCCTTACTTTTCATTTTAAATTCTAGTGGGATCCACGTACCTCCCTTGCTAGGCTTGAGATAGAGAGGTGCACTGTCCATTTAGTCTACCCAATTCTTTCTTTGGGGGAGAGCCCAGGGCTGGGGCGGCAGGAGGTGCAGGTGGGGGCCAGAGCTGATATAACTGAGAAGAACTTTGAGTTATTAAAGGAAGGCAATTAGCTTTCTCTGAAACATTTATCATATATTTTAAGTCTGGTAAGCACAAGATATTTCAGTTGACCGGCAAGTGAATTGTGTGAATGTATGTAGGAAGGAGGATGCCCTAGTGAAATGGGGCAGTTAGAAATGGGCTACTGGGCCAGTTTTCTGTTTCTCAGTTTATTGCTTTCTTTCGGTAAGGCACCAAGTGCCTTTCAGGGATAATAATAGCACTCCTTATACTATTTAAATAGAGACTTTGGCCAAGATTTTCAAAAGACATGCTGGATGCCTCAATTTTGGGTGATTTTTAGAAAGCAGAGGCCTGATTTTTAGAAAGTAATGAGCACTTACCTCCTGAAAATCAAATGGCTGTAATGTGTCTCAAGTCTGACACTCAAAAATTAAGTTATCCCAAATCATTGTCACTTCTGAAAATCTTGCCTATATAGATGTTTTTAAATCCTATTTTCCAATCACCTATTAAAAGGGATCACGGGACTAAAAGGCCTCTTCCATCTCCCTTCTAATCACTCCCCAGACCCAGAGGAGATAATGCATTGGGTTCTTTGTGTGTTAAATATCTGTCTGGATTAAATTTTCCCTTTTCAAGCATGGAAGGAAATTGTACAGTTCCCAAGATGACTTAAGACAATATTGCCACAGAACAAGCAGGACTTGGCCTTTCCTTTTGATTAATCAAGTGATACCTGATGCCAAAACCTGGGGAGCCAAAAAGTTAGGACAAATTTTTTAAAAGTGCTTAAGTGACTTAGACTCTAAATTATTCAGGAACTTTTGAAAATTTTGCCTTCAGTCTCATGCTCTGTTCTCTTGCATTTATTGAAATTGATAAGTCAGGATACGTGAACATTTATAGTTAGGAAAGGTAGTTAATTTGTATCTAATACAAAATAATCTGGAATTCGGTTAGACAAGGTGGGTGAGGTAATATCTTCTGTTGGACCAACTTCTGTTGGTGAGAGACGCACGCTTCTGAGCCACACTCAGCTCTTCTTCAGCTTGTCTCTCACCACCAGAAATTGATCCAATAAACAATATTACCTCACTTACTTTGTCTCTCTAATATCCTGGGACCATGGTGACAACTACACTTGAACTAGGTTATGCCATTTAAACAAAAAAAACCACCATTTGAATGGCTTTTGAATAAAAGGTCACATACACTGTTCCTCCTCTGCAATGCATTAGGCAGAGGAAAAACAACTAATATTTTAGGCCCACATCAAACAGGAAAAAAAATAACTTATAAATTTGAAATGTGCCAAATTCAAATACAGTCCTTTTGGATTTTGTTTCTGTTTCCTGTATAGAGCCCAGTACCCTTTTCCTTCTAATTGCCTTCGTCTAGACAGAAATTGACTATAAAGCAATATCAATACTGCATATTGCCCTGGCATCAAAGAACTCTTAACATTTTAATGATGCATTCTGTAGCACAGTAGTAGTGAATGGGTTTATTTTAACGTAGAAATAAATTGGTTGCTGAAGATAATTTTTATGATACATCTCCATATAATTTCTGCCAAATAAACAAAATATTCCTTAGATAATAGAGCTATTAGGCTGTCACATTCTGGGTATTTTTGCTATACATACTGAATTAAAGTCCCTATGAAGTCTAAATTCTTTTACTTTGCTGACTTTGCAGAGTTCCATGGTAAACAAACTGGCGCATCATAAAACCTCCTTATTGAACAAAGACAACATATTTTATGTATTGACTTTTGCATGATTCAATTTACACTAAGTATCACAATGACCTCTATAACTGCACTGTGAACTTTAAAAGCAAGTTTGCATTTTGTGGTTAAACTCTTCCTTTTCACTGTGGTTTTTAAAATGATGACCCAGCCTTTCAAAGATTGATGAATGCACAGTAGACATTCCACCAGGATAATGAAAATTAAAGGTCTTCAGAATGTGGAGGGCAATAATTACCGATTTAAAAGGGTGGAAAACTTGATCAATTAATTGTTAAAATGATTTTAAACTTTCTTTATAAATTATATTGGGGGAAAAACAGAACGATTGTGCTCATGTTTGCATATAGAGGTTTTGAACCCTTCACCAGAGCTTTAAAGTCCTGTAGTTATAATTAAATCAGAGATAATGTGTCCATTTCTGTCACCCTAATATTGATTTAAGTTCTTATACTGCACCCATATCTGTGGTTTCTGAGTGCTTTGCTACTTACTCATACAAATAGTTCTGATTCATGGGAACTGTATACTATTGACTTGATTTAGAGTATTCCTGTAAATGTTATAGTATCAGGTCCCATATTTGAATGAAAGGGCTATTATCTTGCCAAACTCTCATTACTTACTGGGTCTGGTTGTTGTTTTTTTCTGGGGGGGGGGAGTTGGTTTTTTGCAGGGTGCAGGGATTGTTTTGGCTGATCATATGAAAAGGAGAAAAAACGAATTTGTGCCACCTTTGGGGGTCCTCGGTTCCTTATGCTTTTATTCATTTGGTGGAGCAGAAACAGAGAACTGGAATGACTGTGATCAGTGGTATGAAATGTGCCAATTATATGGTGATCAAACCTTGGCTGAGTCCTTTAACTATTCATTTCCAGACTTAACATTTTGGGCTATTTTTAAAGATGTCAGATTTTTGTAAAGAAAGCGTAATTTTTTGAGTGTCAGCTGAACTACGGTTAAACTACACTTCCGTTTTTTTACAGTTTTTGTTTTGTTTAGTTGGAACTGAGTGCCAAAAACTGCTTACTTTGGGTTGGCATATAAAATGCATAGAAGGGGAACCCTGCTTCCACAGGTCTTAGAGGCCTGCCAAAGTGGGGCTTCTCTCCTACACACTTGGTAAATCCAGAGATTGACTAATTATTTCTGGACACAATACGGAGACAGTAGTCCATGGATGTGGGAGAGTTCTATATTGAAAACTGTATTTGCTTAAGGTCTTATATAGTTTGTCCACATTGAATAGTTTAAGCATTTAAAAAGGTAAGAGATCCTGCTCCAGCACCAAGATTGGAGCAATCCCTGTTGCCCAACAGAGTGGGGGCAGGGAGAGGGCTGGAGACACAAGGGTGGCTTGTGGGATGGGGAACTCATTCTCCTTTGCAAGCAGCTCCACACTTACAGCAGTTGTGGCTATAGATCCCTTCCTCTCCCCTCCCCTCCAAAGTAAAGGACTTACCGGTACGCTGGAGTCCTGAGCGGGGCGTGGCCTCAACCGGAAGAGGCGGGGCCTTTCAAGATTTAAAGGCCCTGGGGCTCCGGCTGTGGCTGGGAGCCCCAGAGCCTTTAAATCACCCCGGAGCTACCAGCTGCAGAGGCGACTCCGGGCCCTTTAAATCAACATGGGAGCCCGGCTGCCGGAGCTCCGGCAGGGATTTAAAGGGCCCGGGGCTCCCCGCAGCGGCTGGAACCTTGGGCCTTTTAAATCGCCGCCGCGGAAGCCGGTCCAGTCCGGCACGGCGTATTGGCTCTTGCCGGTACGCCGTACCAGACCGGACCGGCTTACTTTCACCTCTGGCTGGGTGCTTGGTCATTTTGCAGATCTTTCTGTGGCTTATGTGCCCCCGAAGTTTAATTCTTTTCAGGATTTGGTTCAAGCACTTTAGTTACTATACTGTAAGATAATGCTAAAAATGGGCAGTCAGGAATGACCAAAATTACCATAATGAGTACCCTGAATCTATTTCTTACTCATTGTCTGGTGGCAGCAATGCTGTTATAATCAGATGTAAATCTTCAGAACTTTCATATGGTATTGTAAAGACCCTAATGCTCCCTCATTAAGTGGATGGGAGCAAGAGATATCCTCCCTGCTTGCCATACAGTTTGTTTCTTGAGGAAGAATCTCCAGATTATTTTTTCATCTGAGAGATTCTTCAACTATCCTATTTTAGCCCATAAATCTCATCTTTCAAAGATAGCAGCTGTGCCGATATATCTGTAATGACTCTACTTACCCACTTTTCCTGGCCTCTTTCTTTCAATCTCTTCTTGTTTCATTTTTCTCTCCTCTTCATTCTTTTCTCTCTGCTTTCTTCTGGTTGCTTTATTATATTTGCTTACCTACATGGCATTCTTTAGACTTTCCTGTAAGTTGAGTGAATCAGTTTGTTTGCATTCACTCTTTGTTACTGCACATGTACTCATTTGTCCCTAAAAAAGCTTAACCCCCGTTCCTCAAATGTAAATCTTCAAAAAGGGACTTTCTTTGTATATAATTCTGTTACCCTATTATCCCCCAGATGGGTCTATGGCTACAAACAGCTCTCTGTGTAATAACAAAATAAGTTTTCTACAGTAGCACCCAGTATGATTTACACGAGGCAATTAAATCAGTTTCTAAAGAGTGCATGGTACTAAAAACTGTAATGGCTTGACAAATGTGAGTACTGTGTGGCTGTTTTAACCTTGCCATGAGTACTTCATTAAACTGTAAAAAGGAGAACATAACTGCAATGTACAACCAATATACTGCATCATAACATAAAAATGTTTGAAGGAGTTTGTTAGTTCCAATTAAAAATGGCATGTTCAAAAGAAAAGTTAGGGTCACAGCATTTCAAATTAGAGTCCTTTCCAGATGATGATTTTTAACTATTTATGGGTTTAGGGTTCAATCCTGCAAAAACATATTACTAGGCATAGCACATACTACTATAAGTAATCTCATTTACTTCACAAATACTGTGCATAATAGTAAACACTAAATCCAGTAGTTCTAATAGGATCAAGCCCTTCCATGTGAATAGGAATGATGTGGATTGAGTTGGATGATCCTATCATGGTACAAGGCCCTGATATGGTGCAGAAGCTGTACAGGTACACTTTATGTGGGAGTCAGTTCTTTGGAGATGACAAATTCATGGTGACTGCTTTATGGGATATGACATAAGGAAGGTTTTAATAGTAACACAATATACCAGAACATGATCACAAGGATTCCATTTTTAATGGCGACAAATGACAGGATTATAAATACTACTTGTGAAATGATATGGATAAAATACATCAAGTGATGAACTTCTCATTTCTGTTTCTTGGTGAGTTTTTAATACCTGTGAGATATTGGGTTCACTGTTCGCTTGTGACCACAGTCAAAATATTTGAGAATGCAAAAAGTAGGGTAGGGAACATCCTTATGTTGAAAAAACATGGGTGTTTTTTTCTTCACAATAGTCAATTATAGAGATGGTTTGTTTGAAGCAAACATGGTTATCCACAGTGTTAGTTAACGTTCTTTGAGATGAGAAGGATTCAGACTTTTTACGTTAAATGAGATGTGCAAGAGCTCTTACTCTGGGAAATAGTCATGGTTTTACAGTGCAGAAGCGTTAGAGGAAATAGCTCTAGCACTCCTGGATTAAGTAATTTCATGTAATGTAGACAATGGGTGCCTGATTAATCTGTTTTACCCACTCCTCCAAGAATCCAAATAACTCCAATTCAAGCTGATGGGAGTTACTTCTATTCTGTGGGAGAAGTGAAAAATCAGATCATACATTTTTAAGGTGAATTCAAGAAAGGAACATGTGCAACTTACTTCACTTGTGAGTATTAAATTACCGATCCTGATGGCATTTAAACGGAAGACCTATGAAGAAAATATGATGATCAAATAGTGAGCTCTGCTAAGTCTGGTTTGTAAATAAGAAAAGGTGAGCATGCATACTGTGCCTCAGACAGAGCATTCCTTATGTCTTCTGGCTTCCAGGATCTTTATATCCATCTACACTCCCCTCCTCCCCCACCAAGAAGCATTAAAGCCAAAACCTACATGTGTTTTTTAGGTTGCAACAGCAGTAATCTAGTTCAGAGGTTTCTCAACCTGTTGTCCATGGACCATTGGGGGTCCCCAAACTATGTCTAAGGGGTCTGCAAAAGGTTGTCGTTACCATAGAACAGTTGTTTTCAACCTGTGGCACATGGCCCCTGGGGAGCGCAGACTGTTTAAAATTTCCAAAGGGGTCTACACTTCCATTTGAATTTTTTGGGGGGTCCGCAACCACTAGATCTAGTTAACACTCACTACAAGAAGCAAGTAGCATTTGTTTGGTATGTTTATCTGTGTATAGAATCGCTGTCTGGACCCTGGAGAGGGATAAATAGCAGGAATTTTCCTTGAGGTTCTTGCAGAGATTTTTCCCGTGTCATTCCATCAGCAGGTTAGGGTTTGCTTCATGGGACTGGGACTGGACTCCCAAGCCTATAGAATTCCAACATTGTGATGGATCATGTGGCATCATTGGGAAGCCTAGGGCCATACCCATAGAGGCTATTTGCCTTTGCAGCATCTGAGGCTCTGCTATACATCAGTGGCTCTATTGCCAGTGACTCCCCTGGCCTGGGCTCCCTTGGGAGTCCTCTTAAAGCAAATCCCCACTGTGGAGCAGGCTCATCGTTCCTGGGGAAATGTTCCTGAGGCTGTGATGAGATGATGTGAGTATCCCTGGCCCCCTCCACTTTTATCCTGACTCACCCCTAGCCCCAGACAGATCCTCAGTGCACTCTCTATGGGGTCTGTGGGAAGAGGATTCTTCTGCCATGGAAGCAGTTGACTCATTCTGTTTGGGAGACTTCAACATGCCACTCAAGACACCCACAGCTGAACGCTATGGTATTACCTCACTGCCTCAGCAAGAGTTAGCTTTGATTGCGCTTAGACTGTGTATGTATAAGATCCTTGCCACACCAGTCTGTCTTCCTCACCAGCAAAATCCTCAAGACTCTCCCAGCCCAAACTTACCTAGCAGTTAACAATCAGTGAATTCCAGCTCCCAAGCTCCTCAGGGATGTTTCTCTGCAATGCACAGCCCCTCTCACTGCACATTCACAGAAGATATTAAATTTGCTGCCCTTTAAAATTACCGCTTAATTTAAGTAGGGTAAATTTATCCTTCCCTTCAAATACAGCACTGACTCGATCTATAGTAAAAATAAAACAAGTTTAGTCACAAAAGGACGTAGGTTAAGTGATACCATGTAAAAGGGATAAAGGTAGAAATGGACACAAGTAAATAAAAGTGAAAACACATTTAAAAGACTGAAATTTAATCTAGCAAGATAGTCTTTGTTTAAGATGGTTTCTCTCGCTTTTACTGGTCAGGATCCATAACAGGGATAAATCACTTGGTTCCTTTGTCTTCTAAGGTGAAGGATAAGCCAGCGGTTCTTTGCCTGACTTTTTCATAGTCCAGTGAACATTTGAAAAGTATTCTTCTGAAAGGTTCCCCCCAGATGAAGTTTTAGTTCGTGCTGAGAAAGGGAGCCGTGAGGTCTGGATGATAAGGCTCCAGGCTGGTTCCTTCCCTGTTGGTGATTGCTACAATGCAAATTGGTCTCTTCCTGCAATCTCTGATATATAAATGAATAATCAACTAACTATGATTGCACCTGTATGGAGGCACTGGACTGTCCTTTCTCTGGGGAGAAACCTGTTTACCAATCCCAGATTTATTTGTTTGAACACATTTTAGTTCCATTTTGTTGTTTTACTGTATATATATTATGGAATATTAATCGGTGTTACCAGTTTTACCTTACATGACACCTATTGGACATAGATGATGACAGTAGTGAGTTGGGGTACACTGAACTGGTTTGGTCAGCTGAAACTCAGTCAGGTACCAGACAGCCCCTTGCCCTCTGGCACTGGGATGCTATCAGGGTCACAGGGACGTCTGCAGGTAGATCTTGGAGGTACAATCAAGGCCTGTGTTTGCACTTGTCTGATATTTTCCAGCAGCTCCAACAGGGTGGTGGACTAGGGACATTACAAGGAGAGTTGGAGTGTATGTGAGTGAGAGGTGCTAGGGATGGATGAGTGTCTTTGTTTATATATGCATATATATAAAAGTTACCTTTTAATCATGCACACATAAAATCCATTAGGTTAACAAGCATTGGACAAATTTCTTATTTAGTACAGAGACTCACACTCTGTACTTATTTATTTTAGTTGACTTCATGCGCTGCATTTAGAATGCCTGTAGGCAAGAATAACTGTTTTCACAAAGCCATAATTGAGCAGGTACAATATCGTGGGTACTAGTGCCATTTCAACTTGACTGAAAAAGTTAAAGAAATGCCATTGGTGGATAATATAACCAGATATATTTTCTCTTTGCATCCAGAGTTTGATGGTATATGGATTATTGACTGTTTAAACTCTATTATAGTTCTGGAGAAAGTATAAAAATGTAAAAGTCCTCTTAAAAATGAGCCAAGCATTGGAGCATACAGAGCAAAGAACCAGTCTGTTGTTGAATCTGAAGAAAATGCTAAATGCTCTTTCTTTTTGATACACTTAGTAACATTTCCAGGACTCAGAGAAATGTCTACTATGCTATGAAGAGAATTGAAGTTCAGTGTAAAATGTGACTTTTTTGCGTGGACTTCTTTCTTGATTTCTATAGGGGAAGGGCCATGCTAATTCCTTTTCTTTTTTCTTTTTTGCATTGAGATACACAGTGTAAAATAAGTGAAAGAATGAAAACCTTTCCTTTATTTTTTTTCTTAAATGAATCTGTTTTACTAAAAACCTAATAAATTGGGTGAGTCTGGAAGAATTCTGTCAAACCATGTAATTAAAATGTTTTATTTACCTTCTTCTCTGTGACGAGAATTATAGAAAGCCCAAAGGGAGGAGAACTGGAATGTAAAGCAATATTGTGTTAATGACCCTGCTTGTACAGACAAAGGAAGTGTCTGTGAGAGAGGGCAGAGGGAATGCTGGAGAGCATTGCTTGCCGTCTTTGCATTTCCTAGCAGTAACTTATGCAATATTGTACCTCTGTTCTGCAGAAACCCACACTCTGGCAAGACACTGTTAGCACCATTAATCATCCCTGCACTTGGTATCTCAGCCCCAGCGGGTCACTGGTGAGCTTTTAATATCTTGGGGAAGTGCATTCCCGGGTCTTGCATTCACTGCTTTGTCCATTTCCCTGGGGATATTATCTGTCATGGGATTTCCCAGTGGATGACTGCAGGCTGTATTATCAAGTTACATGTGTTTTTACACCATAAGTGATCTTAACAGCTTTTCCAGGTGGTGCAGAAATAATGCCTTTCCTGCGTTTATAGCCATCTGAATATGTGGAGAGCTTGACTAATGAGGAATAGGCAAACTGGGTCAGGAAGAAAAAAAATCACCTCTCAAAGCTTTGCTTGGTTTTTAGAACCATGTTTGTGAAGGTTCTGAAATGTGTAGTTAACTAGTTATCTTCTCTTTCATTTCATTCTCCTCCATTTGTGCCCTCTCAAGCTTCAGGCCAGGAGGGGGCTGGAACAGGAAGGAGAAGTCTAGGAGAAGTCACTGTAGTTCTGGCCCAAATTGGAGCAGTTAATACTGGAAATCTCTTGAGAGAGTCTTTTCTTTTGAGACTTTCAACTCAATTGAACAGACACAAGTTGTTTAGGTAGCTTGGGGCTTTGGGCATGTATCCAGACAGAACCCAAACACTCAGCCTTTTGAAGTTTGCCTTCTTCAACAGTGGATCAAAATGCCCCTGAATTTCAGACAGATCTTGATCCATATCCATATTTTGCAGTTATTGCCCATTTCTAGCTACAACAGAGCAGCAACTTTATCCAGAAGAGAAGAGGTGGGCTGGAAGTTTCACAAGAATAGACTCAGATGCTACCTACATCCTCAGCAGAAGAGAACAACTTATTTATTATTAAGTGTGAGCAGGTAAAATACCATCTGGCTGTGTTGTGCTCAGGCTAAAGAAGTCTAATCAGCAGTATATTGCAAAACTAAAAGACAGTGAACGCAACTGCACAGTCTGGGCTCATTTTAAAATAAAAATCTTCAGAGCTGTTTCAGTGTATGGTGCTTGTGGGAGAGAGTAGAGGAAGAAGGTGAGGTGTATGTGTATGGGGAAGCATTTTAATGGAGTCTCTCCTTTCTTTTGACATTCAGATTACATCTGCCATAGGATAGGTCCCAAAAAACTTGACCTTGTTGCCGGCATGCAAATAGGTTGAAATGATTCTGACACAACCCAATAGGAGTTAATATGCCAATAAGAGGCATGGAGCAGCTCTGCTTGAAGTCAGCTCTTCAGAAGGAAAAGTGAACGAAGAGCAACTGCAATGAATAGTAACTCAGAGAAACACCAAAAAGTTGAAATCCAGCTGCCATAAACATCCATTTACAGGTTCTTAAAAATATCAGGAACAATCATCTAAGGGAGGAAAACCATTTTCCATCTTACAATTACTAGTGATGCGAAGGCTAAATTGTTCTTGTCCTACCTTTGATCTTTACTAGCTGTTCTCCGGGTAGGAAATTGTTGCAAGCATATAAATGTAACTCTTCTACTATAACATGGAATTTTTCACCTATGATATGAGTGTGGTTGATATTATAAGGCTGCAGATCATGTTAGCAGCTTTCGTGGCATATTAAAAGAACTAATCTCTAGTTGGCACAGCTGTACCAGGCTGTTTGCCTGAAGTTTAGTATTGCCTTAAACTTCCTAATCAAATCTCCATTTGTCCCATAGGCTGCCATCAGTACACCCTCTGGGTATAGATTGTGGCATTTAACTACAGATGTAAGTAGGGGTGGCCTGTAGAGTTGTATCACTTCAACGGGAGCTAGAATTGTGCCCCAAGAATAGAGCTATGCCTCAACTGTGCCCCAAGAATAGAGCTGTGTGAATAATTGGCTTTTATTTATTTAATTAATTTATTTATTTTTTGGTTTGGTGGCTGTCCAATAGTTAAAAAAAAAATTTGGGTCAACCAAAAACATTTTTTCAGTGAACAGAAAAAGCTGAAATATTTTTGTTCCTGGTGAAACAATGTTTCATTTCATTTGCGTTTTTTACCTTTTTAATGTAAAAAAAAATACAGTTGAAGTAAAATTTGAAACATTTTGTTTAAAAATTTTTGGACTTTGTTTTTTTTTTACCTAAACCATTTGGTGAATTCTACACAAATTCTCTAAATGTTTCAGTTGACCTGAATATTTTTGTCAAAAATTTTTTTTGCCTAGCTCAACTATCAGGCCAGATTCCCATTCCTAGTTCAGGGTGGGTGGGTGGCGTGGGGCTGCTGAAATGGAGCTGAAGGTGGCTCCGCATAGCCCCTACTACAGGTTGAATCATGGGAACTGGGCCAGGGCTGGCCAATCAGCACCCCTCCCCCAACTAGTCAGCTTGGTCAGATTCCAAAGGCAGGTGTAACTACTTGGTAGCCCTCAGTGAGCATTGCTGGGGCTGTCCCCTTTCACTACTGGCCCCATCAAGTTCCTCCACTAGTTGAGGCTGGTGGATGGAACTTCCCTGAGAGCAGGGACTGCTCCCTATTTGTGTACCCCTAACAGTGTGTGGAGGTGTAACCATCTCAAGGGACTAGGAAGGAGGTAGGGCTTTCTCCTTCTGTGCATGTCATCCAGTGGATTGGACATGGTGCATCAAGGATGCACTCACTAGAGCTGGTCAGGGATTTTCTGACCATTTTTTATTAGATGTCCATATGTCAAAACTGAATCTATTTGTGGGACCATATCGGTTTCAACTAAACTTTTTGTTGGGAAGATTTCTCAGTTCCAGGTTCAAGTCCCTGCTCTGCCTGTTTCCCCATATTCCATGTTAGTGTCCTAACCACTGTGCCATAGTTGGCTTCTCTTTCTACCAATCTCTCTGCTGGAGGGGTTCCTCTTTGTATAAATAATTAAATATTGAGAGAGAGAAAATCTGACTCTACAGTCCAGTGCTAGGACACTCACCTGGGATGTCGGAAATCTGGGTTGAAAGCCCAGTCTCTCCCACATCCCTGGTGAGTGTCTTAACCACCAGGTTATAGAATCAATGTGTCTGGCCTAAATATATTTAATTATTTATACAAAGTGGAACCACTCCAACAGAAGAGACTGAGAGCAACCCCCCTTCCTGCCTCGAATCCCCAATAGTCTGGCGATATAGGAGATCAGATTTCAGTGTCTGCTCTGACTGATTCAGAGCAGGGATTTGGAGTAGAACCTGGTTCTCCCACACCCCCAGGTGAGTGCTATAACCACTGAGCTTTTGGGTATTGTAGGGTGGGCGCATCTCTCACTTTCCATGAAAACTTTTGAAAGGTCTCCGTTTCACCCCAATGCAGAATGGGAAAAATTTCAGGTTTTCGTGGGATGAGGAAAAAACAGTTCCTGCCTCACTATAACACTCACCCTGTGCAATAGGGAGCAGGGAAAGGATTGCATCTTCTTGAGCTTCCTCTGGAATGAGATGGCTCTGCCTTGCCCTCAATTCATGGCAGCACCTAAGTGGCACCATTTAGCCCTGCATGTATGTTTACTGTTTGTAACTTACATGCAATCGTCTGTCTTTATGGATGCAACTAAACATACTAAATAACGAAGCTAATGCCAATTGTATTTTAGATTTTATAGGGTTTTTACCCTTTATTTTTGTTTTTGTCTTTCTAACTACTTCTCATCTCCAAGCAAGCCTTTTCCAAATGTATTTTCTTTTGTGTTTTATAACTGTAAAAAAAAGTATAAATCAGAAATCATGTGAAATTATTTTTAATAAAATAAAATGTGACATTGGTCTTTGATATTACTCAAGATTTTTCTGATAATTTAGAGGAATTCAATATGAATGACATGATGAGATTTAAAAGTGAGGCACTATTTATGATCGTTAAAGATGTCATAATGATTGTTGGAAGAATAAGAACATAACCCTGTTGTCCTGGTCAAATTCTAATTTGTGTAATTCTATTCTACCTAGTAAAATTCTCTCTGAAGTCTATTTCATATAAATGCAGTATACTCCTTAACTTTGTATCCTAAAATAGTATGTATTGCTATGTGCTCTTAAGAGCTGATTTGTTCTGTTGCACTTCAGTGGTGGATTAACTGATTTGTATGTACAGCATACACAGGATGAGATTGTGGCTAGTCCTGCATAGGTGAGCAAGGAGAAGAGAGGCTCCAAAGAGTTTCCATGCATGGACTAGTCACAGTTTCGGTCCGTGTGAACCCTGTGCCTGATCCAACAATCATCTAAGTCAATGGGAGTTGAATCAGGAGAGTGTAGTGCTGACAACAGCACCAGAGAACCCAAGGGGGGAGGTGGATGGAGAGAAGCAGAGTCCTAGACCCCACTGATAACATTTCACATCACTTTTTGCATGTAAGTAACATGCAAGAAGTGGAATAGTTGAGGCATTGCTGGCAGGTTGCCAAGATCCATGGGCTTGTGGTGTTTTATGCAGTGGTTATTTGGGGCTGCTGCTTCCTGTGCTGTGTGTGCTTCAGCACTGTTTGATTTGTACACACATTGCCTGGATCCTGGCAACATTCCTGCAGTGAAAAACCAGCTGTGGATTGACTACTGGGCTGGTACCTCACATGAAGATCTGCACAATCCCAATTGTTAAACCTCTCCTGTTGACAAAAGTGCTTAAGAGGCTGATCTTGCTGAGCATGTCCAGCTCCTTTGGAGCAAGCCCAGCCTTTGTGTTAAGTTGGTGTCAATTCTATTGTACTCTGGAATTGAATCCACTTATACTAGGAGAGAACCTGAACCACTGACTTGAGGAATTGACAGTGTTCAGTGCCTTGCAGATAGCACCCAGCATGTCACAGGAACTGATCCTAAGTGACATGTTCCTTTAATAATGAATGCAGAGTAGAATGTGCTGGAACTCTGCTGCATAACTGGAACACCATGTAGCCATTAATCCTTCCTCTCCACAAAAGTACAGATTCAAACCCAGTTTTGTTGACCTTGTAATTACCTGGTCATGCTTTGCTCTTGCCTGTTCTTGTTAATAAGGAACTTTACGAAATAGTTTGCCCCAGAACTAGCCTGTTTTGTGTCTTACATGATAGTTTGTTGTCCCCCAAATGCAATAAAGCCAATTTGACCTTGATGTTTCACGTTATCATTTTTCCAGTTCAAATAGTTCTTTTTGGAACAACAGTACCATGTCTATCAAATGGAATCTTAGAAGCTGTTGAACATGCATTTGCATTAATATTTAGTAGAAGAAACACTGTGTTCAATTATTATCAGAACCGAATTTTGTTTAGAGAGTTTAGAACATTTGTGTCCAGAAATGTGATATTTTTGTTAAATGTAGACATTTGGGTAATAAGATGTTACTGAATTTCCTCGTTTATCAACTATCCAAGTTAAAGATTTGCAAATCTGTATGTAGAATTTTGTGTGTCGCACAGCTAGAAACTGATTTATTAAACTTAAAAAAAAGGTGCCAGGGAAAGTTTCCCTTCACAGAACACAAAGCACTATAGAGAGAAAGGAAAGAGCTCTAAGTTAATGGAAGATAAAGTTAAAGTTAGAAGGTGTGATCTAGTTTAGGGTCTGAGGCCCACAAATCTTCTCATTATTTCAATGGACTTTGTAAATCAAGCCCAAAATCTCACCTTCAAGCATATCCTTTTATTTCAAATGAGGAAAGCAGAGACTATCACAGGACTACAGCAGCAGCAAAACAGTGACCCAGCTGCTGGATAGTAATGAGGAGGCCAGGACTGCAATAGTGGAGTCAGTGGGAAGAGGCAGTAGGTGGATGTTAAGGAAGATCAAAGTCCGTGGAGAGGGATATTTTTTAATCAGATTAATTTAGAACTGGATTCACAAATGGGTAGAAATGTAATGAAGATGATAGAGAATGACACTAGACGCAAAAGTCTGCTAATGCCTTTTGTTTTTCTCTCACTGATGAAAACCAGTATTGACAACTGAAAATGTTTGAAAAATAATGAGCCTGGACCCCAAAATCATGAGACTTTTAAAAATATAGTTTTGGGGTTCTTTTTATTTTCTGGTTTCTGAGACTTTAGAACACACTGAAGTCACATTTTAAAACTTTTATCTTAATCACGAGGGCTAGAAACTTTTCTTTTAGAAAAAGAAAGAAGATTGTAACAAAATCACTTGACTCCAGGAGCTGGGGTTTTAACAGAAACTCCACATATCACAATAATCTTATAAGATTGAATTTTATATTTGGTTAGATAGAAAGAGTTTTCCATTGTTGCCAGATCTCATGATTTTAAGAACTTGAGAGGGTAAAGAAAAGTCTGGAACTGAGAACCTATTTTTCATTGAAAGGTAAAGAAAAACATATTGCAAAAATGGTTAAATCAGTAGAGTTAGATTCTAGATTGCAAAAAAGGCTTTTCTAGTTCAATCTAGGAAATTGTACAAATCTAGAAGTAGATTTTAGGCTTTTTGTTATAATGAGCTGACAACATTCTACAAGTATTGCTTTACAGTCTTTACTTCATTTATGCTATAAATTCAGTATAAAAGACACCGATGTACTCCAGTCATGTACTGCAAGTGATTTATTTTTCCATTTAGGTCATTTTTCTTACAAGTGAATTTAATGCTTGTGAAAGGCAAAATTATCCTTTTATGCCACAGAATATGTACAACACAAGCAGTGGCCTTATAGGTATATTACCCTGCTAGTATGCTCAGTCTTGACCAGGAAGGCTACCTCCAGAGACGAGGATAATTCAGTAGCCATATCTATTCATTTTCTGTCCACTTTATTTTGCCAGCAAGAGTACCAGTTACTACCAATTGCATGGCCAGCATTACTATGGGTCTTTGAAAAGAGTTCAACTTAAAGCCCTTCCGAAACTTTTTCCTACTTCCCTTGGTTGCTGCAGTATTTTAAAACAAATTACAATTTTAGCCCATGTGTTTGCAGAAATAATCTTCTGAAAGCCAACTGATATAGGTGTGATTTTCCAGAATTTGCAGACATCCTGTCGTATGTGAATTGCCCCATCCATCTAAGGGGTGTTAATTTCCAACATTTTTACCTGATTTCACTGCTTTTCATTGTAGTAGATACATAGTTGCTGTCCTTGTCCATTGTTGTGGGATGTGTTGCCTGGTCAGGCACCCCACTTCCTGCCTTTTTTAAAAGCATACTATTATAATAAGTATTGTAGTTCTGTCCTAAATCTCCCCCAGTCTCTGTGTCTGGTGCTGCTCTCCAACTGAGTGCCCTGTACCATCTGCAAGAAAGGGGATGAACTGTACAAATAGGCCAAATGTACAAATGAGACTTCTCCACCCTAACCTGGAGAAAAGTGTAAAACAATCTCCTTTCTGCAGTTCTCCCCTCCAGCCTCTAAGGGCTGCTTTCCTGGCTTCTCAACAGCAGCTGTTAGTCGTTGCTGCTGCTTCTCCCTTTTTGAGCCTGAATCTCCTGGCTGCTTCCCCACACTGTGCCTGAGGCTCTGGCACTACAAAGGGAAGCCTAGAGAATGGCTGGGGCTGGGGAGGAAAGTAATGACAGTGCAGATGGGAGATGGAACTACTATTCCAACATCTGCCTAAGTGGACGGGAGAAGGGGATCCCCTTCCTAAAATCCCTGTTAAAATGTCTATTGGGTCATGCAAAAAGACAAGGTAGAAGGGCAGGGGATGAAGCCCATGTAGAGAAAGATTGGGAATAGTTTAAATCCCTTTAAAAAAAGTTTGGGTCAGCACCCTGCCTGGTCAACTGGGCTGGTAGTCTTTGTGATGTGTGGACACAGTCCACTAACAACTGCACTGAGAGCATCAGTTCATTTGACACAGGCAAATGAGCAATAGTCAGATAATTAATTTCAGTCACTGACCTACTCTGGATTTAAACTAGTAACTGAAAAGAGTAAGGAATTTCCTTGATTGCTTAGGCTCAGTTGGAGAAAAGACTTTTGGCTGAACATGTGTGAGCACAGATGTCTGCTTTTCATTTGGGTAACAAATGTATTATCTTACTGCTATATTGCTCTTTGGAGAGTTCTCTTTTTGTTCAATTTTTTGGATGTGTCCAGCCTGACTTCTTGTTGCTCTGCTTTATGCTGAGGCTGCCAACAAAGGTGCAAATTAGTGTAAATGATCATGAGATGCTTTTTGTGATGTGGCAGTCTGGCCCTGCACTACTGGAGCAAGGTTAAATCAGATCACCAAACAGATGCTCAGGCCACTAACCAGGGTGGAGAATGTGCCTAATTCCAACTATCCTACGCCTATTGCCTAGCTGAATTTCTGCTCTGTGTTTGTGACAATGGATCCAGAATTATCTTAGAACCGCTTAGTTTCATTGTGCTGACATTCTTTTCTAATTAGCTGGTGTCAAACCAATAAATTATGTAGCAACAGTAACTGAATTTCATATATGGACTCTTATTTTTATCATTGGTCCAATTATATTAAAAAATCGGATCTTTTAAAAAAACACTTGAAATATTTGTTAAATTACAATTACATATTTACATAAACTGCATATTTAATACCTTCAATTACTTCAATTTAATTATGTATGTATTAAATATTCACTGTATGTGTACTGTTTCATTTTGCTTAGTTTGAAAAATGAAACTGGACTGGTTGGTTTCACTTTTATAGTAATATCTAGAGACCGTCTTATTTTCTAATGTTCCTGTTTTGAGCTCAATGCGGTCATGTTTGGGTTCACAGCACTGTGGGGGAAGGTTTAAATTAGACTGTGCCAAAATATTTCTCTTCATGTTACCTCAGTTTTTATAAAACCTCTCTGAATGTTTTCTTCAGGAAATATTAGTTTAAACTAAAATGATAGTCTTCCTTTTTAAGCTCTGAGAAAATGGATCAAATTCTGGCTGCATGATAACTTGAAATTGGATGTTTTTTCTTCTCTCTGAGAATTTTGGAGAGGGTTTCTGGCAGGGTCTGGTGGGGTGTACTGGAATTGTTAATTGAGCAACTTACATTCTGCTCAACCTCCTATATCTGCCTATTAGTTTTTTGTAATGGCTGTCATATAGTACCTAAGTGCTTCCCAGTTGAATTAGATTTGCATGGTGAGGTCCCCTAGTGGAATTCATCATGGAGTCTTCTGGTCTTTCTCCTTTCTTGATAGAGGAGACTCTCTGCTTGGGATATGAACGTATTGCTGTTTCTGTTTTCTTCTAGTAGCTTTAGAGTCTGGGGTTCATATCAATATACTGTGGCTATGTTCTAAGAGTTAATTGACAATATAAAGTAATGCAAGTTTTAATGTTTCTACGTAAGGATTTTCTCTGTCTGGTTTGTCCTTTTCCATTTGGCAAAGTGTTTTTCCACCCCATGGTTTCTATGGAGCTTAATCTAACATGGTTATCTTGTTAAACAACAGTACCAAATTCAATGCATTTTGTGTCTGAAGTTGCCAAAGCTTTGTTGTGTACCTACATACTTGATTATTTAGTATTGGGAATGGTATTTAATGATTGTGTTGCAGCACAGACAGGGGAGCACAAACTATAGTTTGTAGCATCTTGAAAACTAACAATTAAATTGAAAGTTATTTATAATGCCTGGATCACTTGGTGATTACCTGTTCTGTTCATTCCCTCTGGGCACCTGGTATTGAACACTGTCAGAAGACAGGATACTGGGCTAGCTGGACCTTTGGTCTGACCCTGTATGGCCATTCTTATGTTCTCTGCACTGGTTTAGCACTTTTATTAAGTATAGCGATAGTAAACCAAACTTAGGGTGTAGGGGTATTGGTTAGATGGGTGTAAGACAATTTAATGATTGTTAAACAATTTAAAGGGGTCAAAGTCTAAGCTGGTGTAAGGGAGTCAAAGCTGGTATTATTTAAATGTTGGGAATCAGGAAGAAGGTGTAAATTAAACTAGAGAGCTGCTTTATCTTACATCATCTTCTCTCTCTGATCAGCTACTCTTCCTGCTGCACCCCCTCCTATGGTCATTTGGTATCATTTTCCTATTGAAGATTCCTTTAGACCAGAGGTGGGCAAACTACGGCCTGCAGACCACATCCGGCCCACGGGACTGTCCTGCCCAGCCCTTGAGCTCCCGGCTGAGGTGGCTAGCCCCCGGCCCCTCCTCCGCTGTCCTCCCTCCCCCACAGCCTCAGCTCGCTGTGCCACCAGTGCTCTGGGCAGCGGGGCTGCGAGTTCCTGCCGGGCAGTGCGGCGGCGTGGCTGGCTCTGACCAGGTGGCATGGCTGCCAGTTCTGGTGCTCTGAGCAGCATGGTAAGGGGGTGGGGAGTGGGGGGGTTGGATAAGGGGCAAGGAGTTCCGGGGGGCAGTCAGGGGACAGGGAGTGGTTGGATAGGCATTGGAGTCCCGGGGGGGCCTGTCAGGGGGTGGGGGTGTGGGTAGGGGTCAGGGCAGTCAGGGGACGGGGGTCTGGATAGGGGGTGGGATCCCCAGGGGGTGGTTAGGGGCAGGGGGTTTGGGAAGGGGCTGTCAGGGGACAAGGAGCAGGGGGGGTTAGATGGGTCGGAGGTTTTGAGGGGGCAGTCAGAGGGCGGGGGCGGATAGGAGGCGGGGGCCAGGCTGTTTGGGGAGGCACAGCCTTCCCTACCCAGCCCTCCATACAGTTTTGGAACCCCGATGTGGCCCTCAGGCCAAAAATTTTGCCCACCCCTGCTTTAGACGTAGGGTATGTATGTCTGTGCTGCAGTGTAAACCCCGGCTTAGTGGGACTTAGCTGATCCTGGATTAGAGGACCAATGGCTTGAACACTACACTGATTGTTAACTCCATATTAAGAGTTTTCTAAGTCAGGCTTGAACTTGAGGCTCTGGTTACTGGAGCATACAGACCTGAGTCAAACCAACCATATCCCAGACTCCCTAGCATCCACCTGAAGCATTCTAGGCCTTTGACTGCGGTGCAGTGTGGGAAAACTTGATTGTCCAACCTATATATTACAAGAAGTTTGAACAGCCCACCAACACATCCTGCCGAGCTGCCAGATAGATACCAGAGCCAGCAACATGGAGGAGGCACTTTTGAAGAACTTTCTCTTGCTTGCACTTTCACTCCTTTGTCAAGAAATGGGCAGAGCTTCTGTGAGATGCTAGAGAACATTTCAGCAGCATTTTCTAACATCAGACACCTGACAGAATTTATGATGAAGCAGGAAAAAGCAGAGGGGGAGGAGGAGTACCCAAGTGTCGTAGACTCGTACTGGCTGATGCTGCTTATGACACTTAGTACAGCCCCTGATGCCCCCTATGTAGACTGGTGTTTCTGGTGCAGGGTCTGAAGCACAGACTGGTGGGACCACATCGTGATTTGGTATGACCAGCAGTAGGTCCAGAACTTTCGCATGAAGAAAGCTACATTTCTGGAGTTTTGTAAGCAGTTTGCCCTGACCATCCAGTGTAAAGGCACATGCATGAGGCCACCCTTGCTGGTCCAGAAGCTGGTTGCTACAGCCATGTGGAAGCTGGCTACCCCAGACTGCTACAAGTCTGTTGCCAACCAGTTTGGTGTTGGGAAGTCAACTATGGGTAAAGTGGGGGTGGAAGGTTCTGAAGCAATCAGGCATATGGTGAACTCCCAAGTGGTAGGCATAAAAGATATTCCTTAAGTAATTGCTGTGTTTGAGAGCCTGGGGTTTCCAGGGTTTGATGGGACTCATATGCCCATAGTTTGTCTTCCTGAAGGAGCACATGAGCAGATGAACCACAGAAGATACTACTCCCTTGTTATGCAGGCCCTCATGGACCACAGAGGTCAATTTATGAATGTCAGTGTGGACTACGCAGGGAAAATTCGTGATACCAGTTTTTTTTGCCTATCAGTAGTCTACGTTCATGGTCGGGCTGGGATGCTATTCCTGCCAAATGATATTGACATAAAATGGAGTTACTATCCCTACCATTACTCTGGGGGACCCTACAAACTTGCTTTTGCCTTGGCTTATGAAACTGTACCCTGATGTCAAAGGCCCTGACAAAAGACAGCTTAATTACACTCTCAGCAGGTGTAGAGTGGTTGTTGAATTTGCTTTTTGCAGACTAAAATCCCATTGGAGATGCCTACAGACATGTTTGGATGCCAGTGTCATCAATGCTGTCAGCATTACTGTGCTCTTCACAATCTTTGTGAAGCCAGAGGTGAGCCATTTCTCCCTGAATGGGCCTAGGACAGCCAATCCCTGTCTCCAGGGCACATCTCCAAATTCCTATGTTCATAATGTCCCTTAAGAGGGAGAATCTCTAAATTATAATCTTCTACAAACATATCTCTACATCTTACCTCTTAAAGAAAAATGAATTAACTCTTATATACATTATATATAAACAGTTAAGTATCTAATAACACACACTTTAAATTCTCAACCCATCTAATACATTTCCATAAACCCAGTGTGTCAGCTATACCTAGAGAAGAGAGGTTACCTGTACATCACTCTCGAGGGAGTCTTTACCACTCACTTTCCTCAAATACCCCTTGGCCAGGCAGGTTAGCAAGTCTCTATGAGTCTTTCAGGCATAGGTGAAAATAAGCCGGTACGGAGTACCAGTAAAAAAAAGGTGCAGTAGTATACCGGTGTCATAACTATAAAGGGAAGGGTAACAGCTGTCCTGTGTACAGTACTATAAAATCCCTCCTGGGCAGAGACTCCAAAATCCTTTTCCCTGTAAAGGGTTAAGAAGCTCAGGTAACCTGGCTGGCATCTGACCCAAAGGACCAATAAGGGGACAAGATACTTTCAAATCTGGGGGCGGGGGGAGGCTTTTGCTTGTGTTCTTTGTTTGGGAGTTCGTTCGCTCTTGGGACTGAGAGGGACCAGACATCAATCCAGGTTCTCCACATCTTTCTAAACAAGTCTCTCCTATTTCAAACTTGTAAGTAAATAGCCAGGCAAGGCGTGTTAGTTTTCCTTTGTTTTCTCAACTTGTAAATGTACCTTTTACTAGAGTGTTTATCTTTGTTTGCTGTACTTTGAATCTGAGACTAGAGGGGGGGTGTCCTCTGAGCTCTTTAAGTTTCATTACCCTGTAAAGTTATTTTCCATACTGATTTTACGGAGATGATTTTTACCTTTTTCTTTAATTAAAAGCCTTCTTTTTAAGAACCTGATTGATTTTTCCTTGTTTTAAGATCCAAGGGGTTTGGATCTGTATTCACCAGGGAATTGGTGAAGGTTTCTCAAGGCTACCCAGGGAAGGGAATTAGTTTTTGAGAATGGTGGCAGCGGACCAGAACTAAGCTGGTAGTTAAGCTTAGAAGTTTTCATGCAGGCCCCTACATTTGTACCCTAAAGTTCAAAGTGGGGATACAGCCTTGACAACCGGCAAATAAATGGAGCATTCAGTACTGGCTTACTTTCACCTCTTTTGGCTGCATAACAAAAAGTTCAAACTCAAAGCTAATAAAAGCTTGGAAAGGGAAAACTCACTGTCACATTTGTTTGTTGTTTCTCTCCCTCTCCTCCTCCAGCCAGGCTGCAGGACGCGGCTGGGCTCTGCGTTCCCCCGCACTCAGCAGGGGCTGCAGGGGCTCCCCTCTACCTTGTAGCAGGGAGCAGGGGGACTGGCTGAGGGAGAAGCGTCCCCTATGCTGTCTGCATAGGAACAGTTTAAACTTAGCTGTTCATTCCACGGTCTGAACCGCGGGATTCAGGGCTATTTCTGGCATCCTTGTTAATTTCACTCATGGTTGTTGGGGGCGGGGTGTGTGACCAAAGCCGGGGCAGTTCTTTTCTGCCCCTTGGATGAGGCGATATTCAATAATATAATTGTATTTTTTGTGTATTATATTATTGAAGATCGCCTCCTCCTGAAGGAAACGGAATGGTTAATGCTGACTCACTCAACTGTTGCTAAGTGCTAAGGGGCATTACTTCTGTTTTCACTGGAATAAATTGGAGATTCTTGGAGTAGAGAGGACAAAGGAAGTTCATCCAAGGGATTGTGGTATACTTTTGGTGGACTCCCAAGATGGGGGAGAAAAGTGGGTGATGCATCTACTCTGCAAAGCAATAAGGCTCAAACCCTTGGTCCCAGCCTGACTTGTGCTCAAACCATCCATCTCCGCAGGGAGATGTCTCAAGTCTGAGCCTGGGCTTACATTGCAGTGTAAATGTACCCTGAGACTCTTACATTGTCATATTCTTCTTCTACTTAAATTGGTTTAAATAAATCCCTAGTCACTCTATAATCAGCGCTAATCCAGATTTAAATTTATATAACTAAGGGTATGACTACACTTTTTTGAGGAGACTTACTTGAGCTACATCTGCTTGAGCTATCACGCTAAAACTAGAACATAAGCATGGCTGTGTGAGCTATGAGTGAGGCTAGCTGCCCTAAGTACATGCCCATCTGAGACCTTAGGCACACACTCAGGGCAGCCAGCCTGTCCTGCTGTTTGGGCTTCTGTGTCTACACTTTCTTGTTGGTGCACTAGCCAGATGACCGTTAATAAGAATGTGTTGCCTCAATTTGGGAAGCACATTCCCCCAACTCAAAGTGTAGAAAGAGTCAGCTTCTGGTCTGACTTCTATAGAATCACTTCATCCACTTACTAATGTGTATTTTACCACATTATCTCTGATCTTGAACCTTGGAGTCTAAGTATAGTGTCTCTCACATGTCCTCCTGATCCTTTCTGAATAGGAATACTTTTTGAAAGATAATTTACACATGCACATTTAATTTACAGTTTAATTAGAAAAATTGCCTCTAGCAAGGCAAGATGTTATGTTATAAGGGGGAGGGATAGCTCAGTGGTTTGAGCATTGGCCTGCTAAACCCAGGATTGTGAGTTCAATCCTTGAGGGGGCCACTTGGGGATCGGAGGCAAAATCGGTACTTGGTCCTGCTATGAAGGCAGGGGGCTGGACTCGATGACCTTTCAAGGTCCCTTCCAGTTCTAGGAGATGGGATATAATGGCTATTGTTATAGTTTAATAAATACTGCACAGAGAGTCCACATGATAATTAAAAGGTCTTTATCCTTTTTTTTTTCCCTCCAAACTTTTCAGGCTGATGAGCCTTTATTCAAATTGAAATAAATTCACAGATCCCTCCCCATTCCAAAACACACCCATTTAGTATAAAAGTTGAAGTAAAAAATGTATCAATGAAAGCAAGGAAAAGCTGTGTGTGTCTGTGTCTGTGTTGACAGAGAATACTTGAGCTTGAATGACCCTTTTGTGTCATGCCGGGGTTATGACTGACCAGATGAGAAACACTGATCACGGCAGAGGATGAAAGAGAGATTCTCACACCTGAACCATACTTTTTAGGTGACAATTCTGAGGAACTGTCCCAGATTGAGGTGTCAATAGAGGTGGGTTTTTTTAAAATTGATAAAATTAAATAATAATAAATCACCAGGACCAGATAGTATTCATCCAAGAGTTCTGAAGGAAAAAAATATGAAAATGCAGAACTGCTAACTGTGGTATATAACCTATTGCTTAAGTCAGCCTTTGTAGCAGATTTGTGGAGTATAGCTAACTGTGACAAAGTTCCTCCTCTATCTTGGTGGGTCCTGCGCTTATTGGCGGATTTTCTTGCCTCAGAGATTCACCATGTGGGTTGGGGAACAGCCCAGAGACCTTCCCCTCTGAAAGAACCCACAGTCCAGGTCAATTGGGAGGTTTGGGGGGAACCCAGGCCAGGTCTCTACAGCTCCTTGCGCCTCTTGCTCCCAGCTCCTCACACTCGCACCACAAACTGAAGTGAGCTCTTTTTTAAAACCCAGGTGCCCTGATTAGCCTGCCTTAATTGATTCTAGAAGCTTCTCCTTAATTGGCTCCAGGTGTCCTAATTAGCCAGCCTGCCTACCTTAACTGGTTCTAGCAGGTTCCTGATTACTCTAGTACAGCCCCTGCTCTGGTCACTCAGGGAACAGAAAACTATTCATCCAGTGACCAGTATATTTGCCCTCTACCACACTCCTGTATCCCACTGGTCTGGGTCTGTCACATAACGTAACAATGATATTTAAAAAAAAAAAAAGTCTCCAGAAGCAATCCTGGCAATTATTTCTGTTCTTTACTATAGTTTCAATTTATCAGATATATAGATGAACACAATATGTTGGGGAAGAGTCAATATGGCTTTTGTAAATGGAAATCATGCCTCACAATCTCTTCGAATTCTTTGAAGGTGTCAGCAAGCATGCAGACAAGAATGATCCAGTGGACACAGTGTACTTGGACTTCCAGAAAGCCTTTGACAGGGTCCCCCACCAAACTCTCTTCAGCAAAGTGAGCAGTCATGGGACAAGAGGGAAGGTCCTCTCATGGATGAGTAACTGGTTTTAAAAAAAGGAAACAAAAAGTATGAATAAATGGTCAGTTTTCAAAGTGGAGAGAGGTAAATAGTGGGTCCCCCAAGCATCTGTACTGGGACCAGTGCTGTTCAACATATTCATAAATGATCTGGAAAAAGGAGTAAACAGTGAAGTGGCAATATTTGCAGACGATACAAAATTATTCAAGATAGGTAAGGCCGAAGCTGACTGCGAATATTTACAAAGGGATTTCACAAAACTGAGTGACTGGGCAACAAAATGGCAGATTAAATTCAATGTTAATAAATGCAAAGTAATGTACATTGCAAAATATAAACCCAACTATACATACAAAATGATGGGGTCTAAATTGGCTGTTACCACTCAAGAAAGAAATCTTGGAGTCCTCATAAATAGTTATCTGAAAACATCTGCTGAATGTGCAGTGCCAGCCAAAAAAAAGCTAACAATGTTAGGAATCACTAGGAAAGGTATAGATAATAAGATGGAAAATATCATAATGCCACTGTATAAATCCATGGTATGCCCACACCTTGAATACTGTGTGTAATTTTGATCTCCCCATTTCAAAAAAGATATATTAAGATTGGAAAAAGTACAGAGAAGAACAAAAATGATGAGGAGTGTGGAATAGCTTCCACAGAAGGAGGGATTAAAAATACTAGGACTGTTCAGTTTAGAAAAGAAATGACTAAAGAGCGAAGTATGATAGAGGTCTGTAAAATCACGAATGTGTGGAGAGAGTGAATAGGGAAGTGCTATTTACTCCTTCACATAACACAAGAACCAGGCGTCCCCCAATGAAATTAATAGGCAGCATGTTTAAAACAAACATACAGAAGTACTTCTTCACACAATGCACAGTCAATCTGTGAAATTCATTGCTGGGGGTGTTGTAAAGGTCAAAAGTATAACCGGGTTAAAAAAAGAATTACCTTATATACTCATTCATAAGCCGAATATTTTTGGTAAAAAAGTGATGCATCAAAGAGCGGGGGTCAGCTTATAAATGGGACTACACCAAAATATGATGATTTTAAACTCTATGGAATCGTTGAATTGAATATCTAATACAGGGATCGGCAACCTTTGGCATGCAGTCTGCCACATCCGCAGGTTCGGCCAATCGCGGCTCCCACTGGCTGTGGTTCACCGCTCCAGGCCAATGGGGGCGGCAGGAAATGGTGGCCAGGACATCCCTCGGCCTCTGACGCTTCTGCCGCCCCCATTGGCCTGGAGCGGTGAACCTCCGCCAGTGGGAGCTGCAATCGGCCAAACCTGTGGACGCGGCAGGTAAACAAAACGGCCCAGCCCGCCCGGGTGCTTACCCTGGTGGGCCGTGTGCCAAAGGTTGCCAATCCCTGATCTAATACACTGTAGTTTTGTTTACCTGGAGTGCTCCAAGCCAACAAAACGTCCCGACCCACCAGCGATTTACCCTGATGAGCCAGGAACCAAAGTTTTCCAACCCCTGAAATATAGGGTCAACTTATCAAAGGATCATATAGTTTTTGCTATTTTTACCTATCCATTTTGGGGGGGTCGGCTTATAAACAAATGGGCTAATGAACGAGTATATATGGTAGATAATTCATGAAGATTAGGTCCATTAATGGCTATTAGCCAAGATGGTCAGAGATGGACCCCTATGCTTGGGTGTTCCTAAACCTCTGACTGTAAGAAGCTGGGATTGGTCAACAGTGGATGAATCACTCAATAATTGCTCTGTTCTGTTCATTCCCTCTGAAGAATTTGGCACTGGTCACTGTGAGAAGACGGGATGCTAGGTTAGGTGGACCACTATTCTGACCCAGTATGGCCATTCTTATGTTCTTATAATTACATGGAGCCATAACATGCTATGAGTTTTTTAAGATGAACTCCCTCTTTTTTCTAATGGGGGAATTTTGCTTAAAAATACATGGCATGATTTGGCTTAATACTTAGAAGACAGATTTTTGCTAATGTGGGGTATTCTGCATTTCTTACTTTACAATGATAGTGCTCCAACAAACAAACAGGACAGTAACTCAAATGTTCTCTATCTGATTTTGAAATAAACAAATATGACAAACTAATGTGTAGCTGCTGAGACTCTAATAAGAGTGAACAAAGACCCAAATGAAATGAAATATCACCAGTCTATGGAAAGACCCTCCTTTTCCACATTAATCATAGACTGTCAGGGTTGGAAGGGACCTCAGGAGGTCATCCAGTCCAACCACCTGCTCAAAGCAGAACCAATCTCCAGGCAGATTTTTGCCCCAGATCCCTAAATGGCCCCCTCAAGGATTGAACTCACAACCCTGGGTTTAGCAGGCCAATGCTCAAACTGCTGGGCTATCCCTCCCCCAATAACCTCCTCTATCGCATCTTTCACCAAATGGTCTCAAATCGCTTTACAATATTAATTACGCCTCAACACTTCTGTGAGGCAATTATTATTGTTACATATGTAAGAGATAGGTAAACTGAGGCATGGAATGATAAAGGACTTGCTTAATTTCACTCAGCAACTTGGAAGTAAACTGGAAATAGAACCCAGGAGTGCTGTCTCCTAGCCCTCAGCACTAATCACTAGACCACATCCTCTACTTATGCTGATTATTTTTATTACAATCAAATTCCTGATATTTATGAGAGATAGTGATTAATGACAGAGGGCGGGCCTGTCAATTCGTAGTAACAGACAAAATGATGAGACCTCAGATGATCTTTGGATTGTATAGTTATTTTATACAATACAAAATGTGCTTGAACTCTACTAGAATTCTTAGGTATATGACTGTGTGCCACATCTTCCCCATCATATTTTAAATTCCTTTGAGGCAAAGATAATTGTGTTTTTACCCTTGTTAGTTAATATGTATTAACTAACAAGGGTAAAAACACAATTATCTTTGTTAATACATATTAACTAATACAATTGTAAATTCTAGCATGGACAGGACATACACATTTGTTGCTAGTCTTAATTCTTAATAATCCTAACATGAGTAGCAACAAACTCTTGTATGCTGGAACAAATGTTGTATAGTGTTGACACTAGAATTTATAATCATATTAGCTAACATGTTAAAACACAACTAAAAATTCAAGACATACCTGTGAAACAACCAACCTTCGTTAGTTTAATGAAGGGAGTAATAAAAATAAAACCAACAACTACTGGCTAACGTATCTTCTTTTGGAAAGTTTCACACGAGCCACTTGTCAGCCACTGCCATTTAAAAAGAGCCTTGAAATTATAGTTGAATTAATGTGGTGAGGAGGCGTCCAACAAGGGTGAGGGGAACTTGGGAGCGGACACTAACCATGCTACTCTTCTGGGGATGTGATGTAATCCCAAGAATTCTTATCTAGTGTAATAGGCATGAATTTTCCATACAAGCAGGACAGGTTGGTCATCTAGGGCAGCAAAATCATCACAAACTGTGTTTGTAGGTGACTGCAGATTACAAGAGAGAGCCTTGGTAGTTGGTATTGCTGAGCTGTGGGAGTCTCTCCTCCCTGCCCCAATCAGGTCAAGGGAGAAGGCTGTTTCAGCCTCTGTCCCTGGAGTGAACAGAGACCTTTCTTTAGAGGTGGCTTCCTTCCCACCTTCACACTGTAGGTAAAATAAAATGGTTCTCCATAACTGTGGTGCAAGGCTGTCAGGGTTCCCTCCCCACTCTGAACTCTGGGGTACAGATGTGGAGACCTGCATGAAAGACCCCCTAAACTTATATTCCACCAGCTTAGGTTAAAAACTTTCCCAAGGCACAAATTCTTCCTTGCCCTTGGACGGTATGCTGCCACCACCAAGTGAGTTAGACAAAGATTCAGGAAAAGGACCACTTGGAGTTCCTGTTTCCCCAAAATATCCCCCAAGCCCCTTCACCCCTTTTCCTGGAGAAGCTTGAGAATAATATACCAACCAAATAGATAACCAAGGTGAGTACAGACCAGACCCTAAAAACCCAATCAGATTCTTAAAAACAAAACTTTATTATAAAGAAAAAAGTAAAAGAAGCACCTCTGTAAAATCAGGATGGAAAGTAATTTTACAGGGTAATAAAATTCAACACACAGAGGATTCCCCTCTGGGCAAAACTTTAAAGTTACAAAAAAATGGGAATAAATCTCCCTCTTAGCATAGGGACAATTCACAAGATAAAACAAAAGATAATCTAACGCATTTCCTTCCTATTACTTACAATTTGTAATCTTAGATGCTTACTTCAGGTATGACTTTGAGAGATGTATTTTCCCTGCCCTGATTCCTCACTGACCCAGAGAGAACAAAAAGGAACACAAAACAAAAACCTTCCCCCACAGATCTGAAAGTATCTTCTCCCCTCATTGGTCCTTTTGGTCAAGTGCCAACCAGGTTATTTGAGCTTCTTAACCCTTTACAGGTAAAGGAGGGATTTTATGCTACCCTTAGCTGTATGTTTATGACAAAGGCCATTTCCTTTCTTGCAAATCCTTAAGAAAGGCCCTGCACATGGTGAGAAATAAGGAATGTAAAACAACTTGGCATGGTGGTAATTGCCTTTCACAATAATGGTACTTCAGCTGCCTTTTCTCTTTCTCTGTGATTGGGACTCTATGGTCTCTCTCTTCTCATTGGGTGGATGTGTTTTCCTCGGCCAGTTTGATGCTCTCTTTATGGAACCCACCAAGGGTATTCATTTTATAGTTTTAAAAAATTCTTGATTGGCTTCTCCTGTGTTGATGGGTGTTGAGTACATAACGTCACATGCTCAGGACCAAAACAGCTGACAAGGCAGTGGGGATGGACAGGAACAGGACTCTGAATAACACATTTCTGTACAGCCCAGTGCACTGAATTCTAAAATGGATTTTTATTTAATCAGATTCTGTATAATTGAACTGAGGACATATCTGAATTCTGGCCTCAGTTACTCATGTACATCCTTGTTGGCTTCCAGATTATATACATTGGATGAATTTGGGCCAATATGAATAGACTGGGGGTGGTGTGATCACCAAAAGGCAGGAAATGACCCACTGTTTACTGAATTGTTTTTAACATTGTGGGGTATACTAAGACATGATTTTTTAATTTAACTGTATTTTTTCTATAGAATCTACATGAGCCTCTTTAGCTTAAGTATTTGAATCCTTTCTTTTCAAGTATACTATGCATATTTCAAAAGGTCTGAGACCCTGGTAGATTAAAAAGAGAGGAAATAAATTTTAATGGTAGGTCAGATCACTGTACTGACCCACTGTGAGCACATTTAATATACACAATATGACTCTTGCAGTGTTGCACTTTCTCTGATCATTAGTTTGATATGATGCTCCTGAACACACACACACACAGAAATCCTGTGGTCCACAAAAAATACATGTAACTTTCATAAATCTTTTGGGGGAGTAGTACCGGTCCCCATTATTTTATATTAGATTTGCTTTTGGTTACTCACATTACTGATGATAATTAAAAATAAATAAGCCTCACAGATATTTTCTATACATCATTTTTGATTATGAATAAGTTTCATTTTTTATTTGACCTGCATTTACTTAATTGTTTCACTTCCTCTTTGTGTTCTGCATCTTTTGATGATAGTTCCAAGCTTTATTGCTCCCCTGTTGGTTGATAGGGTTCCTTCTTGGATATTTGCAGGTTAAAATGCTTTAATGTTACTGGCAACAGCTAAAATGAAAAGAATGGAACAAAATTTCCTGTCCTGATATAAGGTGTTATACATATTTCATGCTTAGGATAACCATCACAAATCATCATCTTAAGAGGTCCCATTGTTCTGTGAAGATTCTATGTAAATAGCTCATTTCTGGCAGCTGGCAAGAGAAATGTTACACTTCTATAAAAGACATTTTAACCAAAAGGTGGCACTGCAGCTGCATGCATTCTGCTTTAGGTTAGCTGTCTTGCATGAGCTAATAAGCTATTCACTGCATGTATTATAATTTCTGGTTTCATACCCTTTGAATTATGAGTAAATACTGTAATTGAAGCAACTATGAGTTCATTATTTCCAAAACAGAGGAGAATAACTCTCCAGGATACAAACAATGTAAAAACTAACCATATTGTAAAAATAATAAAGGCATTTACTAACTTAAGTGATTCCAATTAACTGATTAAGCAAATAAAAATCTCTGAAATCGAACGCTGCCAACATATGCGCAATATGATACTATAGGGTGCATAAACAAAACTTCTTTATTAGTTTATGAACAGCTAGCTTTGTTTTGCAGCATCCAATGCAAAAGGAGAATTGCTTGTTAAAAATAGTGGTTTGGGGCCTGATCTTGCAGCACTGAAAGTCAATAGGAGTCGTGAGGTAGACTTTGGTGGGGACTGGATTGGATCCTTAGTTAGCTGCTTTGTATGTGTTGTTTAACTAGACTGCTAATGAAAAAAGGTCACTAGTTGCATTTTATAACTATATGTTTGCTTTGAACTGATAGAAGCCAGAAAATTCAGAATCAAACTTCCAGGCTAGATTTACTTCCACTGGAGAAATTTGGTTCCCAGTGGGGGAAAGGCAACTTAGAGGGGAGGTCACAAAGGACCTGCAAACCAGTTGTGCCACAGGTATGGCAATCATTGGCCCAGCCTAGAAAATGGGTGATGCTGACTGAGAAGGAAGGTGTGACCATGGCTCAGAATAAGTACTGATTGAGTGCATCCCCTAAACATCTTTTATTGGTAGGGGTTCTCTTGGGCCATGCTTACACATTAAAGCCGTTGTCCCTTGATGGAACCCTCAGGAGCATGCCACAGCCATCCTCCGAGGGCTGATGTCCTTCTCATGGGCACAGGTAGTACAATTTGCACCTTTGTGTGCTAGTGGAGAGAAACAACCCTCCATTTGTAATCTGTGTTGTCATGGTTAGATATTGTAGGAACCCCTAAATAAAGAATGAACTGCATGTATGCCATACTACATATTCTGTAATATCTAGGCATAACATGGCAGATTGAGATAGAGCATTTAATCAACTATGGATCACTGAGCAATTGCATATTTAGAAACCAATATGCTTATTTAAAATCCTATATGGGGAATACTTTTACAGTTACAGATTACTTCATTTTATTTCCTATTTAGGGCAAAAGGAAGAACAAGATTATATACTAATCACAAGCTACATTTTCTTCCATGTATTGTTTGAGATGTTTAAACAATATCATTATGGATGTCTGACATGAAGGGGAACAGTAAAAAGGTCAGCAGCTGAACAAAGCTTTTTCACTACAGGAGATTGGTCAAACAAAATAAACATGACTAAACGATGTTAAATAAGAGCAAATTTAAGGCCCAGTGCTAACGTGGGCAAAACTCCTGTTGACTTTACTAGGAGTTTCTTTACATAAATGTCACAGTATCATACCTTATAGTGAAGAAACAGTCAATAAGATTAAAAAGATTAAAAAACATATAAATGTACAATGACGATGAAGAAGATTCTTCAGAACTAACTTTTCTTTATGTCCAGGCTATGAATGACCTTACCATACAGTTCTTTGCTTTCAAAATACACCACATGTGGGCCAGCCAAACGTGTGTTTGTGTGTGTATACATATATATACACACACATATATCTATTGTTCAGAAATCATGAGTGAGGCCCCCAAAAATTATGAGATTGGCTTAAAATCATGAGGATTCTTTTTAAAGGGGTTCTTTTTATTTTCCGTATGGTATTTAATCCTATTGGGCTACACTTAGGTCACTTTTGCAAGCTTTACACTGAAGCCATGAAAGCTAGATGTGTTTTTAAATGAAAAATGAGATTCCATTGAATTATAAGATTCCAGGAGCTAGGGCTTCAAGAACAGCACCAAATACTAAATATTGTCAGACTCACGGTGAAATTGCAAAAGTTGGCAACTCTGTAGCATGCAAGTGTGTGTGTGTATATGTGTATATATATATATATATATATATAACGTTCCTGGTAAAGTAAAGTATTTGGAATGGAATTTTACAGAGTGTATGATCACTGCTTCCACATTCTTCTTGGCAAATTCTTGCTTTACTGAGACTATGAATCTCTGTTTGTGTTTTTAAATTATAATTTATAATTTAAAAACATAAGAATGGCCATAGTAGGTCAGACCAATGGTCCATCTAGCTCCGTATCCTGTCTTCCAACAGTGAAAAATGAACAGAACAGGGCAATTTCAAGTGATCCATCCACTGTCATCCAGTCCCAGCTTCTGGAAGTCAAAGGTTTAGGGACACCCAGAGCACAGGGCTGTGTCCTTGACTAATAGCCATTGATAAGCCTGTACTCAATGAATTATATAATTCTTTTTTGAACACAGTTATGTTTTTGGCCTTCACAACATCCCTTAGCTATGAGTTCCACAGGTTGTGTGAAGAAGTACTTTCTTATGTTTGTTTTAAACCTGCTGCCTATTAATTTCATTGGGGGACCGCTAGTAATTGTGTTATGCAAAAGGGTAAATAACATTTCCTTTTTCACTTTCTTTACACCATTCATAATTTTATAGACCTCTGTCATATCCACTCCTAGTTATCTATTTTGAAGATGAACAGTCCTAGTTATTTAATCTCTCCTCCTATGGAAGCTGTTTCATACCCCTAATCACTTTTGTTACCCTTCTCTATATTTTTTTCCAGTTCTAATATATATATTTTTGAAAATGGGGCAACCAGAACTGCACATGATATTCAAGGTATGGGCATACTATGGATTTATATAGTGGCATTATGACATTTTTATGTCTTCTTATATATCCCTTTCCTAATGGTTCCTAACATTGTTAGCTTTTTTGACTGGTCTTGCACATTTAGCAGATATTTTCAGAGAGCTATCCATGAGTACTCCAAGATTACTTTCTTGAGCGGTAACAGCTAATTTAGATCCCACAATTTTGTATGTATAATTGGGGTTATGTTTTCCAGAGTGTAATAGTTGCATGTATTAACACTGAATTTCATCTACCATTTTGTTGTCCAGTCACCCAGTTTTGTGAGATCCCTTTACAACTCTTTGCAGTAAGCTTCTTCCTTACCTATTTTGAGTAATTTTATATCATCTGCAAACTTAGCCACCTCACTGTTTACCTCTTTTTTCAGATCATTTATGAATATGTTGAACAGCACTGGTCCCAGTACAGATCCTTTGGGGACCCCACTGTTTACCTCTCTCCATTCTAAAAACTGATCATTTATTCCTACTCTTTGTTTCCTATCTTTTAACCAGTTACTGATCCAGGAGAGGGCCTTCTCTCTTATCCCAGGACTGCTTACTTGGCTTAAGAGCCTTTGGTGAGAGACCTTGTCAAAGGCTTCTGAAAGTCCAAGTACACTATACCCAGGGCCGGCACTTCCACTAGGCGACCCTAGGGCGGCAGGATTTGGGGGGCAGCATTTTGCCACCCTTGGCGGCAATTCGGCGGCGGCGGCGGCGGGTCCTTCCGCTCCGGGTCTTTGGCGGAAATTCGGCGGCAGGTCCTTCTCTCACTCCAGAACCCACTGCTGAAGTGCCCCGAAGACGCAGAGTGGAAGGACCCCCGCCGCCGAATGCTCAGAGGAGGAGCGCTGTTGCCTAGGGCGGCAAAAACCCTGGCGCCGCTCCTGACTATACCCACTGGATCACCCTTGTCCACATGTTTGCTGACACCCTCAAATAATTCTGTAAATTGTGAGGCATGATTTCTCTTTACAAAGGCCATGTTAACTCTTCCCTAACATATTGTGTTCATCTATCTAATCTATCTTTCTGATATTTCTGTTCTTTAATATACTTTCAACCACTTTGCCTGGTAATGAAGTTATGCTTATTGGCCTGGAATTGCCAGGATCGCCTCTGGAGCCTTTTATTTATTTATTTAATTTTAAATCAGTATTACATTAGCTATCCTCCAGACATCTGGTACAGAGGCTGATTTAAGTGATAGGTTACATACCACAGTTAGTAGTTCTGCAATTTCATATTTGAGTTCCTTCCCTCCTTCCTTACATTTTAATAGTAAATATAATAACTACTGTAAAAAAATGAAGCCATTGTGAGTTACACAACACAGAGAGACACGACGTACTCAAAATGTTTCCAAAATTAAGATTAGTAAAAGTAAGCTTTTTACAAGCTTATGGTCAGTAAAAATGTTTCCACAGATTTAAAATACATTCCTATGGAAATAGATTTTTTGTTTGTTTGAATGGCCATCCCCCCGAAAGCATTGTCTTAATGCAGGGGAGCCTACGTGTGAAAGTGATGTTTGAGTACCCAGTTTCAGGGAAATACAAAAAGTAAACAAGCAGCCCAGTGAAAAGAACATTGGATTTTTAAAAATTATTTGGTTTTCAACCAAAGGTGATGGAACGGTGTTAATTATAGGTAAAGAAATCTCATATATTTGCAGGAACAATTTATATAGTGGGGGGTGCTGAGAGCCACTGAACCAAACTGTAAACCCTGTGTATAATGGAAACCACTTCAAACTAGAGGGTGCTCAGCGCCCCCTGCACCCCTAGTTCCAGCATTTCTGTATATTTGTGTGTATCCCAGTGTCCCTTTACATTAGGGATGTTTTAAATTTATATTTCTTCCTTGAGAACACCATCTTGCCTTCCGAACTCAAGAATAACTCCTGCTGCAGTCTATACGGCTTTTGCTTCAGTAAAGAATGCACGGTAGTCCCCGGAATAAATAAACCAAACTACTGTTGCCTGTGACAAACTTGTCCTTAGTTTTTAAAATGCCTCTCGGAGCGCAGACCTTCCTGCTGGAGCCTCCTGTGGTCGTGTGGCTGGGACCTGTATGATTAATCTCGCCGGGAGCCACACATCTAAGGTGTCTTCAAAATGACACTGAAGGAGAAGCGAGCACAGGTGACGTGAGCAGAGGGAGGTGGAGAGAGGAGATCGGCGGCGCAGAGTAACCAGGCTCTAGATCCCCGGCTTGCAGCTGGCACGCCCGCAGCGAGCTGCCTTTGCTATGCCTCTAGTCGAGCTCCGTGTCGGAGCGAGACTTGCCCCACACGCCTGTTCCTATTGGAGCAAACCTCTCCTGCTCCGCCGGCCTGATCCCCGCAGGGGCGGGGCCTCGCAAAGTTTTCATTGAGGTGGAGAAGTGTGGGCAAAGAGCACTGCTGCAGCTGTGTCTGAGCGTCGGTGAGGGGCAGCAAGGCAGACAGCAGGCGCAGCAGGAACGGGAGAGGCGGTCTACTTCCCCCTCTGCCACCTACAGCGCTCTGGCCGCCGCACCAGCGGAGGGGAGCATGCAAGTCGTTTTAGAAGGATGCAAAATGCCAGCAACCTAGCAGCTTGGGATGATTTTGCTCAGTGTACCACAAGCTGGGTCCTACGGGCCAGAAGCTGGAAGAAAGTGGCTGGAGTCCTCAGTGTGTCTGGGAATCGGTGAATCGTGACTCACACCACTCCTCGGATATATAAACAGAGAGCGAGCGAGAGAGAGAGAGCAAAGCCTTTGGTATATAACAAAACCGATCGAGTGCAATTTAATTTTAAAATGCTGGTTCTCCTTTCTTGATGTGGGGCACAACAAAATGGTTCTCCAGTAAGAAAAAGAAAAAAAATCTCCTCCAAGAAACCGTGCGTCTTGCAACTGAAGTCACCAGAAATCCAGCTGCTTCGGGATTTAATGGGCTCTTCCAAAGATGTTAAGGGACTTGTGAGAAAATCCGGTGAAAGACAATGCTAAAGTGCATTAGCGCTGTGCAAGGGTGGACCTAAAAGTTATGAAGTGGTACCTGTCGTAACAACAAGCAAATATTGTTCTCATTTATTTAATCAAGACTCGAACTAGTCAGATCTTCAAGCAATGGCAACAGAAGTGGTGTGTGGATTGATCTTCAGATTGCTACTTCCAATATGTTTAGTAGCTGGTACGTGAATTTTGGCTTGCATGGGGGGGGGGGGGGGGGGGGGAGAGGGCGTTAATTTTAAATTGTTGTTCTTATCCGCAGCTACTCCAAAGGTATCCATATCGTTGTAAACCTGCTTTACTTTTCTGAACGCCTTACCTTCAAAGTGAAATCATGTTTCTTTAGCAATCGTTGTTCTAGAGATGCAGCAATCCGTATATTACCTCTTTTTATTTAAGATGCACTATGCATGGGCTTCAGAAATCCCCTCTGCCTTTTTTTTTTAATGTTGTTGATTCTGGAATTACTTTTTGTTTTCCCCACAAACTTCCATGTTTGCAGCTCATTGACACCTAATTTACATTTCCTAGTGGATAGTCTAGAGCCAGTTTACAACTAATTCAAGATACCCCACGTGTATTTGATTTCATGCAATATGCGAGGATAATAATCGTGGCTGTATCACTGGCACTGAACTGCTTTAAGTGAAATTCTGTGCAGTACTCTTCGATTTGCACAGATCTTTACATAACCTTGTATCATTTTACTCGAAAAGTCTAGTGTATAAAAATCTCTACTTTCCTTCCGCATCCCAATAGACGGTGCAAGAAATATTAACAAGATATTTTCTCGTTCTGGGCATTTTATATTTTCCTTTTTGTTGAATTCAGGATGCTTTGAAAAAGTAAATTATTTTTAGATTTAAAATAACAGGAATTGATGTTTGAGATAGAGGTAAATGACTAATTTGTTTTTAATATTTTCTGAGAGTTTAATTATTAAATCATTTTACTAACAGGCAGCTACCTAAAAATGAATTATTTTGGGATTTAGAACTGTAATGAACAGCCATTGGTGGATGGGTTAGTGTTAATCCATGTCCTCCTCTTCATTTGCAAATAAAACTTTGAATAAACTCACGATTATGTTTTAGATAGATTGAGGTTAGCTTGTTCAGCTCTACCAAAAGAGAGAGATTTAAGATGGTAAACCAAGGACGAATTAATGAGTGAAACAAATCTCGGAAATGGTGTTTTGATTTAGCCTTCATCAATTAACTTAATATTAATTGCCTAAATGTATGCGATAAATTTTATTTAAACTACAAAAAATATAGTGGGATTAAAGGGTCACCAGGATTTTGGTGGTATTCATACCAAAAATGCACTTCAGTATTATCAATGGTCTCTTGAATATTTTACTGTATTTTGCCCACAACAGAGAGAGATTTATATAGGCTGGGATAAACCCATTTAAGGTATGAGTAGAACACGTTTCAAAGGTAATGTAGCACTCTACACAGCCCGGAGCTTTGCAATTACCCATCCGCCGCGTTTTGAAGAATTATGTCTAACAGCAGGACGTGAACAGCTTGTTTTCTAAAGTTTAGTGTGGATCTGAGAGGCAGTCGCTTGTTTTACCTTTTTTGCTAGCTGTGCGATCATGAGGCACCGGCACATCTGACTAGGGCACTAGAAGGAAGTCTTTAATGTCCTGCTCCAAAGATACAGGTGAGGGGGGACTGAGACGTTTTGCACAGTACTGTAACTCTGGAGTGTCCTATGGGATCTGTTAAAACACCTCCTCATAACTGAGGATGGGGGTAAATCGTTCGAAGTTCATAGCTCGGAGAGATGCCGTAGCACTCAGACCGCTTTCTGCTTTCCTAAACGCATCGTATATGTTTTCAAAGGGGGCGGAGGGACAGGAGACGGACTGTTAGAAAAAGACAATTACCCCACTCCAGCACCACTACATGGCAGGTCCCCTTACAGCCTCTGACAAAGTGTCCAAATACAACCACGCCCCGGACGATCCAGAGCGGTAGATGAGAGAGAGAGAACTCCCCAACACGACCCCGAGGAGAACAGGGGCGCTTGTAGGCAGCTGCCCCCCGCTTTAGTGGAGCAAAAGACACCTCGATGCAGCTTCCCTGCCTGCAGCAGGCGCGAGCTGCGCGGCCGAGGAAGCTCCCGGGGGTTCGCTGCTGCCCAAGGCGCGCGCGGGGGCAGCTTTTGCGCTGGACTCAGTTGCCTCTGGACGAGCTCCCGGTGTGTGTCCCAGTGGCTGGAAGAGAGGGGCGGGGTCCATAGCTGACAATCCCCCGCCTCTCCTCCAGCTGAGTCTCCCTCGGGACTAAGGGGCTGATCTCTCCGTGCCTCCCAGGAGGTTCTAATCCTCCGAGGTTAATGGGTTAAACAGGTGTAACGAATCCCCCGGCAATTAACATCCCAATCAGCTGGGTAGCTATGGCTCTTCTCGGAGTCAGCCCCTTGTTCTACCCCCACCGGCCTGGCAGGGAGCGAGGTGGGCTCGCTGGAGAAACCTGCCGTAGGGTAGCAGCTTTGCCCAACCAGCACTACACCCCTCCACCCCCTTTTCATTACCCATTGCAATGGGAGCGGCCTGTGCTCCGACAGGGAGCAGTGAGTCTGGGGCAGGGGACGATGCAGGAAGCTGAGCAGGTATAGCCCCAGACTTCTTCCACCACGGGGTCCCTGCAGCCCCCCTCTCCGGACTTAGTGAATCCCGATAATGTGGAACTCCTTAGACTTTCCCGATAATTGTTCTGGTTGCTCAGCGGCGCCAGTCCCAAGTATTGGGCCAGCAACAGTTCAAACAGCGAGATGAGCTCCTCAAGGTTAGTGGATGGGTTCCAGCGCCTGATCCTCCCGAAGCCTCGTGAATCAAACATTCAGGCAGCTTTCCCTGCATCTTGTCAACTGGGGGATCGCACAAAGCTACCTGCTATTGGGAGCCGGTTTTATTATTTTATTTTGTATCTAGGAAATGTGGTCTTAAATGCACCTGAAGCAAAGCACTCCTTTTCAGAAGAATAAGGGATTCCCCCCTCCCATGCCCTTCCTCTGACTAATGGTGAAGGTTTCAAATTCTGCCTCGAAGTGCACTATTTTTACTCCTCACCACAGTATCAGCTAGATCACAACTGGGCTTCATCTGATCTATGAGCGAGGGGAGCCTTAGGCCTCCAACTCCCTTGGTGCTAAACACCCCCCCCCACCCACTAGGGCCTGGGTTTCCACTGCCTCCCACCTACTGCTGTCCTTCATACGGGTGAAAAGTGGGTGTAAGATGTAACCAAACTGGTTTTAGGTTTCAGAGGTTTAGCTGTGTTAGTGTGTATCAGCAAAAACCAGAAGTCCTTGTAGTATCTTAGACTATTTGTTAGTCTCTAAGGTACCACAAGGACTTCTCCTTGTTCAAACTGGTTTTGACATTCACTTCCCTTTGCATACATGTACATGTTTACATATGGCACAAGGCACTAGAGAATCAGCCATGTAATCATCTGTTTCAATGTTCACAGAGGGCCACAGCTGCTCAAGGGCCAATCCTGTCTTTGAGATCTTCCTGCTTAGTCAAGGCAACCTCAAAGACCTCAGTGAAATATGCACACATTTCCCTTACTTCTATATGTTAGCTGTAGATAATGTTAGAAATGTGTATGTACACATATCTCAAACTGATATGATAGTCTTTGGAGAATATCTTTAAGACTGAGAGGTGGCCTCACTTATGTGTGGTATATACTAGTGATCCCTTGGAGCGCAAAAGAGGAACTTGCAGAAAAGTTATACTGAAAGTGTGGGGGAGAGGAATAAACTGATGTAGTAATGGAGACTTAATATATGCACAGAGCAGCCCTTCTGACACTGTAACATTAACCTTAGCATTGAAATGATGACATTGTCTTTCTATCAAGTGCTTACTTGTGTTGGTCTCTTTTTGCTATCCTCTTTGCATCATGTGTTCTGAATAGATTTGTCTCCGAATCATTTTGCCATCATGATTTTTAGTGGCTTGTAATGTAGAGGTGCCTTACTATCGTAGCAGTATCTCAACAGATGTGAATTGACACTGTCATGAGAAGTTCTAATAGTTATATATCTCATTCAACTGCAAGGAAAAAATGTCCAAATAAAAATGTAAGGCATGATTTTTGGATTTCAGGTAATGGAAAGCTTTAGATCCCAGTTCTTGGATCCAGTGATCTTGCTCAGTTGGAGATGAGGAAGTACATTAAATAGGATACTAGCTTGGTGTATTAGCTAGATCTATTATGTTATGTGCATGTTTTAATGTTTATTAAGTGAGCTTGCATTTCTCATAAAAATGAGAATCTGCCAGTACAGGTCAAATTCATTTCACCACACGAATACTCACCTGTTCATGAGCAAAGGCCACCATCTGTTCCCAACCATGAGGAAGCTTATAGTGGTTTCTGGATAATGGACAATTAGAGTTCTAATGCCAAAGTGATGCTCACTTGTGTGCCTCAAAACAGACTTTTTAACCTACACGTCTGCAGTTGAAGCACTAGTGTGCTGTGACTCACTGTGCCACCTAGCCCCATCTAAGCAGTACTTGTACCACAGTTATGCAAAAAGGAGGAAAATAGTTTCTCTTAATAATCAATATTTAACTGTTTCATGGTTAGATAAGCTGGATTTATTTATTTTTTTTCACCATAGCAGAGTAGTGTGAAACTTGCTTATCTGATTGAATTTTTGACAGTGATATATGTAATCTAAATAGATTGAGGAAATAACATAACAGCTGCACCAAATTGTTAGTGATTATATATTTAAAAGTGAACATTTGTATATTAAGTTGAAAAAATAGTGTTATCTAACTTTACTTTTTTAAAGTGTGTATATACACTGCTGCAATGTTTGAGTATCTCCCATATATTAAATAGTATTATGTATTAGTGTAATTAATATTTTTGGGGCAAGGACAGCAATGCCAAAACCAGTGTGTTGCACTGTGCACATAAATCCAAACATGTTCAGGGGAAAAGAATAACCTGTGGGTTTTTTTGTTTTTTTGTTTTTTAAGGAGTTGGTGATTTGTATATAATAGTATTTATTTCATTTGTTTGTCTTGAGAATTTTGTATCTAATAAGTATCTATTAAAGACAAGAATCTCAAAGATGAAAATGAAAGTTTTTTTGGTCAGTGAAACCTCTGATGCAACCGTATCTGTGTGTCACTACTAATTTTCCATAATATTGCTTTGGCCTGTGAAGTGTTGCAACACTTCCGTATATAGTATGGCACAAATGATTTGGATACAAGATCTCATTGTAATCCCACGGATTTCAAACTTTTCTCACAGTTAAGTGCAATATTCTGTAGTAAGAGACCATTCATATCCTACTTTATTGTATAATTTATTAGTGTTTAAAAATAATCAGGAAAAGGAAAACGAGAACCCGTGGCATTGGCATAGAAAATGCGTAATTGTTTAATGCTGCCAACTATCTTGGAATCAGCATAAAATGGTTGTTTTATATTAAAGTTAATTTGTTATATGCAGAATGTTGTGTTTCTCTCTCTCTCTCTCTCTCTTTCTGCAGTAAGACCTCAGAATTTTTAAGAGGCTAATTACGAAATTAACCTCAGGCTAATTAATTTGTCTAAAACATCTCAAAGTCTAAAAACCACAAAACTGATACAGAGTGAGGTAAACCACAATTTTCGCTATTTCTGCTTCCAATTGCTTTACTTTGTGCACACTTAATTAGTTTTGTAGAAAATAAAATAATCTGATTTCCAGTGGGATGCTGAAGCAATTTACTTAGAGAGATCAGCTTTCTTTGGTTTTAGCTAATTCTGTGGGATTAGGTGCGTGTCCTTGCTCGCTCACACGCTCGCGCTCTCTCTCTCTCTCTAAAATAATATGTTAGATGTGGCTGAATAATTTTGGATAAATTATAATTCTACACTTTTGAGTTCTGGTCAGGATGAAAAGTGTAAGTCTCTGAAAAGCTGCTAGGATGTCAGTGTTTGTGATATTATTGGCGTGACCAAAAGCAAGAATGACTGTAAATCATTCTGTCAGTTTTTGTAAACCCAAGAGGTTCAGATTTTTTTCAGTTAGGCATTTTTGGTAGTTTATCCAAACCAAAACTCTGAACTTCGGGAGTTTCCCCTCTAATTAATATGAATTACGTTCCACAATTTTGTTACAATTCTCATTCTCCATTCAAATAATGATGGAGACTCCTCATAATGATCTCTTGAAGATGATTTCTTCAGTATGTGAAGATAACATTATGGGTAACTTTTTCAAAAGTGCTTAAATCCTGTTTTCAGAAGTGACTTAGGAACATTGACAATGGGACATGTCGCCTCTGAAAATGGGACTTAAATTCCTAAATCCCCTAGGCAGTCTTGCAAATTTTATCCCATGTCATTAAAGCAAAATGAAGTGAAGGGAGCCACATAGATCAAGTCACTATTGAGCTATTCATATTGTTCCAGTAGTTGCTAAAATTATTTAGTAGTCTGTGCTAAAAAGTGCTTCAGAATACAACAATCCCTTATGAGACCATCTATTTATTACCCCTTGGGTTACCCTAAAGGAAGTATGGAGAATAACAGTCTAGAACATTTTAATACAATTGAGGCAAGTCTATGGAGACAATGGGCTAGGTCATGCCATTGATTTTCAAACAGTACTTCCCACTACTTTCAATGAGAATAATTGTTGAAAATTGGATGGTACGGTATGTTATGCTTTGAAGATAAAATTATTTATAATGCAATTATAATATTATTTATAATGTGAAGGTAATATTAAAAAGTCAAGATGATTGCAAAACAGTTCTTGTGCATTACTGTTCATAGCATCATAGTTATGATGTTAAGATGATGTCAGTGATGACATGCTGTGAAGATAATGACAAAATATTTCAAAGCTACAGTGAACTTTAAATTGTGAAAATGATAGCACTGCTGGTTATTCCATAGTCACCTTGGTAAAGAAAAATCTAGATATTAAGAAAAGAACGATTCATTTTATTGTCCTTACAATGACACATAATGGCAATAAAATGATCTTTGATGTACCAAGGAATGGCAGGGAAGAGAGAGACATAATTGTCATTCTTTTTATTGTCGGGAAGTGCTCGCATTGTCTGGTGATGGATGCCAACATAAAAACTCAGCTTGACAGTATACACATACCTTCCACGTAACCCCTTCTTTAACATAGTCTTCTTGTAACACTTTAAAACGTACTCTTGGGTTTTTCCCAGCACACCCATAAAAATGTATTCATCAGATCAACAAAAAATATTTAGGAACTTAAGTAGCGTAAGAAAGATACGACACTGAGAAGCCACTTCAGCCAAACTGCATGCGAGACCCTAAAATGTTTTTGTTTTTTGTTTCAACACCAATGGGGCTAATCCTGCTTCAATTACATCAATGGGAGTTTTGTCATTGATTTCAAGGGGACCAGGTTCAGGTCTTGGATTAAGCTAGCAATGGGAAGAAATGTATATTTCTGTAGCCTTGCTGGAGCAATATTTCTCCAGCATTATGGAAAGAGCAAAATTGCTTTAAATCTGCGTTATTTTTATTTTATTTTTATTTTTATTGCTTTAAATCTGCGTTATGAAAATTCAAACATAAGAAAAACTAACAAAATATCCATGCAAGGAGTATAGTAGGTGGTCGTGATATAACAGTCGTCTTGAATTTGCTCACAACATTGCTGTTGTATCAGCCAGGCAAGGTACTAACAAGCTTCAACAGAACTTTATTTTTACAGTGGAAACCTCTTTACCCAGCTGCAGCTGTACCCTTTGTAACTCTCACTCAGCCTCCTCAACTCCTCCCCCCTCCTTCCTGTTTCCTGTCCTTTCAGATTCCTAACAGCCAGTGCTCCCAGTTCTAATAATTACAGCAGCATCTAAACACCACAATTGCCTCCCAGCAGACAGGCCAGGAGACTCCTTTCATTTAAAGGTGCAGAACACACAGATGATAGAATCATTACCTCTCCCTTACATTTACATTGCTACACACACCATAGTTATTAATCCCTAAATATTTACTAAATTATACCCAACTTCCCTCTCACTTAGAAGATTAAAATAGGCCAAGTAGATCCTGTCAATCACTTAACAAGATTTAGGAAAAACTTTGGAGTTTGCAAGCAAGTTGAATTGCTCCATGCATGAGATTAAACTGAGAATGAAATCAGTGGGAAAGCTAAAAACAGTTGATGATCTGGGCACAAATTAGTTCTGTTATTCTCTTTCCTCTGTTCACATTTGTCGAAGGTTGAATTTGGCTTTTTATTTTGCACACTGTACGCCAACGCAAATAAAAATGGGGAGGAGTGACCTTCCGAATTGAATGGAACTATAAAAATCCATTTGTTTATCAATACTTGAGCTCTCAGGCATAAATACATTGGTCAGACCCGTTTAGAACCTAAACTCCCACAATAGATTGTGGGCTATAGTTCTTTAGAGACTTCACTTTTACTTATGCACAGGACTCTCGTTCTCTGCATTTAAATTACAAGCAGCAAATATAGACTGTATTCTGATTATCTATGTATCAGAGCAAGCAATGCACAGTGTGACAGGGCAGAGCTTTGCATATTTTGGAAACAGATAATTCACTGTTTTCTTGTGGTGGGTGGATGAAAATAATAGTACTATTAATATAGCTGTAGTTAGACCCCCTCATGCTGGGGTCCATTTCTATATACTATTGAAAATGTCTGCTATAATTCCAACTATCTGAGTCACACAAAAAAACCCTGTAAGTTAACAGCTGGTGGATAGAGTTCAACACTCTGAACTACTACAGCACTAAAATCATCATTTCATAGGGCAGCCAGGCTGGGTCATTTGTTGAAGCAGATGAATAGCAGATGCTGGCAAAAATAGGAAAATACCCCAGAAGTGTTGGCAGTGCTAAAAAAGATTATCAGTAGAGAATATCAGTTATTTGGATCTTCTCTGAGGGAGATTTCAAAGAATACCCTCCTTCCTTATGACAAATGTTGGGTATTAAAACATTTTTCAGGCATAGAGTTGTGTATGTTTGAGCTCCAATTTCTCCTCTGCCTTCCTTCATGGTAACAACAGGTCTTTGTGAGGCTGAAATGCTTGGCTCTCTTCCTTTTACTGAGAAGGAAGTAACCTCTGGCATACCATGCAGTAGTCTAGACTAGTAGTCTACAGGCTAGATTCATAGGGGCGTAGCTCCCAACATTTTACGTGGATAAAGCAGGATGCAGTGTCACTCAGGTTTGGCCTGTCTGCCCCTCTGTAGATGGAGATCGAGGGGTGGACAGGTCAAACCTGAAGGGTTGCAACCTAGTGTATGAGGTTGCACAGCCAAATGCCACTTAATTTGGGGGTCCACTTAAATGGGGGGCCTAAGGGCAAACTGCCCCTTCTGCCCCCCCTACCCCCGGGTGGCCCCAAATGTGGAAAATGTTCACTTCAACAAGGATGGAGGACTCTGGGGGTCAAAGCAGGACAGTCCCATGAAACCTAGAACTGTTGGCAGGTTTGTAAGGGGCACTAACTTCTAGGTGCCCTGCTACCTAGTAGAATTCACAATCCTGAGTTAGGTGCATAGGCTCTCAATACAACGCAGGGGCAGGAGTGCCTTAAAAAGATGCATAGAAGCCAGAATAGTAAGTGCAGAGCTGCCTATGCTAGCTAATAGGGAATGCTGAGGAGAAAGGTGTGGTCTAAGCCCTGTCCTTTACAGGGAGTTAGGTGCCTAACTTTGGTCCAGAGGGGGGCACCTCTCTCTGTCTGGGTCATAGCTCCTTTCTTGTGGAGTTATGTGTCTAAGTCACGTCAGTCTCTTCTGAAGAAAAAAATAGGGAAAGTTGTTGTTGGTGCCCCCTCATGCCAGTGCTTAAAGCACTCACTGGATATAGGAGACTGGGGTAAAAAAAAAAAAATCCCTCCTCTGCCTGATTCAGAACAGAGATTTCAACTCAGGAGTCCCACCTCCCAGATGAATGTCCTGGTCACTGGTCAATAGCCATTCTCTCTCTCTTGCTGTCTGGCTCGGTGACTTTTTAAGGATTTCACACCAAGTGGAGCAGGTTCAACAGGACAGATTGAGAGAGAGACCCACCCAAAAATGATTTCTTATAGCCCAGTGGTAGGTGGAATTTGCCTCATTCTGGTGCTAAGGGCACCAGGTGCTGGGGATTGGTCTTTCTTTCATATGAATCTGGTTGTGATTTTGAGCATTCAAAAATTAGAAAATGAAAAAGCTGAATTATGTTAAGCTGCCAACTTGCACAGATATAGTAGTTTATATTTTTGATTTTATTAAATGTCTCTTAATACATTACTGTTAAACACATACCATAGAACATTTAAGATGTGCAGTGTGGCTGAATTAATTTTTTTTTTTGAGAATCCTGCCTATTTGTTTCCTTTCTTGAGTAGTTCAAAAATCATAACCTTATTGTTACATTATGGTTACTCTTTTATTTTGAGTATTAAATCCTTTTTTGATTTTGTGCTAAGATATATGCTTCAATAATATCCTGTGGCAGTGAATTCCACAGGTTAGCTCTACTTTGTATTAAAAAGGGAGTACTTTTTTATCCATTTCAAATTTGTTGCCTCAGTAAATAATCTGTTGGATGAGAAGTATGTATAATCACTTATATCAACAAAAATGTAATGTTTTCTTTACTCTAAAACATTGAAATAACGTTTGCTGGGCACAAAAGCAACCATTAAGATTGACTGTAGAAATTAACATCCATAAATTTTAGATCTGCTTGTCTGAGGAGCAAGGGATGAGATGTTACACTTCTAATTTGCTTTTTAAGCAGACCCTTGTAATATAGATGCAGTGTTCATGTCAAAAGATTAGACAAAGACACAGTATGGCATTTCATCTTTGAATTCATTCAGATATCTTCAGTTTGGCAGTTCTGTTGCAAATAAAATGAAAATAAAAGGGGTGTGTGTGTGTGTGTGTGAGAGAGAGAGAGATCACTTTTTTTCTTTTAATTATTATAAAACACAAGATTACAGACATTACAAATTTTCTGTTCTTTGCAAGACCTGTGTTACATATAGTCTGACAGAGCAATAACTATTTTTAAATTGTGGGTCAAACCCTGTCCCTCACTTTAGAAGTGTTGCATGAGATTATACATTGAACTATGTAGGTTTTTAAAGAGGAAACTACTATGGATTTGGTCTAAATATAGACCTCAGTTTGTACATCTCGTCCTGGGTGTAGTCAAAAGATGCTAAGCAGTTTTCCTAATGGTGCTATCTTCACCCTCACCAAGCCTATATTAACAGCAAAGTTGCTGTTACCCCAGCTCCAAATATGAACCTCACCCACATATTAAGAAGACATTGTTGGGTAAGTGTATGCTTAGATAGTCTGGGGAAGTTGAACTCCTTTCAATAGCTTTTGTATATTAAAGAATTTTAGAGTACATATTTGGATATCTTTAAAGGCTTGTTTAGTTTAATTAAATGCAGGAGGAGATTGCAAAGAGTGAGATGTTAAAGAACCAATATACTTTTCTGGTAGTTCAGAGCCAACTTTATTTCCAGATTGATTAATAAAATGGAAGGGCAGACTACAACAACGATTACACCAATCTGTAGTCTGTTCCTGGGTATCTCTAACAAACAGGTATTCAGCAGCTTACTTGGACTTCATTTTAAGTCATGTATTTGCGAACTCAGTAACCCTTTTGATGTAAATTAATGCCCTATGCAGAGTTCGCACTAGGCATAAGCAGACTAAGCAATTGCTTAGGGCCCCAGGCAGCTGAAGGTAGCCACCTATTTGTTTTTTATTATGTGGTGTGTGGGTGTGTGTGTGTGGGGGGGTATTTGTGTTTGGGGGGCCCCCAGTGGGCTAGCCTTGGCACCATGCAAAACGCATGTTTAATTATGGCTCCCACATTTAACAACATGTTATATCTTTCTCCTTTTCCACGCGTATGGCCTTTATGTAGACTGTTACTGGTGAAGCTTGCTATAAACTGAGAATAAGATGGCCTGTAACCCAATGGCAAGTGAGGGGATTGCTATGTTGTATCACAGGATTGTTTGTCACAGAAATTGGGTGGAGCTTCTAAAAACTCAATATACATTGGCTTAATTAGTTGCAGAGGGTAATTGTGATGAATTGTGGGTTTACATCAGCTCAGCTCAAGTTGTCCTTTTGTTAGACCACTTCTTTGGGAGATGTTTCTGATCAATATATGTGGGTGCAATGTATTTGACGTGCAATTTTGTCATTTATATTTCAATGGTTTAAGAACTTGCCTACTGTTCACTCAGCACTTATACTTGAGCATAATTACATGTTTCACGCTGATTTGTAGTTTTTCCAGATAACAACATATGACACAGTCATGCTTTAAACCTATTCCATCCACTTTCCCAGATACCACGTCTCTTTTCGGAGATGTGTGGATTGCAGTGCATCTTTTGGAATATGTTTTTAGCTGGAGCATAGAATTCTAGTAGCTTGGGTCTAAACATCTGCATGACACACACAGAATATTCAACTTAGAAGAAATTCTGTAGTTCTGGTCTAGCCACTGTTCTAAGTTAGGATTTATAAAAGTATATTTGTACCTACAGTGTTTGCCAGTGATATTCATTTGTACACGACTGTGATTCAAAGTATCACATGAACACCTGAAAAATTGTTGCACTCTCCATGGCATGTGTATTGCCAACCAAAGCAGCTGCATGATCTTATTGCTGTTCTTCCCCTCCTTTCCCTCTCCTCAGAAAGTTTAACACTTGTCAAATTACTGCTTAATTTAGAAGACAAAGGTCAATGGAGCAGGGCTAACTTATTTGTTAGTTAAATGCTAGCCATGCGTATTTACTGTATAGTGCTGTGTAAATAATAAATAACATTTCCATAGTTTTCTCTAAACTGAAGGGAAATCAATGAAATAGCTTTTTAAAAAAAAGTTTGGATGAAATGGCATTACTTTGGTTTTTTTAAATAGAAAATTGCAGTGTTTTTAAAGTTACTGTCTTGGGAGTGAAGGGGAGGAAATTGCTAACCCTAATTATAGAGTTAAACATCAATGTTAATGTTGAATCATATCTGCCTCTGACTTTGTGTAGATCTCTGATTAATTGCAAAACATTGATCTCCAAAATTCACTCTTTCCACCCCTTTCACACTGCCAATATCTATGTCCAGTCTTTGATCTCATACTTTTTCTGACCTTCTGGATCTTCATCTCTTCCTTCTTCAACCTATCTGAATCTCACCTGTGAAAATTATCTGCTTTGCCAACCGTGTTCACCTTCTTTCTAAATCCTTTCATTGCCTCCCATAACAAATTCAAGCTCTTATCTTTGTCTTCAGAGTCCTCCAGAGCGTATCTGTTGTCTCCTTTCACTCACCCCAAGCCCACCTTGCTTAGCCTACTTGCTCGTCTGACTACCCGCTGCATACCAGGCCAGCTTTTGAATTGAATTCCTTCAAATTCCTTCTCCAAACACATTTCTTCAAGGAGTCTTTTTAAATCCTAGTCATCCATTCTACTAAGGGAAGTTCAGTGTTTTAAATTAATACATGCACATTACTCCTCTAATCTACCACACAACCTTATTGTCTTAACCCTTCTTGTGTCCATCACCTCCTCATTTTATTCTTTCCCTAATTTAGATTGGCTGGAGATTTCATCTTTCTTTGGAAGTGATGTGCATGTTTATAGCAGGCTATATGTGATGACTTTTGGATTATGTTGTAATTGGTTCCTTCCCTCTCACTAGAGACTAGTGCTATACTTGGGTAGCAACCACAGTGTTATCTCAAATCTTGCTGTTTACTCCATATTTCCATAGTTATAGAATCCTACAGGTTAGAGATAGGAAAGAATTATTCGGTCATCTAAGCCAGTCCCGCTGGGGATTTACTTGTATATGTCCCCAAAAATAAGGCCTCTGCCATTCTCTTGGAAAATTATACTCAGTGATTTAATTGCTTTCCTTATCAGGTCTGGTTCGTCCTAGCTGCACAGCCTGTGGTTGCAGGAGGGATTGGAGTTCTGCCAATGCTAGCTTTTTCATTCCTCTTCCACACCACACAGCATGAGGCATGAGTATGAGAAGTGGAGCCTGGACTGCACTTCTAAGACCCAAGGCCAGCTTGCCTCCCAGGTTCTGGCAGGACTTTAGGTCTGCTTGACACTGGCAGAACCTCTTCCTTATCAGTGAGATATTTGGCAGGCACGAGAGAGGAAATGGTGATGAGCAAGGGGTTATATGATGTTTTTGGGGGGTGCAGTTGGCAGCATTGGTCAGTGTCTCCCCGAGCCTGCCCCTGTGTGCCCCCTGCCCCCACAGCTTCAAGTTGTCCTGCCTGTGCCCTTTGGGAACTTCTCCTGGTCACCCCTTCCCTGCTGATTTCCATATGCCCCCACTTTGGAGATTCTTTCTAGGCCCCATTTCCAACCGCTTCATGTTGGGGCTTCCCTTCTTACGGTCATTCATTACTCCTGGTTGGTTTATCCCTTATTTCAACTGATTTTGACAGGTAATATTTCTTTGATTTCACAGAGTCAAAATACATTCAGGTCAGGATTCCTGGATCTAATATAATCAGTTGTTTAATTGTTATTAATTTATGGAGGAGCAGTAGAGATTCTGTAAAGAAGGCCATAGCAGGAGTTATATATAAAGCCAATTAGTTATCCATCGTACTCATGAATCTGGTCAAAATATAATTTTAACATCAAAACAAAACAAAAATCCAAAACAACCAATCAGCCAAACCCTAGAGAAGACTATCATATAAAGTGCTAAATGTGCTATCTCGACGTCTTTCCAAACTGAAATATAATAGACTAAGACATATGGCCACTTTGTGGCCAAAAATAAAGCAAGATTTGTGGATAATATGGAAGTTTAATGCTGTACTGTATCTTAAATTACACATTTACAGTGCTTAACCTGTCAGCAATTTACTTTCATTGAATTGATTCAACTGGTGCCAATGCAAACTTCACATTTAACATTAAATTTAGTTCATTACTCATAATTTTTCATTGTCCTATGCAAATACAGCACCTCAGTTGCTCAAAGACCTCTTCTTAGAAGATCAAAGGCAAATGTGTGTTTTTTTTTGTGTGAAATGCTTACAATTTGCTGTATGATTGCAAATTAAACAAAAAATTGCTTTGAGATACAATAGCTTTGTACAAATGAAGCCAGTATCAATCTTGGTCAGCCAGCCCCCAATGAGCAACACTATAATTTACCACTTTTTATGGTATGACCTAGAGAGTTTGAAATAAGAGACAGCCTTACAGTGCCAATTTCAAGGATTTTAGTGATGACAGATGTAGTAGTGATTCCTCCCTCCCATGAAGAAAGCTGTGTCAGAGGGGCAGAAAAGTTCCACGAGGTTCCTCTGTTTCCTCTAAATTGGCTACTCAAGGGTGGGGGTTGTACTGGGTAGTGATGAAGTGAGCAAGTGACAGAACCCTCCTTCTCTTCCCCCCCCCCCAATATCAATCATGAGGATCCATGTTGGGCAAAAATCTCTAGAACTGTTAAAGGCATGGACAGCTGGGTGCCTCCTGCCTCCACTGTCTGCCATGACTTGTGGCTTAAGGTTTCTACCAGTCCCATAGTATAATGGACGTTCCTTATTTAAATAAAAAATTGCCTGTCCCTAAATCGGTATGGCAAGCTTTTGGTTCTATATTTCGACCAGGTGTGTAGTGCTGCTGGAGCGGTCCGGAGTGTTGCTCCGGCACCTGCAATCCAGGATGCAGAGGTGCTCCAACACTTCACTTTGCAAAGTGCCACTGGTTGGAAGCTTGACCTGGTACATGGGGTCTCAATGCCACTCAAATTTGGCTTAGCCACCCACAGTCATGTCACATACAGGGCAACTACTGAAGCCTGAAAAGGTGCCCCGGCTAGTTCAAGCAAAGTCTCTTCCACTTGCCTTCCTCCAATCCAAACCCCTTATTTCAGCCCCCATCCCAGTAGTGCATGGTGCTACAGCAGGCTCAGATCATCAGCTGCAGACTCCAACAACTCCTGGCGCCTGCACTGAAGGCCCTGGGTTCTGTGCAGCACCAGAGATGGGGAGAGAGAGAACCCCTAGGAAGGATGGGGGAGAAGGGACTCACCCCCAGAGGCTCAAGTCAAGACTTCTGAAGTCTATCCTGTATTTTTTGAAAAACAGCGTTAGCAACCCTATCTTGGTAGTACAACTCCAGAGGAAGCCGTGTTGCATTGGCAGGTCCCTTAAAAATAAAGTAACTACACAGAAGCAAGATAATTCCAACAACTATACTTTATATGTATACAAATGGAAACTTTAAGATAAGAAAAGCAAAGAAAAACCTCTTTATCAAAAGACCATGTCTGAATAATTAGCATGTGGAACTTATTGCCACCAGATATTATTGAGACTATGAGCATAAGAGGGTTCACAAAGATTTAGATGTTGTTATGGATAAAGAGAATTTGAAGAGTTATCTTTTAAAACCCTTCATAATGTGTTTGGAATAGATTTAACCCCCCATTCTTCAGGGCATAAGTCAACTTCCAACTGAAGGGGTTAGGGAAATATTTCCCTGTGGGCAAGTTATTCCATAATTGCTCCCTTTGGGATTAGTGCATCTTCTTCTGAAGTAGTTGGTATTAGCCACTAGCTTAAGTAAGATTCTGGAATAGATGGACCACTAATGTGACTGACTCCTGGCAATTCATGTCTTCTTATAAGCATATGCAACTAATGTTGAATTCCTCATAGCAGACTTTTGCATAAAATTTGTGTAAAATACTCCAAGTGTGAGAAGCTGAAGGTATTAGGATCACTTAAAATTATTACCTTGGTTTTTATTTTAAAAATTTATAATTCCAGTTCAAAAGTATTCAAGAAAAGACAAGAAATTGATGCCTGAAGGCTAGAGAGCTTCAGTCTTCATGTAAATGTTTACTAGTAGGGTCATACCTGAGTAGTGATGTTCAGGTCCAGACTTAGAAGATCAAAACTTGTCTAAAGTTCAATGGCATTTGGGCCTGGGGTTTTTGTTCAGAGCCTTCTCTAATAAAAATATTATGGGAACTCTAAATCAATTCAATAAATGTTATTTTTTAAGTTGTCCCATAGTGTGGAAGAAGTTGGCTAAATATGCACTTCAAAACATCCTAGTCATGGCTTCTTATATTTGTGCCAAGTTGTATAGCAGTAGTTCTTGGAAATCTTACTGTGAGAAATTATTTTTTAATCTTTCCCTAACCTTATTGGTACCACAGATTTCAGAGGATCCAATTTTCCATTCACGGTATTTTTTTTTTTTTTCATGACATACCAGCCACATTATATATCCATAGGGCTCTGCTGTGCCCTTTCTTAGCACTTAACGGTATATAGCCAAAGGCTCTGGAAAGGTTAAAATAATGTTTCTCAGTTGGATGTGTTGATTATTAATGGATGATGTTCTGTTACATTGGCACAGTCATATGTCACTGACTCGTAACGGAATAATTAATTTATGGGGGAAGTTGAGGTCTAAGCCATTACTTCTCAATTTCAGGAAATATCCGATGGCAGTGCTCTGAAAGGGCTAACTAGCCAGTAAATTCTGGGCATTATTTCATAGTAATCATGATCATATAATAGAATTACCTTAATTAGACTGTAAGGCTTTCTACATTGCAAATCATTGTGAATGGCAGCTTTCTAAATACCTTGTTTTAAAACCACAGAACCGAAAAGATTACTTTTGAATGTCACCTCATTGCATTCTTTCCTCACAAAATAGCACGAATATTTTACTCTTAATTTATCCTGATAAAATGTTTGCAAAACAGCTGGTCAGAATGGTTATTTTAATCTAAGGTTGCAGCTACAAATATCCAGGCTTTTAAAAAGCCTGTATTTCAGAAGCAATCGGTATCAATTGTTCAGAGGCTCTAATGTGTTGTATTTTATGAGTCCAATGAGAATTAACAGTTCCAAAAATTTGCTATTGAAGAAGACAAAATTGATCAATTGCAGTGTGTAGCAAACAACATATACTGAATTCAAAAGGTCACTTTTTGAACATCAGAAGACTTTTCCCAAATCATTGCAAATTACATTTTGAGAGTATGACAATTATAACTGATCAGCCACTTGTAGCAAAAATACATTTAATTTTCATATAAAAGAGAGATTTGGTACCAGTAGTCATACATATTAATGTTTTCTGTTTTTCCTTTATCTACATTTGCCTGCCCTGAGGGAACAGATAATTTACATATGGAAAACAATAATTAATGTAATGTACTTTGAGCAGCCCGGGTGACTCTCCTCGCTCTTATTTAAAAAAAAAAAAAAAAATTGGACAACTCTTGTCACACAAATCAGACTGAGCAATTTATTATTGTGAGACCATTTTCTTACCTAATGTGGAGGTGGCTAGAGATAATATTTAAAACTACTGAAACAGATCAGATAAGGGTGTTTCAAAACTGTATAAACCAGAACTATCAATAATGAGGTATAAAATGAGTTGAAAGTAACAGGTTTTTTAGAAAGGCTCGGATACTCTGGTGGCAAAGGGTATGTTTGTCTTTATCACAGGATTGAACAATAGAAAGGGGTTAAACAATATGGGCCTGATTTTTCAGAGGTGCTGAGCACACTGTTATGTTTGACTTTTGCTGGAATTTTAGGAGTTCAGCCTTCTGAACATCTGGCCTTATGAGTAGTGCTGGGTGAAGCATGATAGCTGATTTTTTTTTTTTGTCAAAAAATATGCTTCAGATCATGAGAAACATTTAGTGAATTGCCGCCTCCAAAGTTTGGTGATCTAGCTCTTCATTTCCTTTGCTTTTATTTTAAAAAGATTTTAAATGCCCTGAAACACTTCCTTCTAAAATATTGCCTAAATTTTTTCATAAATTCAGTTTTGGTTTGACTCAATCTGGATTTTTTTCAGAGTAGCCAGCAAACTGAAAAATAAGTTTTTCACATAGCTCTATTTGAGTCTCCTGTTGGCTTTCCAAATCTATGCCTACTGTCCAACTGTATAATAGGGACAACTGAAATGTTAGTGGGAAGGAGAAAAATAACATGACAACATTACCTACATGATAAAAATATAGCACCTAGTAACCTGCCACGTAATAACTAGTTGTAACTTAGTATTGGTCAAAGCAATTAAAGTTAATCAAAGTCAACATTATGATCTTATGAACATCTTTGAATACAGCTATCCTTTTTGTTGAGAGAGACTGATATTCAGAAATTTCCTCAAAGAATTTGACATATTGGTAGCAAAGTGCGTTGACTTGAGTTTATATGGATTCAGTGGTTGGCATGTTAATGTTGGTGGCTAAGATTCACACACATGAGTTTAATTGATTTCAAAACATTACCTTTTAGGTTGGCAGATTCTTTAAAGCAGATGCAGTGGGTTGTAGATGGCATATTTTTTTTAAAGTAATGGTCCAATAGGCAGTTGTCCAAGTTTGAGCTCTGTCAGTTCCAAATGGGAATATGCTCCAGAATGCTAGGTTCTTTCATTCTGTGAAATACATGACACATAAAGGTTTTAAATTCTCCCACCTTAACAAAATTAAATCTATTTAAACTAGAAAAAGGAAAGAAAATTTAAATTAAAAAGAAACTGCTTTAATAACTAATGCTGCTTTAAAGGTGAAGGTATTTTTGTCTTGATGTTTATTTATTACACTTGTGTGTCTCTTCATAAGGTTTTCAGTAAGTTGTCTGGCCCTTGTCAGTGTGTATAGAACCAATTTTAAATGTAAATCCATGTAAGTAGATTGAGTTACATGGAGGATGAATTTGGTATGTTATACAGTAAAGCTCCATGCAACTCCAATATCTTTGGTCATGGAGGAACCTTTCTGTGCTTTAAACTAATAGTTTATTACTATAACAGCTTCTACTCTGATTTAGATAACCATAGAATTGCATCCATACTGCCATTCTAGATGCAGTTTGCACTGGGTTATGTGAGGTTACATTTCATCATGTGGTGCCAGAATTCTCCCACTGTCATGTGAGTGGGCTTGACTCTCCCTCCCCCAGAGGATATGAGTAATTCCCATCAATTTCAATGGGACCTACTCATGCCCTGTGAATTAAAAATCATGATCCCAGGGAAGAAAATGTGCTCCAAAAATGGTTCTAAAATGGAAAAGCTTTTGAACATCCCCATACGCTACTTTTTAAAAACAAAACAAAAGCAAAAAAGCTAGTGTATAATGTGAGCAGAAATGTGGGATTGCTTTCTGGGAGCAGATACATACTATATAAAGAAGCAGCAAATGCAAAAATTCAGCCTCACTCCATACTCCAATGCTAATTGTGTTATAATGTGTTAACACTTAGCAATCATACTGTAGACAGACAACAAATACACTGACTCATCTAATATGTTAAAACTAGTAGGCAATTGTAATGAAGACATTTCTCACAGGGACTAGACTCAAACTTCAGATTGACCATAGCCACTCTAGAAAGATCTCTATTATGCTAAATAGAATGATCACCGTTTATTAGTCAATATTTACTTACCTGAGATACTACAGTTATTTCCTATTCTAAGTATAAGGGGAAACTCTGATATCTGATACTACTGTTGACTTTGCAGTGATGATCTCCACAGTTAGTGTAAGGCCACAGCTGATGTCAACAGATGATGGATGCAGAGACAGTAGAAGATTGCAGATATTGGGAATGCAGTCTTGAATGCCAGTAGAGAGAATAATATTTAACATAGTGATTAATCAAAAAAAGAATGAGAAGATATTGCCAATAGACTTGGATATTAACATGCAGAAAAAATGGTGCTGTGTGCAGTTCTATCACCAATACATAATCCATTTTTCCCCTTTCTGTGCTTATGTTCATAGCAATGGGTAGACTTGTAATTTATACCTTTCACAGAATCTGGTACATATTTTTGGAGACTGTAGACTTAAAGGGCTGGATGTTGATCTCCTGTACAACAGCATTATGGTAGTGTAATTCCAATAACTTCAGTGTCATTACTTTGGGTTTACATCAATATATCTGACATCAGAATTGGGCCCAGAAGAAAAGCCATTGATCCAAACACTACATATAAACAATGTACTAATAAAAGTGATTGTTTCCAGACTTAGTTGGCTAACAATATAGTACTATGTATTAAATTGTGTTTTACTATAATATCAATGACACATTCTAGGGGTCAGTGATTTTAGGAGCATCTAAGCTTCTGTCACCCTTTTAAGAAGAAGGTTAAGAAGATGAAGGTTCGCAGGGCTTTGGAGCTGTGCTCCGGCTCCACTCCAGCTCCAGGCAAAAACCTGCAGCTCCATTGCTTCTCGCTCCAGCTCCGGGCTCCGCTCCAAAGCCCTGAAGGTTCCGACACTTAACATTGAAAGGGTCTTTAAGTACTAATTCAGTTGATCAAGCTCTTGCATATTATGTTGAAACATATGGTGTCAAAATTGCTATGAGAAAGCTATTTGACTCTAGTGGGCTGAAATAAAACAATGAGCAGAATTTTAAGGAGAGGATCACTGTTCTGACCTGTGGTGTGAGATGTAGGAACATCATTCGTTTTATTAGGACATAACCCTGAAAAAACACCAAGGCAACCATTAGTAGTCCACATGGTGCCAAGCACTGCTGGAGCCAGCCAGTGAGTTCAGGGCCTGGAAACAGCATATACAGAAGGTAACCATACTAGTGGTCACATGGCCTGCTCCAGATTCCTACAGTTCTCTGACTTCAAATTGGCATGCTTACTTTCTTCCAAATTCTGTCTGGCAGATACCAAAGCATACATGGGAGGAGATGAGGAAAGGAGGTGGAAGGGTGCTTGACTCAAATAACATAACTTGGAGAGGACAAAATGGGGAGCAGTGGTTGAATGGTGATGGGGTCAGAAGTGCTGGAACTAGCGGTGCTTGGGGGTGTTGCTTGAAGTAGTAACACATGGTTTCTGCCTTCAGCACCTCCACTATAAAAATTGTTCCAGGATCACTGTATGGGGTAAGGTGTAAAACAGGGAGGGACCCTGAACAACACCTAATATTTGGAGATATACCTATTTCAGAGAACTGAAAGGTCATCGAGTCCAGTCCCAACACTCCCTGGGGTGCCCTAAGACTCATTCCAGAATCTCTTCCCTCAGCAACCTCTTCCTGGTGGCCCTCAATTCCTTCCAGTACCTTAGTCCTGTCAACCTCCCCAGCGTTTTAGGTGTGGTGGGGTATAAGCTCCTGTCTCCCCCCACACTGGCACCAATTGGTAAAGGGGTGCAGGGGAGAGGTGTGGACCCTGGAGGTGAAATCAGTGACTATTTCTCATCATTGAGAAGTGTCATACCTGGCAGTGAACAAAACTTGACAATTATATAATATCTCTATTTCCCAAATTAGGAAACCCTATCAAATGAGAGGTGAATCATACAACAAATCCATGACAGAACTGGGAATAGAATTTAAATTTAACTCCCAGTGTCCTACTCTAAAACCAAATCGTACAAATAGGTTAATTCTGCTAGTAGACACCACATTATCTGAATGTGGATTTCAAACCTATGGTTACAAAGAGGAAGTTAAGTTATGAGGAGAAGAATTTCACTGGTTCAGAATGGAAGCTTCCTTTTCTATCACAGACTACAAGGGATTATGCAGGACCCCAAATGCAGAAAATGTTATAATTTACATGATTCTGTTACTCACCTTTATATGTTCAGCAAGTTATCTGAATGCAACCAAAACTGGAAGACTTTAAAAGACAACCAGTAGAATTGTGTAACGATGTACTAGTGTTTACATGTCCCACTTTTATATGATGCATATTGCATGATGATAATAGCACAGATACTTCTTCAATCCACATTAAAGTATCTGTTGAATTTGTTCAGTTGCACAAAGATACTTCCAGGGAAACTGAATAAATGCCTATAGACTTGCTGGTAATACCAGGCACTTGTTGAATCTTTTCATTATCTTGTAATATTTATTTAATCTTTTTGCCAGCAGTGAGAGCGCTTAGGTTAATCAACCACCTCAGGGAAAACTGAGTAATCTGGACCAGTGTCTTTAACACAGGTGGCCATCTTCTGCGTTCTCTACAGTGGGCAGAGTGCATATTGGCAAAACAGTAAAGACAACTAGCAAATAGATCACTATGGGGCGAGTAAAAAGAACAGGAGTACACGGCTGCTACTCTGAAACCTGTCATTATGGGGCGAGTGATAGCTCAGTGGTTTGAGCATTGGCCTGCTAAACGCCTCAGGGTTGTGAGTTCAATCCTTGAGGGGGCCACTTAGGGATCTGGGGCAAAATCAGTACTTTGATCCTGCTAGTGAAGGCAAGGGGCTGGACTTGATGACTTTTCAGGGTCCCTTCCAGTTCTCTGAAATAGGTATATTTCCAAATATTATGTGTTGAATCACCTTTATTACCAATGTACATGTAAAGATAAATCAGATAATTTATTGGATGAGTGCAAAATTTTACTGCATATGCTAGCTCACTTCTGCAGAGAGAATTGGAAATGGTCAGGATGGATGCAGGAAGACACCAGTTGTTATGGTCTGACTTCAAAGGGTCTGAGTTTGTAATGTAGTAAAATTAGCAATAGCTTCTTCTCTTTCTCTTCTCCAGAAACCAGTTGTGTTTATGTTAAACCAGGCTTCAGAAAGGCAGAATTTAAAGGCAAGAGCATTAAACTTTCCCAGTTAATTTCATGAGCTGGGATTTCTTTGTCACGGACTCATAGAAATGTAGATATAGAAGGGACCTTGAGAGATCATCTAGCCCATTCCCTTGCACTGAGGCAGGACCAAGTATATCTAGACCATCCTTGGCATAGGTGTTTGTCTTACCTATTCTTAAAAACATGCCATGATGGTGATTCCACACCTCCCTTAGAAGCCTATTCCAATACTTAACTTTCCTTAGAGTTGGAAAGTTTTTCCTAATATCTAATCTAAGTCTCCCTTGATGCAGAGTAAGCCAATTTACTTCTTGTCTTGCCTTCAGTGGACACAGTAAACAGTTGATTATGGTCCTCTTTATAATAACCTTTAACATATTTGTAGACTGTTATTAGTCTCCCAACCCCAGTCATCTTTTCTCAAAACTAAACATGCCCTGTTCAAAAATAATAATAATAATAATAATAAAAAAATTGAGGCAAAGTTACAATAAAATGTTAACATGCTACATTTTACTTAATGCTTATGCAGGATCAGGTTAATATTCAAAGAACCTGACTAATGATTCTGGCTTGCTGATCTCTTAATCCAAGATAAAAAGGGTGACCAAATTTATAAATACCTATTCTCTTTTTGGCACTTCTCTTGTGTATGTACTTGGTGTGAAAGCTTTTCTGTTACAGATACAGTCCATATTTTGCTATACCACAAGTCCATAAGAGGAGAGATCACATTTTTCCAGTAATGTGCAGCACAAAGTCTCGCTACTAACAATAAAATAAATTAATTTGTCATTATGTTTAAAGAGTAGGTCAGGAAATCTTTAGGAAGCTGCCATTTTGTCATAAGATTTTTCTTTTTTTTTTTTAATAATTTCCTCCCAAAATAATCTAATTCCTGGGCACAACTGCCACATGTACAAATATGTTCCCTTTTCCCCGTAACCCCTCCAACATAGTGCCTCCCTGATGGCAAAAAGATGATGGCTCTCAACTGGAGTCAAATGCCATCTACACATTTGAGCTACACAAACTAAAGCTCTATATGCTCTTTCCCATATAGAGACCCACTCATCCAGGTCAATTTTTGTCCAAATCCCTTTATTACTCCTTAGCAATTCATCCCTGTATCCACTTTCTGTAAGGTTCCTTTTTGATTGTCAGGTCATTAAAAAGCTACTGATCGAGCCATATTGCCTCTTTCTATTATTCTTCCTATCAGTCCTTTGCACTGGGATAGTTTGCTGATGTGTCTTTAATATTGTCTTTTGGAGAAACTGCCAGCTCTGATAAATTCCCTTTTCCCTTAGATTTTTCTTCCCATGGGACCTTACTTAGCAGTTCTGAGTTTAATGTACTTCATTGTCCTTATTCTGCTGCTCTCACTCCTCTCTTTCCTTAGAATCCTTTCGCACAAATTGCTGTCAACTTTTAGACTTGCAACTAATTCCTCGCTATTAGAATCAAGTCTAAAATGGCCATCCCCTTGGTTATTTCTTCCACCTTTTAAAACGAGAAGTTGTCCGTAATAAAAGGGGTTCTCAAACATCATTGCACCGCGACCCCCTTCTGACAACAAAAATTATTACACAACCCCAAGAGGAGAGACCGAAGCCTGAGCCCAGCTGCCCCGGGTGGCAGGGCCAAAGCCTGAGCCCCACTGTACTAGGCAGGGGGGCCAAAGCTGAAGCCCAAGGACTTCAGCCCCAGGCAAGGGGCCTGTAACCTGAACCCCACCACCCTTAGGCTTTGGCTTCAGTCCCGGGTGCTGGGGCTTGGGCTTTGGCTGGGGTCCCAGGCACCAATAGGTCTGACCCACACACTGCCCTTGTACATCCCAAGAACTTACTGGAAATTTGTGTTTTGCTGTATTTTTTTTTAAACATGTCTGAGTCATTTGATGTCCCCCATTACTAAATCTTTTGCCTTGAATATTTCTGTTACTAGTTCTAGAAATTCCTCATCTACTTCCTTCTGCTGATTTGGTGGCCTAATAGTAGACTCCTACAGGATGTCCTGTTCTCCCCTCACCCCCCATTTTATCTTTATTCAGAGACTTTTAACTGGTTTGCCTCTCACTTCCATCTGGACCTCAGGACAAGTTTGCATATTCTTGATGTATTATGCAACACCACCTCCCTTTCCCCCCGCCTGTCCTTCCTGAACAAGTTAAACTCTTCTATACCAGTCTACGAATCATGTGATGCAAACTAAATTATACTTTAGCTTGTATACTGATACATCCAGTTCTGCCTGTTTATTTCCCACACTCCTTTCATTTGTGTATCATTTATCTAAAATGTTGATCAGATTCCTCCACTGTTTTCTATGTGGTTGTTCCTGTGACCCTGTTTTAATTCTCAGTTTCTCCCTTGACATCTGTCTCTCTGTTAAGGGCACCTTTTTTTTCTGAGCTTTTTCACTTCCCAGGCTTGAACCTTGAATAAAGCCTTCTTCACTTCGTTGGTGAACTGATGTCCAAAGATGCTCTTTCCCATCCTGGTCAGGTGTACCTCATCTCTTCCCATCAGTCCTCCTTACTGGAACAATATCCCATGGCTGGAGAAACCAAAGCCCTCCAATCCACACCTTCTGTGCAATGATGCATTCATTTCCAGGATTTGCATGTCCCTGCCTGAGTACTTACCCTCAACTGGGAGGATTGACTAGAATACTTCCTTCATCCTCACTCCCACTGTTGTCACTGCTAATCTGCTTAGGGCCATACCAGGCAATATTCTTACATGTATGAGCGGCATGGAGTAGTGGTCAGAGGAACAGATGAGCCTCAGCAGCCTTTCTGTAACATCTCAGGTGCAGGCTTCAGGCAGGCAGCACGCTTCCTGGGACATCAGGTCAGGGCAGCACATGAATGCCTCTCTCCCCTTCAGAAGAGAGTATCCAACCAACACAACCTTTTATCCCCTCCTTGTGAGTATGGTGACTATGAGCCTCCCAGCTTTGGAAGAAGGTGAGTCATCTTCCTCAGCCATTGGGGTCTTCTCTTTACTCCTGTTGCAAGCACAGCATACCAGTTCTTGACCTCGACGAACAGGGAACCTAGGTGTGGGTGGAGCACTGTCTCCTGCCCAAGATGGCAAGCTGCCAGTCTCATCCCTACAGAGCAGCCAGTTCTCCTTTCTCACCTGGTACAGTTGTAATATATTCTAGTTGGCTAGCATCCTCCATCCCAAAGGTCTCCATGTGCATCCTGTCCTTGTGCTTCTGAATGCTAAGCAGACAAGCCATCTTCTCCTGCAGCTCTCTTACTAGCTTCCTGAGGGACTCCTCCAACTGACACCTCTCAAGATGGGCGATTTCCCCCTGCCTGGCCTTTTTTGGCAGGGACAGGCAGGCTGCTTTCCCAGCAAGTCAACACTAGGACCTGGGGAGAAGCCTTCAGGGTCAGGATGCTTCTCTGGCCAGGGGCTTCATAAGTGCAGCCAGAGGAAGAGCTGGTAGTGGTGTTGACAATATGCTGTTTTCCTCCATTGTGGGTTCTTCCATGTAGAGTACCTGCATGTTAAGGAAAAAGCCCTGCCTGCCTTCCTTTGCTGGTGAACTCAGCTGGCTAACTCCATTAGTCTCCCAATGGCCTTCAGCTTACCAGTCACCTGTCCTAGCAGCCAATGGGAGCTTTCAGGCTTTTTAAAACTGCCCTGCCCCCCAATGCAGCTGGATTGTGTAACTCAGACACTTCTAATCACTGTCCTATTAAAAAACAAAACAAAACAAAAAACACAAAAAAACCCCAGCACTGTTCTCACTTCAAAGAGCCTTGCAAGTTAGTCAACCTAGCCCAGATAGCCAGCAACCAAGTGGATTTCAAATGCAGCAAACCAGCACAGAGTCCTACCACACTCAGGGGCAAGTTTCCAGCACAGAAAAGTGCTTCTTCCCTCCCCCCAAGTCAGTCAATAACAACAGAAGTGGCTCAGAAATGCTCACCAGCTAGCTAACTCATCTTGGCAGACATGTGTCATGCTGAGCACTAACCTTGGAAGCATATGCCAGTGGATTTATGCTGACTTCCTTTGCATACATTTTTGCCTCTGAAGGGCTTTCCTCTTATTGATGTCCCAACGAAAGAAGTTTAGTTAAGTGCTCTACAAGAGGACACAAACCTAAAGAGTGGTGTTTTTTTTTTTTTTTTTTTTTTTTATGGGGACTTTGTACGTTTTCACTCTAATGAAAAACTTCAGCAATAAGGGCTATTATAGATTAAACAAAACACAGTCCAAAAGATGCCAAGCTCCAAAATTATGCCAGCATTTGAGAGACAATGGGAGATATTTGGAATGTAATGACAGTGGTTTCAATCCAGAATAATTCTGTTGCCCTCAATGAGGTAATCTAGATTTATACTGGGGTAAAAGAAATCAGAATGTAACCCAATATCAGTGGAATTGAGTGTTGTCACATGATAGTCTTCTATTCCTATAAAAATTATTTCAGAATATTTATATAATGTTGTGGTGAGAGTACTGGTTTCAACCAGTACCATAACCTCATTTTATAGAGATGGTTTAAAGGAAGGATAGGAAGGAATTGAGGCAGATAAAGATAGCATGATGGAAGACTGGAAGCTGAGAAAGGGAAAAGGAGACGAATGGAGAGAAAAAGTAAGAAGGCAGGGAGTGGGAGCAGGGACCTCAGTTCCCCAAGACTGATTACACCTCTACCACTATATAATGCTGACCTTGGGAGCCAAAATATCTTACCGTGTTATATCGAACTTGCTTTGATCCACTGGAGTGTGCAACCCCGCCCCCCCCCGGAGCACTGCTTTACCGTGTTATATCTGAATTTGTGTTGTATCGGATCGCATTCTATTGAGGTAGCAGTGTATTTTGAAAACCCAAGATTGTTCCTGCTATAATGGGGCTATTGACAGGTGTGGTGGTGCAGCAGGCATCACCTTCTGCCCTCTATCTCAAAGGACTGAGTTCTGTGTGGAAGGAGGCTGGTCCCACTACCACAATTTTTGAGGAGCAGCTGAATGTGGTCATACTTGAGGGGATGGGCCATTGAAGGGTAGGACAGAGGGCAGTTTTTACTGATTCTAGGGCCTTGGTTGCCTCAATCCAGCTGCATGGGGTTTAGACTATTAAAACACAGAGAAATTACTATCTATTAGTACTCTGAGGGTAACTTTGAATTTTACAAACGTATATAACATCTATCACTGCCCTCCCCCCATTCTCACTTCATTTCCAGACTGTGAGCAAAGAGAGAATCTAGCATCTTCAGCTTCAAGCTACATGCCTCACCATTTGAGCTTAGAGGAGTACCACTGTTACCTGGTAACAGGAGTAAGCTCAACTACGCCATATGGCTCAGGTACATCTCACTCATTGAATACAGTGGGGGAGTGGATTAGGCATTTAGCTAGTGTGGTAGAATATATTCTATTCTTATGACTCAATTAGGTTATGGCTGGCTAAAATCATGAATATTAACCTTTATCATCTAATGAGTGAGCCATTCAGCAATCAGCTTGTTTGGCAGAGATTGTTTGATATCACTGTTGCTTTATGAATTTGAGTAACATTTTGTTTGGTGTGAGATACATACTCTGTTTCTCATGTCTTATAATTGCTTTTCAAAAGCATAAAATGCCATGAGCTAAATAGACATCTTCATAAATTAATTGCCTATCTGTACTTTTCAAGACATTTTATTTTTCTTAGTAATATATTCTGTTAGTCATCTAATTTCTCATAGGGTTATGACCTTATAGTGCTAGTATGTCAATGAGCTCTTTCATTTTCTTCTTCCAGAACATATTTTAAACTAATTAAATGCTTCTGTCTGTAACTTTATACTGACTGGAGGAATACACGGAACTGTGATTATACCGTGTTTCATATTGGATTATTCAGTGGGTAAATAGATATACAGAAAATTGTTACTTACCTAAGTGATGGGGTCTATAAACCCACACTGGGAAGGGGTTCGGAAGACTGTATTAAAGTAGCCCCGCCCCTCCGTTCCTGTCAATCATGTATAGTAGGGTAGAGGGCTTTAAAAGGAGGAAGCAGCAGTATACAAAGGGAGGTAAACCCTGAGAAGAGAGTGACTAGTAGGGGGAACCTTTATGCCAGAAACTTCCCAGCTGTGCGAGGAGTCAAGCAAACCCCAGGGTAGACCTGATAGGGAGGGGCTGACTTGGCTATCCAGCCCTAACGACTCCAACAAAACTGCTACCTATGCACCCCTGAAGTAAGGTGGTACCTCAGACTTTTTCCCCTTGTTATTGACCCCATGAGGCAGGGCCGGCCCACAACATTTTGGCACCTGAAGCAGGGAGCTCAAATGATGCCCCCATGCCTCCTTGCTTGGGCCAAAACTTTGAAAGATCTCAATTCTGCCTTCTTCCTATTCTACTCCTCTCATGGTACTGCTCTGCTAGCTACCCCAATAAAGGAGAACTAACAACTTAAAATGCCTTGTTCAAAAATTTTAAGTAACACTTAACTTTCAAACGCCTGAACAGCAAGTGTAACTTTTCTTGTCTGCATAGTAAACACTGGCATTTTTATCTGTTTGAATAATCAAAGTAGTGCTTTCCGTGCCTTCTTGGTTGCAAATATTTGAACTGCTTCCTGAAGGTCCACAGTCTGGGCCAGCTCTGCTGAGATGGTTGCACGGCTGACGAGCCTCTTCTGTGTCATTGTGGAGCGTAGATGTGTTTTTATTAACTTCAGCATGGAGAAGCTGCGTTCTCCACTGGCAACTGTTACAGGAAGTGTTAGAAGTATGCGCAGAGCAACAAAAGCATTTGGGAAGAGGGTGGTCATCTTATTTGTGCACGTATATTCCAGAACAGCCTTAGGAGTTGATCCTGCTGAAATGTATCTTGAAAGGGCTTCCAGTTCATCACCTAAATCACTTGCATCAATATTGCGCGTGTCAACACTGTCTCTAGAGCCCTGCATTGCTGGTCTTCTTCAGGTATAGTGAGGAGTTTTGGAATATCATACAACATCCCAAATATACTGCTGTGTTCCTTGACCTGCATGAAACGTTCTTCAACTGACTGTATTGCACAATTTAGCACCTGGTTAAAGAACTCAATTTTGAATTGTTGTTCGGGGTCTTTTATGGGATTATCCTGTGTCTCGTAATCAAAATGTCTTCTATTTCGGTGACTCTTGTATTCCTGAATGGGTGGGAAGATAGCTTCAGTGTGAAGATCCTCTGCCAACTTCTGTGCACTCTTCAGAACGTTTTGAAATCCCTCATCTGACTGGTAAGACTGTAGGTATGACTTTGCTTTGTCCAATTGTTCCATTGCTCCAGATATATCAAGGTCAACTCTTGGAGTCTCTTGCTTACAACATTTATTTCAAACAGTATGTCATGCCACAACACTAAGCCACACAGAAATTTGAAGTTATGTATGTTTCTGGCTATTCCATTTCCCTCTGCCACTGTTCTCCCAAGAACACTTCCTGTCATAGCATTATCCTCCTTAATGGCAACTATGGCATCATCTATCTTCCGAATTTGGTGTTCGATAGGCTTTATCGCTTCCATTCGACTTTACCGTCGAGTGGCACTCAGTGGTTTCAGTGTCAGGGGGGATGTTACCAGATGTTGTTTCAAAATTTGCCATAGATGAGTTGATGCAGAGAAAAATACATAGATGCTTCGAGTTACATTAAAAAATTCAGCAACCTCACTAGAATGAATGAGAACTGCATGGGACAAAAAAAGCCCGAGGGTTTAACTCTCAGATCCGTGTCTGCACTCCTCTGTTCTTTCCTCTCATGTTGGCACCATTATTGTAGCCCTGACCTTTCATGTCAGCTATCACAATTCCCATATCTTCCAGCTTTTTAAGAAGCACATTTGTCATACCAGCTCCTGTAGTATCATTAATGTCAATAAATTCTAGAAAATGCTCTCTGATAGTTCCCATTGCAGGGACATTTTCACTAAGTTCTGTTGTTACAAATCGCACCATTAAAGTCATTTGTTCTGTATGGCTGATGTGAGGTGTGCAGTCCAGAATAACAGAGTAATATCTTGCTGACTTCAGATCTGCTACAATCTTCTGTTTGACATTTGTTGCCAGTAACTGTATGATCTCATTTTGAATTATTTTTCCAAGGTAGTGGTGTGTGTACATTTCTTGGGTGGTGACTCTTCTTAGATACTCCGGGAGTACAGCATCAAACTCAGCCATCAGCTGCACAATTTTAAGGAAGTTTCCATTGTTTGGCACATACAGCTGATCTGAAGTGCCTCGAGTGCTAGGTTTTGGGTAGCAAGCATTCTCACAATGGCAATGAGCCTTTTCAAAACATTTTGCCACTAAAGAGATTCTGATGCAATCCTCTCTTGATGCTGATCATCTATGGTGGCCTTTAATCTTAGACTCATCTCATGCTCTTTCCACCTATGGAATGCTCTCTGGTGATTTGCTGCCTTCTCATGGCATGCCAGATTTCTAGCCAGATTTTTTCAGTCCTTTGTTCTTGTAAAACCCAATGTGGCTGGAACATTAGACTGGAAGAGTTTGCAACAAAAACATTATGCAGCATTCTGGGTTTTTGAGTACATAAGCCATGGCCTCTCCACTTTGTCACCATTGGGGATTTCACACCAGTGATGTGTTGGATGGAAACGTCTATTTTCATTGCCTTTGGTGAACATGAAGTTTTTCATTTGCTGTGGCCCTTGCAGTACAAGGAAGGCGCTCAGGCTACTGCTCAAGTGGGTCCACAGTCCTGGATCATCTAGACATACAGAACTAAACTAGAGTTACCATACGTCCTCTTTTTCCCGGACATGTCCGGCTTTTCGGCACTCAAACCCCTGTCCGGGGGGAATTGCCAAAAAGCCGAACATGTCCGGGAAAATGGCGGCTCTGCTCCTCCCCTGACTCTTCGGCTCTGTTTAAGAGCCGGGCTGCCCGAGCGCTATGGGCTTCAGGCAGCCCCCTTGCCTCCGGACCCCAGCCGCCGGCCGG
>NC_048299.1:195445406-195525360 GCF_013100865.1 Trachemys scripta elegans
GCAGGGTCTGGGGGCTGCCCGGCAAACCGTGAAGCTGATAGCGCTCGGGCAGCCCTTTCCCCGTGGCTGGGAGTGGGAGGGAGGAGGGGCGGAGTTGGGGCGGGGCTGGATGGTGGGGAAATGGGCGGGTCCAGGGCCCGTGGAGGGTCCTCTTTTTTTTATTTAATAGATATGGTAACCCTAACTAAACTCAGCAGCAGCTGCTTTTTGTACCTCCACCACACTCTTCTCTGATCTACACTTTTCTTCGGGAATGGGCATGGTTACAGCCATTTGAGATGGAGATATGGATGCTGCAGCAGCTGCCAGGTTACCTGCAGTCTGACTAACTGGAAGGTCAAGCATCTCCTCACCACTCACATCCTCACTGGGGCCGGAAGGCTCACCGTGAACATTTGTGTCTATGTATCTCAGGAGAGCTCCTTCCCATAGACTCATAGACTTTAAGGTCAGAAGGGACCATTATGATCATCTGGTCTGACCCCCTGCATGCTGCAGGCCACAAAACCGTCCCTACCCTTTCCTTGACTCTGCTGATGAAGTCCCCAAATCCTGTGTTTTAGTGACTTCAATTGGCAGAGAACCCTCCTGCTAGAGATCCCTGCCCCATGCTGCGGAGGAAGGCGAAAAACCTCCAGGGCCTCTGCCAATCTACCCTGGGGGAAAATTCCTTCCCGACCCCAAATATGGCGATCAGTAAGACCCCGAGCATGTAGGCAAGAGTCTCCAGCCTGACCCTTGTGAGCCATTATACTATTTACCTACCATTGCTCGGTATTCCTCAGCTAATATGTTTTATATTAAACCATTCCCTCCATAAACTTGTCTAACTTAATCTTAAAACCAGACAGGTCCCTCGCCCCCAACGTTTCCCTCGGAAGGCCGTTCCAATATTTCACCCCTCTGACGGTCAGAAACCTTCGTCTAATTTCAAGCCTAAACTTCCCCACGGCCAGTTTATATCCATTCGTTCTCGTGTCCACAGTAGTACTAAGCTGGAATAATTCCTCTCCCTCTCTTGTATTTATCCCTCTGATATATTTAAAGAGAGCAATCATATCCCCCCTCAGCCTTCGTTTTGTCAGACTAAACAACCCGAGCTCCTCCAGTCTCCTTTCATACGACAGGTTTTCCATTCCTCTGATCATCCTAGTGGCCCTTCTCTTCACCCGTTCCAATTTGAGTTTATCTTTTTTAAACATGGGAGACCAGAACTGCACACAGTACTCCAAATGAGGTCTCACCAGCGCCTTATACAACGGAAGCAGCACCTCCTTATCCCTACTAGATATACCTCGCCTAATGCATCCCCACCGCATTGGCTTTTTTCACCGCCACGTCACATTGTCGACTCATAGTCATCCTCCGGTGAAATCCAGGTATATTAGGTCCACCGCATTTCCCTTATCTAATAAGTCCGTTACTTTCTCGAAGAAGGAGATCAGATTCGTTTGGCATGATCTGCCCTTCGTAAAACCATGTTGTAATTTATCGCACTTGCCATTAACTTCGAGGTCCTCAACTACTTTCTCTTTCAGAATTTTCTCCAGCACCTTGCACACTACAGATGTTAAACTAACAGGCCTGTAGTTACCCGGATCACTTTTTTTCCCTTTCTTGAAAATAGGAACCACATTAGCTATTCTCCAGTCTAACGGAACCACCCCCGAGTTTACAGATTCATTAAATATTATCGCTAATGGGCCTGCTATTTCCCGCGCCAATTCCTTCAATATTCTTGGATGAAGATCATCCGGTCCTCCCGACTTAGCCCCATTAAGGCGTTTGAGTTTTGTTTCGACCGCGGAAACGGTCATCCCCCATTCTGTTTGCCCCTCTGTCACGGTGCTAGTATCCCTAATACCTTCATTGGCCTCATTAAACACCGATGCAAAATATTCGTTGAGATATTGCGCCATGCCTAGATTATCTTTAATCTCCTAATTTTGCTTGCAGAAGCCTGGTGTTGACACATTCTAATGGGTATGCAAAAAAGGGGATATGTGCATGAGTAAAGAGGCTTGCTAAAAATGTTGGCTCATATCAGCTCACAAAGTGATCAGGAGATTAAAAATTGTCTTTACATCTTTCAGTCGTGTTAACTTTACATGTTGGAAAGGCTATTATAGTGATCATAGTTCCTTGTACCATGAGGAAACTGTAGCCTCGTAAAGTTTTCAGAAGGTGGTGTGTATTGTTGCTGCTTGTTTTGTGCTTAAACTCATGTTGCAAAATGCTGTTTACAACTAAGTGCATCATTTTTTGCAAGCTCTCCAAGGAGCACAGTATATATTAACAAGTAGCTATGAAAAATGCATGAAGTGCCAGGAACTACTGCAAACAAGACTATTGTAAACAGACCCGGTGATAACTTTGTCCAATTAGAGCAAGAAACTATGTATTGTTTGGATGCTAAAACATCAGACCTATAATACATCTTACTGAAAGAACAAAAGAATGCATCTTTCTCTCATTTAGCTGGCCACATGTATTGAATAATATATTTGTTTTATGTTGGTCTGAGTATCATCGTTATGTTGATGACACTGTAGCCTATAATATCTTAGTCTCTTCTGTTGCCTTCACATATATGTTGAACAGAAGAGGGGGTCACAGTACTGAACACTTTTTTGAATTCCACACCCGAGAGCTCTCAGTGCAAAAGAAGAATTGTTGCCTCAGTGTACTGACAAGTGAAAATATGCTGTGTATATATGTGAAATCTTGTTCTGAAGACTCAAGGATTGAGATCTGGAAAAACTAATAGATTTCAGATATTGTTGAAGTTGATCAGCTACTACTTTTTTCAATGATCTGAGCCAGAAAGGGAAGGAAAGATCTCTTGGCCTCTACTACAAACCCAGCACAGGATTGCAAACTTATTCTGTGATGGAGCCTATTGAAATTGTTGCTGGTCTTTCACCAATGGCACTCTGTTATCCGCTCCATGATTTCAACTTTTGAAAGTGATCTGCATATCATGGAGATATGGGGGGCAATACAAAAGGTTGTGGGTGGCTAAAGGCCAGGTCATTAATGGCTGTGGATGGCAGATTGTTGTAATGTCTCCCCACAGCGTCCATACCCTGATTGAGACCTGAGGGTGAGTCAACAGTACAGCTTCTTTACTTTTATCAGGAGGATAGAAGGGCATTGGACTTGGTCTAGAGGAGATGGTCAGATCAGGTTAAGGGAATGCTCACTGAATCACTTGCGTATTAACTCATCTCCAGTAAACACTTGGATTAATATCAAGATTTGAGAAATCCCAGTTCAATGCACAGTGAGAAGACATACTAGTTAACTGAAGTTTCGCAGATTTTAACAGACCTAGTGGCTCCTGTACAAAACCTGATTCTGCAACTCAGCTGATTTTATGGCGGGAGCCTGTGAAGAAGAGAGTGGTCTGTAGATCATTAGGATTCTCATGTTAGCTATATCCTAAGGATCACATATGTAATGGACACACTTGAATTACTGTCTGAAATGGGCTACTTTCCTGTATATAAGGTCAGAAGCAAACATTTTTGCTCCATTTCCCTGTTCCACTTGAGTGTCTTATTGCACCAATCACTTTTTCAATGAGATCAGTAAAAACACATGGTTAGCTGGGTTGTCCCCTCAGGTCTCAGTGGGTATCTCTACACTGCAGCTGGGAGTGAGCCTTGCAGCATGGATAACAGACTCGCACTAGCAGGGCTTGTGCTAGTGCACTAAAAAGAGCTGTGTGGACATTATAGCACTGGTGGAGGCTTGGGTCAGCCACCTGAGCTCAAGCCCACCCTGCTCCCTAGGTCTGAGTGTGGGCGGCTAGCTTGAGCCTTTGGTGTCGCAATATACACAGAGCTATTTTTAGCTCACTAGCACAAGCCCCACTAGCATGAGTTTGTATGTGGGGGCTGGGAAGCTCGCTGACAGCTGCAGTGTAGACATACCCAGTGATATGAGTAAAGTCCGAGGTTTCTTTAGTGATTAGGTCATGGATGCTGCTGGTTTTATGCTTTTGTTTGTTTTTGTTTTTCACAGTGTTTTAGGACTTAAGGCAGAATGTTAGATTGTTGTAATGAGGGCCTGATCCAAAGCCCTTTTAAGTCAATGGAAAGACTCACTGACTTTGACTTTGGATCCAGCCTTGAACATACCTTGCTTTCTACTGTGGACTCCTTTGCATGGCTATCACTACTAAGGTTTTTCCTGCTTTCCTTTACTTCTCATGCCATACAACCTCAAATCCTCCACATCATCACTAGCAAGCTCCCAGTTTAGCAAACTAAAACACTTAGTTCCCTTCAACCAAATATCCTCTTTGGACACCGCTTCCAGTTTCTGCTGGTTAAGTCTTGGGAAGTGATAGTCTGGAACTAGGAGTCGGCTTGGGGCTATGTGTATAAGGTATTTGGCAACATGACCAGTGGGGACTTCACTGTGTATATTTAGTAGAAGCACATCCAAATGCAGGATACCTGTACAGATTACCTAAACGAACATCCTCTTTATCATTAGCCTCGGGCGGTAGGGGGAAACATTTTCAACTGATATCATTAAGCAACCAAACATTATATTTGAAATAAGATAATCCTTTGCAAAATATTTAGTAGTGTAATATATTGTTTGTTTTCCTTCTCAGCTTAAGAAAGAATTGCTAATTCTCCCGAAGACTCTGGCTTTTTTTAAAATCCCCTACTCATTTGGTAAGCTATGGCTAATTCAGTCCTGTCTCTTGTTTTTGGCCAGAGAAGCTTTTTACTGTGCTTAATTATCATGCTGGCAATAAAATAGTAATAAAATATATTGCTGCATATCCGCTGAAGAACAGTTACAATCATCAGTAGCGTTGTCAGATGTGCGGTTGTACATTATGCAGGCTATTTACTCGCTGTCATTACTAACCCACTGCATTGTTTGGCTGACATAATGTCATCATTTCCCAAAGTGGCAAAAAAACAAAGGTGACACCAGCAGCTGTACTTGCTGATGTGCTAGCAGTTTACCTACCATATTAAGGTGTAGGAGGTGCTGACAGGTGGCATGTGCAAAGGAGAGGGAAGTACCTTGTTCTGCTGAAAGTTGCTTGGAAATAAAGTGAGTGATTTCTATTTTCTCCTAGCTACATTATCAATTAACAATAGCTTTTAATTTATTTGTGGTTTCATGTCTGGTGGTGTATTTTTCTCCTTTAATTTCACCCTCACCTTAGGTAGTATTAAACTTCCTCTTGGATGGATCTCTCCATGGAATTCACCTGTGTTGCTTCCAAGTCAAGCGGAAGGGTTGCCTAGAGAGCAACTTAAAATATTTGCTTCCCCCACCTCAATCGTCTGGGACTAAGCATAGTGCCTTTATAGTATTCCTAGCCCCAAGTCAATGCTTCAGGAGTCGGCCTTGGAGCGGTTTATTGCAAGATCATTCCAACAGAGAGAAGGAAGGATGTGGTAGTTCTCTTGAAGACTGGGAGGCTGAAGTAGTTTCTAGGAGTGCCCAGGGAGGGGCAGAAGAAGAAACAAAAGGGCAAAAGTTACTGGGTTTGGGGAGAGCTGGGCACAGGTTGGGGCCTGCCTCCCCAAGAAACTGTAGATTTGTCATAGAAGAAAACTATGGGGAAATGGGACAAAAAGACATAAGGGTATCTTTTTGGTGGAATGATGATCAACTAAATTCTGAAACTCTTGTATAACTATTACTACATATTCTCTGGATCAATTTTTTCTCCTTGTCCCATTTTTCTGTGCTGGTCAGGTCATGCTGGCCCAGCAGATGACTGATTGGTGACAGGGCCCTATTTTTTATTATAATTTCATATGTTCTGATCATAGGCACCAACTCCAAGAAAAAAAATAGAGGGTGCTCAGCACCTACCAGCCGCAGCTGATCGGTGGCACCCCCAAACAGCTGATTGGGGAAGGACGGAGCACAGCGCGCGGGTGGGGGCCTCAGGAAGGAGGTGGAGTGGGGTCAGTAAGAGGTGAAGCAAGGACGGGGCCCTGTAGGTGGAGTGAGGACAGGGCCTCTGGGCACAGCAGGGGTGGAGCACCCCCAGGGGAAAGAGAAACTCAGCACTTATGTTTCTGATCCTGAAATAAGCAGGAGCAGCTCCTGAGAGTCTCTAAGTCAAATTCATGGATGAAAATGATGTAAAATTGTCTGGCATAAATTAGATTTAAAGTGGGTGCAAGTGTGGAAGTAGTGCAACTCTTACTGATTTAATGTTCAGTTGGTATGCAAAATGAACATAATGTGTGCATCAAAGATGATTGTAGCAACTTAAAGGAGGGTTAAAGACAAAACATGCTTCATTTACTGTTTAAAATAGTCCTAATCCTAACCTGAATTTTTCTGTAAATTATTTTTCATGATGGAATACTCTTCACCTATCTTTATGTATAAATTAAACTATTTTTGCCCACCTATTGAATACCAAAACAGTAGAAGTTTCATTATTTCACCATTTTCAATTAGTTTTAAATTATTTATTTTGCCTTTGAATGTGACTTTGTGAATTTTTCTAGATATTTTTAATAATCACTGACTGCTGATCTGTTTTGGACTCTCAAGCCATTAAGCTTTTAACTTAATTATACCATGAAACACTGTTGATATTAGCCAGTGCTCCAAGCTGCTCTACTTTTAGCCATGGCTCAGAAAATAGAGAAGTACTGCTCATGGGTCAAATTCCCAACTTTAAATACTCATAAGTATAAAACTGCTCTTTCAAAATGTTCGGCTATAAATCTCGAACCAGTCTGCAAAATAAGTAAGATGGTTCTATTTTCAACAGTATTTTTAATAAGATATCTGAGTGGAAAAACTCACCTGAAATGGGTAAAAAGTATTTGTCACCACCACACTGACCTCAAACAGCTGAACCAATTGTTTTTCAAACTTTAAAAATAATTACATTTGGACTGAGACCAAGTATCACAAGTTTCATCCCAAAAGGCATTTGTATGAGTGAGTTATGAACAGCTGGAAAGGAACAGAGGGAATGGAAGCTAATATTCAACCTTACCTGGCTAGGCCTGTTACAGGAAAGTATAAACCAAGAGACACTCATTCATGTTATATTAGAATTCACCCAAATACTCCGGGAGACCCTGCTTCAATACAGGACATCTGCTCCCCTGACCGCACATCCCTAATTTTTTCAATGGAACCCATGTAGGGTATCCTTAAACAATTGCAACCCATACTCAATGGGAACCACATCCTGAAACAGCCCTCAACCTCGCCAAGCTCATCATCAGAAGCAAAGTATCCACAGATTAGGACCTACCAACTTGAAGCGACACTAGAACTTGCCATGACAATAGATGCAAAACTTTCAGGCATATCTTTCCTACTACTACAAGGTCCATGGGTCTTTCACATGTCTATGACAAAATGTGGTGTACCTCATCCAGTGTACTGAATGCCCCAATAACAATTATGTGGGTGATTCCAGTCAGTCACTACGCTCCTGAATGAACTCTCACAGAAAAATAAGACGAAAAACTCTATATCACTCATGGGCAACACTTTACTCTGTATCTGACCTCTGTCTTCACCTATCACTCTCTGTCTGACCTCTGTTGTCGTCCTCCTCAAATGAAACCTACAAAACACCTTCAAAAGAGGAGCCTGGGAGCTGAAATTCATAACTTTACTAGACACTATAAGTCATGGGCTTAATAAAGATACTGGATTTATAGCTCATTACAACAATCTGTAATCCAGTCATCCACCCTTTGTGTCCCATGACTGCAGAGGTGTTAACTGGCCACCTCAACTTGAATGGCTCAATGTGTGTTAACTACTTATGCTAAACAGTCTATTCCACCCTGTATTTAGCTGTAACGCTCTGAGGCTACATCTACACTACAGCACGTATGGCGGTGCATTTGCACTGCTTATGGTGGAGATGCTGTAAGCCAGTGATTCTCAAACTTTTGTACTGGTGACCCCTTTCAAATAGATTGCCTCCGAGTGCGGACCCCCCCCCCTTATAAATTAAAAACACTTCTTTGTATATTTAACACCATTATAAATGCTGGATGCAAAGCAGGGTTTGGGGTGGAAGCTGACCGCTCGCGACCCCCCATGTAATAACTTTGTGACTCCCTGAGGGGTCCCGATCCCCAGTTTGAGAACCCCTACTCTAAGCCGATTGGGGAGAGCTCTCTCATGGGAGAGACAGCAGCTATGTTGGCGGGGAACTCTGTCTACAGTGATATAATTTATGGATTATTTACACTGCGAGCAATGTAAATTATACTGAAGGAAATTGTAGTTTAGACAAGGTCTGAATACCTTTCCGAGACCTGAAGAAGAGCTCTGTATAGCTGGATAGTTTCTCTTTCACCAACAGAAGTTGGTACAATAATTCAGTTAGGTGATGTGAATTTGTGATAGTGGTAATTTCGCTAATCAGAATATAATGTACTGGTTCATTTATGTACTGCAATTCTAATGCTTAAGACTCAGTCCATGGTAATGACATGACATTCATGAAATACAGCTCATTGGTAATGTCACTTTACATTACCAAGGCTGACCTGGAACAACGCTTCCTCAGCTCTCGTCCACTCATGCCCCTTCTCTACCTATGCTATATTGATGACATCTTCATCATCTGGACCCATGGGAAGGAGGCCCTGGAAGAATTCCACCATGCTTTCAACAGCTTCCACCCCACCACCAACCTCAGCCTGGACCAATCTACACGGGAGGTCCACTTCCTGGACACCACCGTACAAATAAGCGATGGCCACATTAACACCACCCTATACCGAAAACCCACCGACCGCTACGCCTATCTTCATGCCTCCAGCTTCCACCCCGGTCACACCACACGCTCCATCGTCTACAGCCAAGCACTGAGGTACAATCGCATCTGCTCCAACCCCTCAGACAGAGACCAACACCTACAAGATCTTCACCAAGCATTCTCAAAACTACGATACCCACACAAGGCAATAAAGAAACAAATCAACAGACCCAGACATGTACCCAGAAGCCTCCTGCTACAAGACAGGCCCAGAAGAGAAACCAACAGAATTCCACTGGCCATCACTTACAGTCCTCAGCTTAAACCTCTCCAACGCATCATCAGTGATCTACAACCCATCCTGGACAATGATCCCTCACTTTCACAGACCTTGGGAGGCAGGCCAGTCCTCGCCCACAGACAACCTGCCAACCTTAAGCATATTCTCACCAGCAACCACGCACCGCACCATAACAACTCTAACTCAGGAACCAACCCATGCAACAAACCTCGATGCCAACTCTGCCCACATATCTACACCAGCAACACCATCACTGGACCTAACCAGATCAGCTACAACATCACCGGCTCATTCACCTGCACGTCCACCAATGTTATATATGCCATCATATGCCAGCAATGCCCCTCTGCTATGTACATTGGCCAAACTGGACAGTCACTACGCAAGAGAATAAATGGACACAAGTCAGATATCAGGAATGGCAATATACAAAAACCTGTAGGAGAACACTTCAACCTCCCTGGCCACACAATAGCAGATGTAAAAGTAGCCATCTTACAGCAAAAAAACTTCAGGACCAGACTCCAAAGAGAAACTGCTGAGCTCCAGTTCATCTGCAAATTTGACACCATCAGATCAGGATTAAACAAAGACTGTGAATGGCTATCCAACTACAGAAACAGTTTCTCCTCCCTTGGTGTTCACACCTCAACTGCTAGCAGAGCACCTCACCCTCCCTGATTGAACTAACCTCGTTATCTCCACACTGATATATACCTGCCTCTGGAGATTTCCATTACTTGCATCTGAAGAAGTGAGGTTCTTACCCACGAAAGCTTATGCTCCCAGTACTTCTGTTAGTCTCAAAGGTGCCACAGGACCCTCTGTTGCTTTTTACAGATTCAGACTAACACAGGTACCCCTCTGATACTTTACATTATGGTTCAGATCCTGCAGTTGATAGTGTGTGGCTGGTCTACTGCACCCATGCAGAGCCCCATTGAAGTCAGTCAGCATCCATGCTTCTTCAGGTGCAGGATCGGGATGTAAATTCACATCTGTATTTGGCACTGGTGTAACTGCTGCTGGAATAGTGTGTCTAATTCTTGCATTCACACTTCAATAAGGATATTGATAAATTGGAGGGGATTCAGAGAAGAGCCACAAGAAAGAATAAAGGATTAGAAAACATGCCTAGTGATAAACTAAATAAACTTGAGCTCCTTGAGTTTAACATCGAGAAGGTTAAGGGAAGGCTTGATTAGTCTTATAAGTACTTACATGGGGAACAAATGTTTGAGAATAGGCTCTTCAATCTAGCAGGAAAAAGTTATAACGTGATCCAATAGCTAGAATTTGAGGCTAGACAAATTCAGGCTGGAAATAAGGCATACATTTTTAACAATGTAGGAAATTAACCATTGGAACGGTTTGCCAAGGGTGGTTGTAGTCCCTTCTGGCCTTGGAATCTATGAATAATTGTTTTTTGTCTTTTTCACTAGCTGGTTTTGGTTTTTGTCCACACACTTTTATTTTGTTTCCCACTGATGTACAGATTACTGTTGAAGCCTTATAAATTAGTTTTAACAGTATGATGTCATGTCGTAAGGCCACATGATATATATAATTACATCCAAAATAATCCCCTATGTTAAAAGAACTATTAAGGTTGCATAATCAAGCACTCCACAGTTAGGAAATGCCAAAATTAAGGTTGCCTGTGGAACCTTGGTTGAACCATTTCTGTGTGTATATATTGTGATACAATTATGTTCATCCCCAGAACACCATCCATCCTGTGTATTAAATGATGCAGGGGTTGTATGGTAAGAATAGTATGTGATCATGTAATTAGAGATGGTATCATTATAGAAGTAATACAATTAAACAAATTAAATATTATTTTTACTTTAATAAATATAAATTACAATTGTATATGGAAAATTGTGAAGTATAATAGACAGCATAACTATCTGATTTGCCTGTGTGGGGATATGCAAAAATGTGGGTGCATAAATATTCATACACAAACTTTAAAATGTAACTTTTGGTCATACAGATTTGAAGAATACTTGAAAATGTGTACCTTAGAATTTGGGAGATGTATCCAACCCAATAATAATTAAACAAAAATAAAGCCTTAATGCCATATTTTAGTCTTGATATTTGTACTGTTTAAAATAAAATAAAATAAAATTGTCAGGAGTAGTTTCTGAATGTCATTCAGCTTTAAAGATAATTTCCCCAAATTTTTACAGTGTTTTACTTTGGAGACGTTTGAGTTAATGAATACATTACTTGAATAGTTGGGTGTTTTTTAGTTATAAAACTAAATATCATCTGTTCACTTTCAGCATATAACTTTGCTGGAATTTGCAGATGCAGATAATAAAATAACTTTTCCTAACATGCTCTCACATGTTTACATAGCTCACTGAGAGACTATGACAGTAATCCTTAGTCTATATGATATATTGGTAGTATTCTTAACCCCTCCCCTCCACCACCATGTAGAGACAGAAGCAATGAGCTTTTATGACATTTTCTTTCAAAGAGTGAATAAGGAATGTGCCTTTTCTGAATAACTATTCCTTTACTTTTTATGTATTTTTATTTGTACTTAATTATTCAAAGACTATATCCTGGGAAACCCTTATGTGAAATCTTTCTGACTAACAATAACAAACAAACTAGAATAATATACTGTTTATTTCATATAGAGGTATGGTGACAATGTTTCTGAATGATCCTGTGCTTACTGTATGTTTTGTTAGGATTTGCACCATATAGAACACTATTTTTAAAGTAAAAGGCTGCTCTGCACATGACACGCAGTCAGTGAATAGCTATTGTGATCCTGCATATGCATACATTTGTTCTCTCTCCCTCTGCACAAATACACGAGGACATTATATTGTATTGTGACACACTAGCTCCCTATTCATCCCAAATCAAATTTGCACTCTTAGTTCTCACTTTCAGGGTCTACCCTAATCTAGCTCTTTTCCGCTTCTCTTGTTTCTTCCTCCCCTGTTCCATCCTTGGTTCAAATAACTCTTTTGTGGTGGTCTCGCACATCAAGCCGGGGAATTTCCCTTTTTTCCCCCTATTCTTTTAACTTATAGGATCGTATATTCAAATAAGTTAAGATCAGCTGATTAGTTGTTACTTTTGATGCCATAGCCATTTTTTTCATTCTACACAGCATATTCCTGTCATAGAACACCCTCATGGATAGGGACAGGCATTTACATTTAAAAAAACTTGCATGTATTTGAAGTCTAAGTAATGACACTTATACATTAGCAGATATTATGTTAATTGCAAGGAGGCTCCACTTTTTGAAATTCAAATTGTGTGCTCAGAATATTCCAGAACAACAAGGGCCCTGATTTCAACTTTCTTATAATACTGCACATATATAGAATAAAATATTCTCAATATATGGTGGTAATTGTATCACCATATAAGCAAAGAGAGCTGCATTATGAACTCTTCCCTCTTCTGCCTGCCCACTAATACTTTCTTTTGTGCACCACTTAATTTTGCAAGGTTGGTAGAGGCTCATCTTCACTCTCAAAATGGCTGAGCATGCTATGTGGTCCGCCACTGGAAAAGTTAGGCAAGCCCCCTAGCTACCCTCAGGAGAGTACTATGTCTCCTGCATTAGTTAGAAGAAGAAGAGGCTTCCTGCACACTCCGCAGGCCCAAGTGCACTTGTGTATTGCAAAGCAAAATTGTGCCCTAATCTTGGTTGCCTCCTACAATTATTCATTGAGGTTCATAGGTGTGTATATGTGAGAGAATCAATTGAAAGTTCAGGTTTAATTAGTTTATTCTAAAGAAGTGTTCTCTACTTCATTGCCGTTAGCTTTGACTAATTGATTCGTTGTGATTAAATTGGATTATTTTTAGGCAGAATATTGTTTGGATTGACAAAATAGATGATAAAATGCTGAGAAATATCAGTGTCAGAGTGATTAATTGGTTTAATTCAGCTTTGTTTGATTATCATGAAAAATGTTCCTTAAGATAACTAACATATTTTAAAAAGCTAGGGCTTAAGTGCAGAAAACAGATAATATTTGACTTGGGTAGCAGTGGGACAAAGTTTATTTAAAATAGGTAGCATTCAATTCTTTTTTTAAAATATAGTTCATATAACTGTCTCATGAGAGTAAAAAAAAATTATCAGACAAAGATTCATTTGTGCTATAGATCTGATTTCATTTAAATAATTCTTTCAAAAAACTCTACCACCAACAGCAAAAAAAAACGCCCCCCCCAAACGACCACAACCACCAAAAAAACCCCCAACCAAAACTGAGTGCCTAATAAGGGAAAGGTAGAATGCAGATATTAAAAGCTGTTGTGCCGTAGCACTTGCAATTCCCTTTGAAATATCAGTGTTTGTGATTATATGGGTTTCAGAGTATTTCTAAACTAATTAGTTATATTTTATAGTATTAGTATGAGGCTAATTTTATTATGTTGTTAGGTTGTACTATTAATATACATTGTAAGTCAGTATATTATTAAAATGTTTAACTTTGGTTAAAAAAAGTTAAGGATATGTTTAATCAATCAAGGTTTTTATCTCACATCCTTCATTCTTTCCTATTTGGCCCAAGGGGATTAATTTATTAGCAGTATTGTATCTTATCTCCATTAAACTACCATTCTGAATAGATATCCTGTAGTTAGAAGCACTAATGCATAATACTGATATCGTATTTATTTTTTCCATATATAAAAAGGTTTGTTGAAATTTTTTAACATACAAGTCTTTCAAATGCAGTGTTTGAGCAGATTGATGATATAACTAAAAGTAATGGCTTTTATGCAACAGTAAATTTTAGTAATGAGCATTTAACATCTTTTCCAGCAACAAGATGCAGCCAAAACTTAATTGCTATGCTGTTGGCCGTGAGAGCACCACAAATCTCCTGAGTGCCACAGCTGCAGCAACTATGTATGATTTTAGGGGATTAATCTTATCCTTTCTGAGAGCATGGAACAGATTTGTCATTTGGGTTTCTTTCTTAAGAAGATTCATCCTGACTCTGCCAGTCTGCTAGCAATCCCAGGGATGGACTGGCTGGGTTATAGGCCAGGATACTACTCTTCAAGCTCAAGCAAGAGTGAAAAAGACTGGACCTCTCTAGTACAGCCTTTTGCAGAATCTAAGTCCAAGTTTAATTTATGTACTAGAAGAAGACAAAGATACTTGTTTTTTATTTCTCATCTCAAACATCCAAGTGAATTTTGAATGAGTTTCCATCTTCTCCACTTAATTGGCATCCTAAGGTTCTAGTGGGGAAAAAAAACATGCTGGTAAAAATCTCTAACTGCTTAGTCAGGTCAAGCTTTTGCACTGGAGCTGATGAGAGAGTGGTTTGATGGGTCATAAAAGGATCTTTGCCTGAGGATGAACATTTTGGATTCCAAGCGGATGTGGTTGCTTGAGCAATAGTGATTGTGGAAATGACAGTTTCTGCTAGATGGCTCCTGCCTGCCAGCAGACGGAGATAGAAAAGTCTAGGATTTTTTGTGATGTCATCTTTGTCTCCTTATTGACCAGACTAATACCTGCTAGTTATTGTCTCTCTCCAGCAGCTAGATGCCTCTCTGAGTCTTCTATTAGAGAGGGACCTGTCGATGACACAATAATTGGAGGAGATTCAGAGAGAACTGGATTGCTTGGTAAACTGAGTGCAAGCAAACAATATGCATCTTAATATGGCTAACTGTAAATGCATACCTTTAGGAACAAAGAATGTAGGCCATACTTGCAGGATGGGGGACTCTATGCTGGAAAGCAGTGACCCTGAAAAAGATTTGGGGATTGTGGTTGATAATCAGTTAAATGAGAGTTTCCAGTGTGATGCTATGGCAAAAAGAGCTAATGTGATCCTGGGATGCATAAACAGGGGAATCTTGAGTAGGAGTAGAGAGGTTATTTTACTTCTATATTTGCATTGGTATGACCATTGCTGGAATACTGTGTCCAGTTCTGGTGCCCACAATTCAAGAAAGATGTTGATAAATTGGAGATGGTTCTGAGGAGAGCCACGAGGATGATTAGAGGATTAGAAACACACCTTCTAGTGATGGACTCCAGGAGCTCAGTCTATTTAACTTAACAAAGAGAAGGTTAAGGAGCGACTCGATTAGTCTAGAAGTATCCACATGGGAGAAAATATTGAATAATAGGCTCTTTGATCTTGCGGAGAAAGGTATAACACAATCCAATGGCTGAAAGTTGAAGAAAGACAAATTCAGACTGGAAATAGGACATACAGTTATAAGGGTGAGAGTAATTAGTCATTGGAACAATTTACCAAGGATCGTAGCGGAGTCTCCATCACTGATGATCTTTAAATCAAGATTGGATGTTTTTCTAAAAATATGCTCTAGGAATTATTTTGGGGAAGTTCTCTGGCCTGTGACATGTTACACAGAGGGTCAGACTAGATGATGACAATAGTCCTTTCTGGCCTATGAATAGTTCTGTCCCTGGGAAAAAGGAAGTGCAGAATGACTAAGAGACCCCAGTCCTATAAACACATTAATGCATGTGCTTAACTTCATGGTTGTGAATAGTCCCATCAGTGTTTGCAGAATCTAGGCCTATTTAAACATTCTGCAACTTTTAGAGAGGGGATACTTCTGTCTGTGACCATAGAATAACCTCTGCTGGTGTCAGTGCCCAAGAGATTATAGGCAGGGCTGGCTCCAGGGTTTTTGCTGCCCCAAGCAGCAAAAAGGGGGGGAAAAAAAAAAAAGCCGCGATCATGATCTGCGGAACTTCGCCGGCAGCTCTACCGCTGCCGCTTCAGTCTTCGGCGGCAGTTCGGCGGCTGGTCCTTCACTCCAAGAGGGACTGAGGGACCCGCCGCCGAAGAGCTGGATGTGCCGCCCCTCTCCGTTGGCCGCGCCAAGCACCTGCTTGCTGGGCTGGTGCCTGGAGCTGGCCCTGATTATAGGCAACCCTTCTGCTTGAGCAGACCCTACATTTTTTTTTTTTTTAAATCAGTGTACCAGGATTTGAACATACTTGTATCTCAGTGACTTTAATGGTTATTTTTCAGATAATACCCTATGTGTGGCTTTGTTTTAGCATTCTGGATTATAGGTGAGGCTGGTGGCACTGCCTATTGTTGTTGTTGCCTGACACTTTCAGTTATAAGATCTTGTTTTCCATGCTGGATGTATGCGACAGTCTTTTTTTTTTTTTTTAATTTTTTTTTTTTTTTTTTTAATTTTAGCCAAAATGGGTCAGCCATTGCCAAGAATTAGGCAAGGGTAAAATATATTGTTTTGTCCATGTTTAAAAATAAATATATATATATTTATTTATTTTTCTGGTGACCTGTTTTTAAAATGTAATAGTACCTGCATGCTTTGAAGCAGAGACTTCTAATTTAGCAGGTGGGTGATCTTTGTATCAGGTGTGCTTCTTGCCATCCAAAATCTGCCTAAATTTAGCCAAGTTCCGAGTTTGGCCTTTGAAAAATCACAGTTTACACATGCTCAGTAGAAATTTGCTAGAGCTTAACAGCTAAAATTGCCAAGGATTCCATAGTTATGGAGCATGCTCATAGCTCCTCGTGCTGACCAGACTGCCCATGGGCCATGCCTACAGAGCTACTGAGCATGTTGTAGCCCATGGCTATAGGGCCAAAGCCGGTTTTTCCCTGTAATGGCTGCTCCCAGCTGCTATGGACTAGGGTTGGGGCCTGGCACCAGAACTGAGTGGGGGGAGCCTGTCTCTTCTGTTCTCTTAATGATCCAACTACTCTCATTGGCACTCAGGCAGTGTGGAGGAGGAAACAGATTCATATGCATGAGGGGACAAAAGCCTGACCAGGGTGGAGGAAATAGAATAGATTGGGAGAATGACTATGGTGAGACTAACACTGGAGGGGTCAGGAAAAGAAACTGGGACTAGCTGGGCAAGGAGGCTGGGACTGGGGATATGTGTGAGGAGTCTGGAATAGGGATATGATGGGGGAGGATGGGACTGGCTGGGCGAGGAGAGCAGGACTGGGAGTTTGGGGCCAAGGCTGGGCAAGGAGACTGGGAGCCAGTGAAGGAAATGTGGGGGGACTGGGTGCCAGTTGCCTGTGGGTGGGGGGAAACTGAGATCAGTTGAGGAGCTAGGGGGGAGATTGGAACTGGCTGGACAAAGACTAGGACTAAGAACCAGTGTGTAGTGGCGAGGGGAGATGGATCTGACAAGGGGCTGGGTGTCTGGGGAGAACTAGAACTGTTGGAACAAGGAGGCAGGAGGAGAGTCTGATGAGGAGCCTGGGAAGAGGGAACTGGAACTGCTTGGGCAAGTAGACTAGGTGTGGGGAATGGGAAAGACTAGTTGTGTGCGGAGATTAGGACTCCAAGTGATCCCAGGGCGGGAGACTAGGACTGGGATGAGAAGCATAGGAAGTGGAGACTAGGACTGGTTAGGTAAGGAGAATGGGACTGTGATAAGGAGCCAGGAGTGGGGAAGAGAGAAGACTAGCACTGGGGCAGGTTAGAGGAGATGGGGCAGAAGGGTCTGTGCTCACTGGAGCCCACTCCCCTCAAGAGGCAGGGATGGAATCCAAGATTCCTGAGTTTCACCATTCCTCTGCTGTCAGCAACTATCTGTGAAACCCAATGGCAGAGGTCTGTGCAGTTGTGTAAAGGTTTCAACTCTGCTGATGAACCATGTGGATGTAATGTGATCCCACGTGATAGAATTTGTGTATATTCAGTTTACTTTTTTAAAACCTGGTGGGGGAGGGGAAATTAAGAGTATTATTAAAGTTGCAAAGTCAAGCACTTAAAAGTTAGGGAATGCCAGAATTCAGGTTGTCTGTGCAACCTTAATTCAGCCCCTTTGTGTATGTGCATTAATATACAGTCTTTTAATTACGTGATCAGATACTACTTTTTCAGTTCACATGATGGAGCTGCTCTAGGGACAAATCAGGGTTGTGTAATGAAGGAGGCTGTTTGTAGGATCCCTGCTTCACTTGCTGCAGAAGTTGGAAGGTATTATCATGAATGAGGCAGTGGATTCCAGGAAGAGAAAGAATGGTCTTGTGGTTAAAGCTGTTGAATACTACCCTGGATTCTATCCTTCTCTGCCACAGGCTTTCTGTGTGATGCCAGGCAAGTTGCTTAAATCAAACTACTCACAGGTGGTTGTTAACTATATGTTCCTCATTTCTGGTCAGCCAATCTGAGACCCTGGGGTCTGAACTGTTGAAATGCTGAATGATCACAGCTGCAGCTGAAGTCAATGGGAGCTTGAATGTCCAAAGTACTATATCATGCTAAGTACTAGGTGTCTCAAAATGGGCACCAAAAATTAGTGGCAACTTTAACCTTAACCTCTTTACCTCAGCTCCCATGCGTAACATGGGGATACCACCCCCCTCAGTTTACTGGGATGTTGTGAAGTACTCCAATACTATAGTGATAACAGCCATAGAAAAAGCCCATGAGAAAATTAGTAATTCTGTCTTCAGAACAGGGTTTGAATAGTGTGAAATAAAAAAAGTCCTGGGGCCACATGTTGAACAATGAGGAAAAAACAAAATATTGAATAGCTGTTTCATTCAGTGCACTGGATGGACAGTGCTCACTTAATTTCCTGTGGGGGAAAAAATAGAATGGATCACATGATTAGAAACTGGCAGGCAACCTTAATTCTGGCATTTCCTAGCTTTTGTGGGATGACTTTACAACCTTTTTTGACCCACATAATTCATTTGATCATGGATCTACACTTGCTCATATCTACAGTGGTGCACAATCTTTGTTCATTTCCAGGCATTCCAAGTACAGATCTGTAGATACTATAGATACTGTAACACTGGCAAACCAGCTTTAGGTCTCAGACGAGCACTGACAAATTCACTGCTGGAAACCAGACTGTTTAACCTGTGTGTTATATGGTTCAGATGGGTATTGAACTTATAACAATGGGTTTAGACTTTATGAAATGCTTTATAACTGTAAAAAATGTTTGCTCTGGAACTGTGAACCTGTCAGGAGGGATTGTCTCCTGCTCATCAAGAAGGGCTATCAAAACTAAATGGGCCATTGAGGAACATCACAATCAAAAACCTTGAATTGGCCCTTCGCACCCCTGAAGAGGCTACACGCTAAAGGGCTTGTCCCATCCACATGAATTCTGGAAGAAATAAATAAAAAGTAACTGACAAGAATTTTTTTCATCTCGTTTGCTATTTGGAATCTGATAGGGCTGGAGCTATGAAACAAGCAGAGATCCACAGGGCCAACCGGGTTAGTCCTAAAAGACATTCAGTACTAACAGATTACTACAATTCTGTCAGCTTTTCGAACCATAGACTATAACTCTTTTCTGTATATACTTTTGCCTGCTTTAACCTGTAAATAACTCTAATTCTCCCCCCCCCCCCCCCCCCCGGTTAACAAAATCTCTAGTTAGTTTACTGTTGGATTGGTTACAAGTGTTCTTTGGTTTGAGATCTAAGGTATTGAATGAAGTGACTGGTCTTTTTGGACTGGAAGCAACCTGAATCTTTTGTGATCTTTGGTGTACAGCAACCAAACTATCATGAAGTCCAGTTTGCCTGGGCAGCTAGATAGACTGGAATGCCCAAAGGGACAGTCTGTGACTCCATGGTAAGACTGTGATAGTGCTTTAGGAGTTCACACTTGTTACCAGGTTGATGAAATCTAATTATAAAATGTACAACCAGTTTTGGATGTCTGTGCCCTGCTTTTGACAGTCATGGTCGTCAACCATGCCAGACAGCGTGACAGATGCATCTGGATCAATAGGGTTTTGGATTAGAGGATACAATGGCCAGTCAGATTTGTAAAAGCCATGCTTTAGGGACCCAGTTTTCCTGTCACTGCATATGAGCAACTCCTATTGAAGCAAGTAGCCATTGTATGTATGCAGTAGCTGGATAATAGGGTTCCTTGTCCTTAAATCTAGAGTATTGTGGAGTTACCTAGAGCTGGTTGGGAATTTCTCAACAAAATGTTTTTAGTACCAAAAATGCTGATTTATCAAAATCAAAACTTTTCAAGGGAAAAGGTTGGTTTCAGCAAGCTTGTCAGCTTGACAAATTACAACCTGGATGTTGTTTAACATAGGCGTGTGTGTGTGTAATTATATCTATGGAATGGCTTGGACTAATAAAATAGCTTTTCACTTAATATTAAGAGTAAATGGTACCAACTGGTTTGAAAATATCTGAAACTCATAACTCTGTGGGTACTGCTGTGTCTTCTAATGACATTTCCAGAAAATTGTACTTCAGGAAAGCATGTCCTACCACAGTAATGCAGTGCACGTATCACTATGTAACTCACTTCACCTATCACTTTGTTGGTTTTTAATACCTACCTGATATAAAGAGCTGAATTCTTCAGGCATGATAGATCTTTTCAATTATTTTTTTCTTTAAAGAAAATTGAATACCTGCCAGAAAATTGCTTCATGCATATCTATTCACTCTCTTCTGCTCACTTATGCCTATATGAGTAGAAAGTAATTTGTTAGTCTGAGTTCAAGTCAAACATGAATTTCCTGTTTATTTTAGTATTTATTATCAGTCTAATTTGTAAAATACACATCTTCTCTCAGGTGACCTTTCGGAGAAAATTATGAATAACATTTACTAGAGTAGAGCAAATATCTTTCAGGAAATTATCCATCTTAAGTTTCTTGCAAGCTTCAATAGAAAATATAAAGCATTACATTTTACAGTGTCTCTTTTACAGCCGCGCACACTAGTCAAAAATATGTCAGAAAACTTTAGACTCAGCTGTACTGATCACCACTTGCACATCCAGTCTACTTTTTTGACAAAAATGAGTCAAGGATACTCAGTTTCCTTGAGATCGTCTTAGTTTAGTACAGACAAAAAGGGCTGTGTTGGTTTCCACTTGCTGTGTCTAATTTATATTGAGATAAGATGGCATGCTGGTTTTTGCAGCATGCCATGATGCAGGAGGCTTGGGGTCCAGAGACCCCTTGGGACTCTATTTCAGGGTTTTATACTGTTGCCTATCACTGCTACTTCTGAGGATCTTCCATGTGAAATTGTTAGCAATAGTGAAGTCCCTCAAGGTATGCCTACACCGCAGTAACTGACTCATGGCACAGCTGCAGCTGGCCAGGGTTAACTGCTTTGGGGCTATAAAATTGCAGTGTAGATGTTCAGGCTTGGACTAGAGTGTGGTCTCTGTAATCCCGTGAGGATGGAGGATCTCAGAGCCTGGGTTTCAGCCCAAAAGTCTACTGGTTTTGTGATTTTTTTTTTTTTTTTTTCTTAGCCCCACAGATTTTTTAGCTCTGTGAACCTGAGTCAATTGACCCAAGCTCTGAGCCTTAGTGCCGTGGGTTTTTTAATCACAGTGTAGAGACACCCTGAATGGATTTTGTGGAGTTTCTGGCGCTCTTCTTTTTTCAGGGTTAAAAACTCAGCTTAAAGTATTCTTTGTTCTTTGGTAGGTTTATTGGTTTGATTTGTTTTGGCTCTTTCTCCTTGAACCATTGGAGGCTAGGAATTTCCTAGTGCTGATATTCTCTGTATCCGAAGCTGGCATTGATTTTACTGCACTGCCAAGCAGCTGATTATAAGCAGCATTGCAAGCTTGCTTGCATCCCATGGCCCTTGTGCAGGAACTGTTTTCTCTGTGCATTCTGGGGGTGCGGCAAATCACTTCAGCGTGGGTGAGCAGACTGTACTACCACCCTTATGGGCTGCAGAGTTGGAAGGTGGGACTGCAGCATGTGTAGGCATACCTGAGCTAACTTTGATAGAGCCAGTCCACTAAAAATAGCACTGTAGCCGCTCAAGTAGGTACCCAGGTCCTGGGTGGGAATTGTACTTGGGCAGCCAACTGGAGCTGCACCTTCTGATTTGTAGTATTGAGGCACAAATCCTTTCATCTCCGCACTGCTCTGTACTCAGGGCAGTGAATGTTTTAAATCCCACAGCCTAGCCCATAATGAATCCTTTTGCTTCATAGAGCTGGTACAGTAGTAATTGGAGAGTTGGGAGAGGTGAACAAGCTTAGTTAGTGGTGTGCATGAAAGAGCTGGAAAAAATGGGTGAGCTAAAATGCTAAGATCCTCATTCTGTCCTAACTCCTGAATTGAATTGAAATCTTGTGAGCTCACCCTTCTTGTGGGACAGGCAAGGTGAAGGAAAGTCCCATCTTTTCAAAGCTATAGGCTAAGGGATAACATGTATAATTTTTAGGCTCTCTTCCCCTCAGCCACCTATCAAGATTTTCTATTTGCTCTGGGTTTTCTTTAAAAGCTATTCTCTCTTACTGTGTTAAACAGTAAAGTATCCAGCTCAATGGAGTCTTGTGGAGGCTTTCTCCATCCAAAGCACCTCTTCTTTCCAGGTCTCTCTCTCCATTTTTAATTCATGATCATTGCTGCTTACACTTTGTAATTACATTGTAGCATCCAGCCTCCTTGCCTGAGAAGATGGAGCCCCCATGCCTTAATTGCATTCCAAGCAGACAAATCGAGGGCACTTTTGAGTGAGACATTCTTCCCTTTTTGAAACTACAAATATGAGAACAACTTGTCCTCAAAACCTCTTGTGGGTCTTGAATCTGGGTCTACCATATGGCAGCACAAAGCTCATTCAAGATGTAAATAGATCTCCCATAGATGTAAATAGAAATTTTGCACTTTTGGGGATATTGGAATTAATATCTGGCAAGAAGATCTGGGATCTCTTGAGGCCAATCTGAAGTTGACATTTGAGTTTCATTATCCATATCTTAAATCATTTTTTTTTTAAAATGTCTTGTGGCAAAATTAAGCATATAAGGAGGGAGAGGAATTCCCACCCCCCAAAAAAAATCTGGTTATGAAACTGGCAAACAAGCAACCCAGCCTTCCACATTTTGATAGTTACTGGGAGTATGCAAAACTTGTTTATTAATCTCCTTTTCCTTACAGGAAATCGTTTCTATCACTAGTTATCAGAAGTGACATTTACAAATTAAAAATTGTTTTTGAATTTTTTATGGTATTGGATTTATTTGGGCACTGTTCTGTTCTACTTATTCTTATGAACTCTGTTTCACATTAGCTTATATGAGTATGGTGGTTGAAATTCTTGGTATTTCCTGCCTAGCTTATGCCTCAGACTTTTAAAATATTTGAATCAAATTGGGAATCTTGTAAATAAGTACATGCTCAGTAGTAACATCCCAGACATGCATTTTTTTCCTGTTAGTATTCCAGGTCTAGAACACATGTCTAGTAAGGTACAGGCACGTAAGTCTTTGGATTTCTGGAACTTCTCAAGAAAAGCATACTGCATTTCTGAACATCTTAAAATGAACAAATGCAAAAAGTCGTAAACAAAATGTCTTTGAACCTAATTGAAATAATATTTTAAAAAAATGAACACATGATTAGTTTTGATGATTTCATTGTGACATGTATGCAGTTTAGAGTGGAGTCAACTTTTGAGTTGGGTAATAATGGTCATAATTTATATTAATCAAGAAAAAAGATCATACTTAAAATGGTTCCTTGTTCGTACTTTGGAATAGTAGGATGGCAAAGTGAAGCCAGTGTATTTAATAGATACTACTTTGTTCAAATTATCTTGCCTCAACTAACTTCAGAGTTATAGTTATGAATTCCATGCACGTAAGTGATAATATAAAATGAAGTCAACTGAAACATTATTTAATTTAGGGAATACCATTAATAATTTGTAGCAAATTTGTAAAGGCAGATCTCTTGTGTTGATATTAAAATATTAAATTTTATGTACTGAGTTATTGACTAAAAGTTGTTCTTAATATGTATAATGAAAGTTGAAAATGTATTGTAAACTCTGGCTCAATTGTCTCCTGACTGGGCTGTATCGAAAATGTGCATTTCTGAAGGCTTCCAAGATGTGTCCAAACTCTTACTGCTATGGAGAATAGTTTGTATGTCTTTATATTTCTCCATGAGCAATACACATTTCTGAAATATTGATTTAACTCTTTCCCCAAATTTAAAGCATTTAATTATTATGGTAGACTCTTTCTAGATCAAGAAAGTCCAAGTTTATTTAATATTTTTTTAAGAAAAGCTTTATACTAATGGAGAAAGAAACTAGGGTTCATATTAATTTAGATTCAATGCAGAACTGTTATCTTAAAATTAATAAGTGGCAATGACAATTGACAATGAGAATAGAGGTGCATCAGTAACTGCTTTCTGGGAGACTGTGCTTTTATAGTCTAACAACAAGAATCTCCAGCATTGATGTGATTCTAGTGTCAATTATATACAAATGAGAACTGTGTCTGATGTATTTGTCAGAAGAAAGTGAGTTAACAGCTATAAGATTGCAATGGTAGAGAAAACGAGTGAGAAGGGATTCAGGGCAAAAAGAATGTTTTGTATGTGTGTGTGGCTGTGGGGTTGGAGACCTTGTTCAAGTGAACTATATAAACGTATGATGGGTAAAGTAAAGTTGTTTGAAGCTTTCTGAAATTTCACCAAAAAACGTGTTTTTCGCTAAAAACGTTTGTTTTTTGACCAGCTCTAACATAGAGCAAAAACTGAGCAAAACACTAGTGTGGAACTGATGAATGGAAAAGAAGAGGGGTTGCCAGACTTGCATTCACAGAAGCATACACCACTTTGTGAACTGTTGAGATGAATTTGGCTCAAAAGGGAGGCACAACATTGTTATATCTGTGTGTGTGTGTGTGTGTGTGTGTGTGTGTGTGTGTGTGTGTGTGTAAAATGTAATGTAATGTAATATAATATAAAAATAAAAAAATGGGGAAAGTTTAATAAAGATTGAGATCTGAGAGAATGCAGAAAATGAGGTAGCAGATTACTGACATAAAGAAAACATGTTTTGGCAACATGTTTATAATCGAAGGGCTATCTATAGTATACCTCCTTTATCCTTCAATCAATAGTTTCTAACATCACATCTGCTGAAGAGAGGATATATTAATTCTTGTAAGCGGATACTGACTCTTGTTGAGTTTAATATCAGAATGTATTGACTAGAGAGGTAAACACTTTGGTCAATAGCAACAGAGGGTCATGTGGCACCTTTAAGACTAACAGAAGTATTGGAGCATAAGCTTTCGTGGGTGAATGCCCACTTCATCAGACGCTGCATTCTAATTAAAGATAAGCCCGAATCAAAAGTCTGCCTCTTAACTCCCTGATTTTTAGGGATAGATGGATTTTGGAATTAGAACATGTGATTTTGTAATTGGCTGTATATTTATAATGGGTTGAACTGAAACTCTGATGCCAATCATTCCCAAACTTTGGAGAGTTGAGATCTGTATGCATATCTTCAAGGATTATCTCTAATTTCAAATTAGAATTCTAAATGCAAAAAAAGGCAGAAGGATTATTTCCCCCCTTTTAAAAAACCTCTTTTAAAGGTGAGATGAAGTTACTTGTATTTTAATTTAAAAAAATAATGTGGATGGGGAGAACTATTATCCCCCCTTTTTAGGAAAGAGGAAGATAGTTGTGCCTTTTTTGTATATACAGTCTAGATGGATTAACATTGCTCCAGATCACAGTATTATTGACCTCTGAAGACTAAGGCTATGTCTATGCCACAGACCTTACAGCGGCACAGCTGTACTGCTACAGCTGCACCACTGTAAGGTCTCCCGTGCGGCTGCTCTTTGCCAATGGGACAGAGCCCTCTTGCTGGCATAATTATACCACCCACAACGAGCAGTGGTAGCTATGTTAGTGGGAGAGCCTCTCCTGCCGACATAGTGCTGTCCACACCAGCACATTTGTCGGTGAAACTTATGTCGGTCAGGGGAAGGGAGGGGAGGTGTTGTTCAGGGGTGTGAAAAAACAAAAGTTTTACTGACAAAAGTTCTGGTGTAGACAACGCCTTGAACGATAGAAATGTACGGATTCATTTTATGTCTGTTAGCAGCCATTCAGGAGACCAGAATTTTTTCTTGTATGCAGCTATAAGGGTTACTTTAGGAATAAGAAGTCTGTGTATTATATACATGTAACCCTTCTGCCAGGTGAAGTCAGCAACAACAAGGGTTGAGTTCAATATGTAAGAATTCCTCTTAGCATTACAAAACAGAACTGGCTCAAGCTCCCACCCAGAAACCTGGTAAAACTAACAGCACCCCGGGAGCCTTTGGGAGGCAATACTTCCCCCTCACAGTGAGTCTGTGTATAACAAAAGAAAATTTGTATCAAAAGGCAGAGGGAATCGACATTAATTTGAAAATATGCAAACAATAAGTAAACGCCCATTCCACATTATCTTTGGAAACCGTTCTTTGCCTCAGTTTCTCACCTTGTGATTTGGAAGTCCCGAAGGATGAATGTCCCTTTAATAACCTCCTCTCCTTTCCTTCCACTGCACCCCATTCGCAGTTTGTTGTCTGAAGTCAGCAAAGTCCCAGAATTGAGGGATATGTTCATGTTGGTTCACCTCCCGCCCCCCCTGAATGGGGATCAAGCAATGCCTCTGCTGCTGTCTTTGCTCACCACTGCTGTTGTTGCCACTGCTCACTGCTGCCACTGCTCCAGCTGCGATGCCGTGTTCTGAGGTTCCGCTACTTAGCTCAGCTCTTAGTGATTTCACCAGCTAGCGGAGAACCTCACTGCTGCAGCACTCTGTGTTGTCTTTCACTGCAGCACTGTCCCCCACACAAGATCTAAGGTTCTGCCCCTTAAACCAGCTTTCCAGTGATTTCAGCTTTAGTGTTCACCAACCAGAAACAAGGAATCTAAATTGAGTCTGATCTGCTCTGTCTTTAAATACTGAAGGGAGATTGTCAAATTGTATCCATAGCTCTTTAAGCGTCCAGAATGCCTGTGATAAATGAAGGGGGTAGTTCCCTTTTATTGACACCCAGCCAGCCAGTAGCTACAAAATCCCTCTTAGTAGCTGTTCTCTAATTGCTCTACCTGTAAAAGGTTAAAAAGTCTCACTGCGATGCATAGGTAATAGGAAGTGAGTGGGCACCTGGCCAAAAGAGCCAATGGGAAGGCTAGAACTTTGTAAAACTGAAACAAGACTCCCCTTTTGTCTGTCAGTGGTTGTTCTCTGGAAGAGGCAGACAGGGAGCAGTTAAGCTGTGAGAAGCTTGGGCCAGGTATGAAAAATCATCAGAATCATACCTAACAACTACTCATCTAAAACCCCAGATATGTAAATAGATCAGGAAATGTCTAGGAAGACGCAATTAGGTTTATCCCTTTTATTTCTTTATGGCTTGTGGATTCCTCTGTGCTAACCCCAGGTGCATCTGTTTTGCTTGTAATCTTTAAGATGGACCTCGAGCTATTCTTGATGCTTAGTCCTTGTAGTTTTTTTTTTTTTTTTTTTTTTTTTTTTTGTTTTAGGTGGGGGGGGGGGGGGGGGCAGGGGGGTGAAAGGGCTTGAGGGTACCCCACAGGGAGGAATTCCCAAGTGCACCTTCCTGGGTTCTCAAAGGGGTTTTGCACTTGGGTGGTGGAAGCATCTACCAATCCAAAGTCAGAGAAAAGCTGTAACCTTGGGAGTTTAATACAAGCCTGGAGTGGCCAGTGTTAATTTTTAGAGTCCTTGCAGGCTCCCATCTTCTGCACTCAAAGTGCCAAAGTGGGGAATGCCTATCCCCACCCATCCTCTAACTTTTACTTTAATTTGGCATCACTGCTTAGAGAGTGAGGTTACAGATAGGGTGACCTCCTGCCCCATTAAGGCATATTAACTACAGTTCTGCACTTCAGTCAAAGAATAAGCATAACAACATTTCATTGTCCCTGCATCCATGACTAAAGTGAATTTTAACTCCAAACAGTCGAAGTTGATCACTTTGGCAAAACAGGTTTTTCTGCTGATCATCTAGGCAGAGTAAGTGTCTGTGCAAATACAGTCTGTTCCTGAAATCTTTCCCCCTAGTTCATCAACAGATGGCAGGGGAGAGCTCATTCATTGTGGAGTAATGATGGAGACTATTAAGCTTGTTTGTAAAACTCTGTGTAAATGCTTAAATTCAACTGGGGCATGTTTTTCTTTATTTTATATGAGAGACAACAAACCAGGCCAAATACAAACCGATCATATAAAATGTCTGACTTGTAGCAGTTTATTTTGAAGCTGAGACTTCATTGGCTGCGGGGATTACCCCATACAGCATTATATGACATTCTGACATGCGTCACTATAAATCACTGACACTGTAAGATTCCATAGCTGTGCTTTTGGAGATTATCATAGAACTAGAAGTCAGAGATAGAAAAGAATTTTAGGTCATCCAAGCCACCTTCCTGCCAATGCAAGATTTTCTACAGTAGGTCTTTGTCCAGTCTAATTTTAAGGTCCTCAAGGGATGGAGCTTCCACAAGTAATATGTCTCGCTTTCAGGAAGCTTTTCCCGATGATCAGTCAATTTTCCCTTTCTTAATTTCACTCAGTTCCTCTTGGTTGTGCCCCCATGTATTGCACTAAATTCCTTTCCCTCCTTGGTGTTTATGCTCTTCAGATATCTTAATAGGTGCCCTCTTTATCTTTACCTTAGTGGTTGCTTAGCCAAACCCTACAGATCTTGCCACAGAAATCGTCCACCCAGGCAAATTTTTATATCTCTCCTCTGAACTATCTCCACTTTCTTTCATTAGCTTTCTGACAACTTAATGCCCACAATTGAATTCTGTATTCCTGATGCAGTCGCACAAGAGCCACATACAGATAAACTCTAGCTAAAGGAATGTCAGTGCAAAAAGAAACTACCTGAATCTGAATAATATGATGAAAAAATGTATATTCCTACTATGTCATGTGTATTGTATATCCTCCAGTAATGAAGAATACATGGAGTGTAAATTCCACAACACAATATTATTTTACAGAATAATTCTAAACACGCATGTTCTTGCGTTATGATTCAGTGGTGTGCATTTCATATTGTGAAGAAAAAAATGCATGTGTTTAGAGAGTGCTATTTTAACAGAGGCAAATCAAAAAGGGTTCAATAATTGTGATACCAGGGAGATAGTGACTATATAGTGCAGAAAAGAGTTCAGCAATGATTGATTAATTTCTGCTTAAAAAAATGTGCAGAAGTTAGCTTTAAGGGTCGTCACCATTTTGTAAAATTATTACCACATTAGCACCAAAAAAAAAAAAAAAAAAAAGAGAGAAAAGAAGAAAAATACTGCTTCCTTGCTTTAGGGAGGATGAAGTCAGTCAACATTCCTGAACTGCTACACTGCAAAATTTCTTTCCACCTGGTGCTCTGAAAAGACTGACATTTTATCAATTAGGGAATAACTTCAGCTTGAAATGTGCTCAAGCAATTCTTTATTGTTGGTTTCTAGTTGTATGGTATATTTAAGAATGTTTTTTGGAGTATTTGTAACACTTTCATGCAATACACAAGATACAATTTAGCCTATTGTTTACTCTGTGTGTGTGTGTGTGTGTGTGTGTGCGCGCGCATTATTTTGATCCTTTATTCAAGGAATGTTTTATAGTGTGGAATGACTATTTTTTCATAACCCTCCTTAAATTATTCCTGGAACTTTAAGTGCAGAATTGATTTCTGCCTATTTTAACCTTCTTTTTAATTCTTCTGTATAAACTAAGCACATGCTTATACAAAAGTCCCAGGAGATCCATCAGTAGTACGAACTCTGGGGTCTACTCTTCCTTCATGGACTCATTTAGCTACTTTTCCAGTGCATATTTACGTAGTGGCTGAGTTTGCAAGATGGTGTATGTGGCAATGTGCAGTATGTGCCCATGTCTGGGAGCAGGATGGAGCCCAGAGTTTTAGCTGTGAATGAAGTGCGCTGTGCACTGAACATCCATGTCCAAGAGAGTAAAAATAGAGCCATAGGAGCTATTTTCCATGATCATCCTATGAACATAGGTAAGTTTGATTACGGTGAGCAGGTTTTGGGCCAAGTTATGTTAGATCAAGAATAGTATTTTCAGTATATCCTTAACAACTTGCTTCAATCTTTCTTTGCAGTATTTTAAAGTACCTGTATAAGCTTTACTTTTTTCAGTGGTATTCCTAAGTGGAAGCATGGTAGGGGTGGACAAAATAGAGATTGGTTCAAGAACAACACAGGAGTACTATCTTATATGTGTATTTGCCTGTTCTGTTGCCATTACACTACAGTCTCAGTTGGTCCAGCATTTGTCACTAAAATGTCTTTTGAAATAGGTCCCTATTCCAGCTTTACTGAGAAACAAATTTATCTCTGATACACAGCTGTAAATTTAGATAAATTTGATTGACTTTAGTTAAGTTATTTCAGATTTACACTGGTATATATTAATTTGGCTCTCCGTTCTTATTTGGGTCAATGGACATTTGCTTGAGTTAAGGGCATTATGATTTGGCTGAGTATTTTTTTTTTTTAATTTGAAATACAATTTTCCAAATTTCCTGGACATAAGTTGCTCCAATGGAAGCGTCCAAATTTTTGCTAATCTTCTGCCATTGTATTTTTGTGTGCTCCGGCCCTACTTGCACTGGAAAATGGCAGACATCTGAACCACAAAGCATCCTTTTCCTGAGGTGAAAATGTTCCCACATTGCAGGCACTCTGTGTGCCTGCGTTGTCGAATACTACTCTGACTTGAATACACTGGCAGCATTGAGACTGGTCTAGTATAGAAAACACAAAGGTAGCCAACATATCCTTTTGCACCACTCTAAAACTACTACTGGTTATCAAATTTAAGATGCAGCTGCAAAGTCAGGGAGTGGCAGGAACAGCTCTCTCGATCACTGATGTAATGAGTCTGGACTTGTTTAAGATTTTTAGCCTTTTTTTTTTTTTTTTTTAATTCTTGTGCTCTGGGATATTCCAACTTTTAACACCCTATGGAGTCACTAGTCATCTTATGTGATTTATGAAATCCAGGAAGTTGGATATTGTAGAATTACAGATTCCAAGCTTGACTGAGGTAAGGATTCCTTTATGAATCCAGAGCCTCTTGATCTTGAAAGAAGGACTGATTTAGAACTCAGTTGTTTATTTCCTTGATTTATAAAATATTTTTAATAAGCATAAAAACATGAACAACTCTTAGATGTTGAATTTGGAGGAAGCTGATTCTTCCTCACTTACAGCATCTGAATCTAATTTGGAGTCTTCTGATTCTGCTGCCTGCATATAAACTGAAACCCTGGGCAGGGTGTTATTTTTGGAAACCATGAGGACCACTGAATGAAGGAGTGGAGGACCCACTTTTCTCTCTTTCTCTGCAGAAGGCTTCAGGGCTGTTGGAGGAGAATGGGAGCTTTCTTCTAAATGCCAGATTTTTATGCAAGGGTCATACAAAAGGGGGTTCAGATCAGGATTGCCAACTTTACTTGACCACAAAACAGGATGTGCTCCCTTCTCCGCAGCCCCAAACTCCATATAAAAATCAAGCCATTCATACTCATTTCAATCAGCATTTAACTTTTTTTTTTTTTTTTTTAAAGGGGCTCTTAGAATCTTTCTCAGCTAAAGGCTAAGAAATGACTTTTGCCCTTTAAAGGGTTAACGTTAACTAAGAAAATGAACTGGGGAATTTGGTAGGAAGGGTGTGCCACGCTGAAAAACATACAAATTGAAGTTATACAGAATTGTCTGTCTGTCCATATGTATATTATCTCACAAATATATATTTATATATAAAAATATGTAAAATGTTTCTATGTAATGTACATATTGTAAGTGTGTGGACTTATAACTATAACGATATAGGACATACATAAAAGCCAATTCATTATCTCTATTCTGTGTCAATATGAACAAAGGAAGCCTTGTTGAGATGTACAATGCAGGATGTAGCTCAGATGTGAAGGAGTTCTGACATCAGTGTTCTTAACAAGCACCAGTTAAACTCTCTTCTAGGCATGCAAGTACAAATTTCTTTTTTAATCATGTTTCTTGATTGAAACGGAAACCCTGTTGGCTCCTTTTGATTATTTTCTAGTCTATACGCTTGTTTATTATTGCTTTAGGAATCAGATTTTGTATATTCACTGTTTGCTGGTAAGCAGCACAAGAGAGCAGTATATCCACTATTGTTTTGCCATGCAACTAAATATTGGTGAGTAAAAATACTCAGTTATGTAGTGATTTACTACTTAAATAAAACAGTCCCAACCACAATATAAACATTTTAAGGCAGGTCATATTTCGGGCCTAATTTACTTGACTGTGTCATTCACTGTGCTGTAGAAATATTCCTAAAGCTTCTAGTCTGTTTCTGATATTTTAGAAATTCTGTGGTTTGACCAATGATTTTGAGTCAGTGTAGTTGATCAGATTTAAATGGTTTGTAAATTAGAGACATGTTTTGCCTATTAGTCTCCCAGTTCTAGAGGAAATTTAGTGATCTCCACCATCTAGTAGCTAAACTTTGAAGAGAAATACTGCATTACTTGAGCACTCAGGACTCCAGAGGAAGTCAGTACGAGTGTTGATTGGACAAGAAATGTGGAATCAGACTATTACCCTGCAACTTTGACTTCCTAATGGTTCCTATTATTTCCTCCCAGTGTAGACAAGACAAGAGGGAGTCTCTGTGTACCCTAGCCAGTAGGAGCTGTGTGTTCCTTGTCACAGCTCTTTGTATATATCACTTCCAGGATACAGACTCTTTCAAATTTACATGTCCATCTGTGAGACTTTTTCTGGAATCGCTAAGAGTTACTCTGGTGTAGGGTCTTCAGTAAGATAAAGAACAAGACCAATAATGCTCCTTAAGAGTTGGTTCAAAGAGAGAAGAAACAAACCTCTGATTGTTGTCAATGAAGGGCTATGTGCCTATTTGCCCTTGCCTAAACTGGGGTGGAGGGGGAGGTTCTGGTAGGGGGGGGGTCCTCCTTGCCCCCCCACCTGCTGCTTGCTTCCCTGTTTGCCTCCTCACCCCTACCGCCTCACCTCCCTGTGCGCGGGGCCTGGGGCGGTTGCCCTGATTTGCCATACCCAAGAGACAGCTCTGGTAGTACCTGGAAGCCCTAACCTAATCAGGTCCCCTTGTACTAGATGCTGTACAAACCCATTGTCAGAGATTGCTCCCCAGGGCAGGGCTTTACAGTGTAAATAGACAAGGCAGATTCAGGATGGGTTACACCGGGAAGATGGGGAACTGAGACACAGAGATTAGGTGCCTTGCCTAAGGTCACATGGAAAGTCTGCAGCATAACCTGGAATTGAATCTGTTTCTTAAATACAAGTCTAGAGTCTTAATCACAGGATCATCCTTTGTCTGCAGAAGCAGGCATTCTAGAGGCACAGGGGACAACACAAGGGAGAACAGAGTCTCTCCTTTCATCCAATTTGCTTGGAAATGAATAATTTTTACCAGTCATTAGAAATGCCAATTATGATAAAATTATACTCTTAGCTAAACTTGCATAATCTCTCAAATTATTGTAAGAATGGCCCTCAGGAGGCAAATATTGCTATTTTGCATAGCTTTCTACATGAAGAATATAATTGATTTCTTTGTGCAGAGGACAGTGAGTCTGCATTTCTACATTCCATTCTGTTCAGGCTCTTCTAACATATCTTCTCTCATTATTTGTGAGCACCTTCCAGAGCTAAGAATTAATCATAGGGCTGTAGCAGTGAGGGTGAGAGAAGACCGTGAGATAGGGGTTGTATGAGGCTTATATCTTACATTCCTGGAAGAGCCTTGTTTTTCTTTATCTCACTTCCATCCAGGGCTGGCTCTAGGCACCAGCAAAGCAAGCAGTTGCTTGGGGCGGCAAATTTGCAGGGGCTCAAGAATCCCCCTCTCGCCCTGCACCTCCTGCCGCCCCAGCCTTGGGCTCTCCCCAAAGAAAGAATTGGGTAGACTAAATGGACAGTGCACCTCTCTATCTCAAGCCTAGCAAGGGAGGTACATGGATCCCACTAGAATTTAAAATGAAAAGTAAGGGAGAGGAGGCTCTACTAGGACCTGGGCAGCTTTAGATACAGTACCAGGCACGTAGAAGGATTTACACTTCTGAGCCATGGAAGCAGAAATTGACTTTTCTTTTCCAGATTTAGCTAATATTCAGAAAGGGAATCTAGCACCTGCCTTCCAGATTTGAACACCCTCAAAATTCAGGAGTGCTCAAGCTCAATTTGGGCAGCTGTTATTTCATTTCTCCCAAATCAAATATACTGATCCACTGTAACTTGCTGTAGAAAAAGTAGAATAAATTGAGCAAGAAATGCTTCCCAGTGGCTATTAGGACTGGAATTGCTATTTTCAACAGTGTTTTTTTTTTTTTTTTTTTTTTTAGTTTTATTTGTTTAAAAGGAAGACAGTGATATTGCATTGACAAATTCCCCATAGAAACAAAGAATGGAACAAAAGAATAATAAAGGCACCTCAACTTTTCCTCATTTATGTAGGATAGTCTTATAATATGCATCCAGATATCCTTCAATCACAGAAGCTGAAAATTGTTCCACTTTACTGCAGTTCTGTAACCATATGGGAACCAATCCTGTCTGTGTTCTGTGCACATCCAAAATTCCTGCTGAATGACCTGCCCTGGGAGCGACTTACCAGCGGCAGGAGGGTGCAGTTGGAGCGGGGGGGAGGGGGGGGCAAGAGAAGAGAGCCCAGGGCTGGGGGGGGGCCCTGCTTCCATCACCCCCCGAACACACACCTCTGCCATTCTACTGTACATGATAAAGCCTAAGGCCAGTTATCTTTCAGGAGCATCTTTTTTTATCCCAGATTGACTGACTGCTACAGAACCCTTGAGTAGCTAAGGGAGGGAATTTCCCCTATGCAAAGAAAGACCACAAGTACATTTACACTAACTGCTCCTTTCTGGTAGCTGCAGATTTCATCCTGGGTTAAATTCTGGCCACTTTATTGCTGAAGACTTTGGAGTTGATGGACTAGGTCCTCCAACTGGCATAAATTATTGCGGTTCCACTGACATTAATAAAACTAGGCTGATTGACACCAGGTGAGAATTTAGCCCACTGGGAGTACTCCGATGAGTAAAGTAAGAGGGGTTTGTACATCTTTACTGTTGGACCCCCTCGCTGTATAGAACTTTTACAGTGTCAGTGAGGGATCAGTGGCTTCCCTACTGAGATCACTAAGGAAAGAACACTTTTTGTTTGGAAAAACAGTTTGGTGTTTATCTTTTTTAAATCTCCAAGTCAAGTTTAATGCACCCTTCACTTAATTTTAATCCTTCAGGATGTATACTTTGGCTCCTTCTCAAGACACAGATCTTCTGAGATTCTCAGTAGACTCATTTCTCCAGAAATGAGAATTTTCAATTACTGAGAGATGGTTGGTTTTAATTGCACAGATGCATTATTTCATTTGAAGAAGGAATTTTCATAATGTGACCTTACAACTGTATTTTGGTTATTTTCCCTTAACTTTTCTTTTACCAGCCTTCACATACTCAATGCTTGTCTAATGAAAAAAGTTCATTGTCTTTTTTTCTACGATAAGCAAAGAATCTTTGTCACCTTTAGATAACTGCATCAGATGTGGAACTTCATATATGAATTGAGAATCAAGAACTCTAATTTCCCTTAGTCTAATTTAACTCCTTTCCATTCCATATAGATTTGATGCTTCAGAGACTCATTGAGTATTTTCACTATAATGGCTTAGCTCCAAAATAATACGTAATCAGATTTTATATTGAGCCTAGATATAAACAGATTAGAATTATTAGCTGCGTGGGAAGTTTTTTCCAAATTAGACTTCTCTTTAAATTCCCACATTCAAATACTTTTGGACAAGAATACAATGGTTTGTTATATAAACATAAAGGAGGCATTAAATCATTTTGGATGTCCAGTCTTGCTGTTAAAACTTGGCTGGTAGCTTATCAAAGGTCCTGGGGAGTTTCCATAATTCAGGTTCTAAGGACACACAACATTGTTACAGATGCTGTAGAATAGAGAATCAGTATGTGGAACATCCACAATGTACAAAAGCACAAGGCATAGATTGTAATTCCTTTGAGGAAGAGGATGTGTGGTGTCTTGATCTGTTTATATAAAGGATCATGTAGATTCAGCAACTGGTGGGAGTTTTTGCTTAAGTGTTAAGGCTGTTCAGGAGGTCACCTAAGAAAGGGGGCTAGAGTCTACAAAAAAGAGGGGCTCTCAGCAGCCATTTTGAGAGAGAGAGGGAGGCAGGGAGGGGAGAAGAAGAGACTGAGATTGGATGGGAAGTCCTGTGCAGGAGGGTAGAGGAGAGAGGAAGGATCCTGGCAGGAATGGCATAGTATTCACCAGAGATGGTTGTTACCAGGTAAAATTATTTGTACTGCCCTGGGAAAAAACAGTTAGTCTCCGTTCAAGGCATTTTCTATTTTAAAAACTGTTTCATTAATGCACACACCACATTCCTTAGTTTTAGCTACATATTCAACTTGTGGTTACGGAAGGCAGTAGATTCAGAGATTTAATCTAGGAATGTACAAATTAAAATTAAAATTGCAGTAGGCGTAGTATGTAATACAATACTGAATATCAGAATGTATATAATTTGGTATTTTCTCAAGGAGGTTTGTGTGTGTCATGACACGTCAGTTTCAAATATTATATAACTATTACATACTGCAAAACTATTATCAAATTGCTTAATGTTTTTCAGTAATTTTCATAGTATATTTTATTTTTTTACTAATATCCCAGTTTGAGCCAGTATTTAGTAGTGCCCTGTCCTAAACTAATTTTTCCCAGGAAATTGCTGACTCTGGATCTGGATGTCTTAGATGACTCTGGCCTACGCATAAAGAATTTTCCAGAGTGGGGAGAAACCTGAGGCAGGGAAATGCATACTGGTGTGTTTTATTATTTTGAATTGAGCTGTGTATTTCTTGTGCTATTATGTAAAGAGTATTGGTGTGTTAGAACCCTGGGCAAAGTCTGTCTGGGTGTCTGATTTTCACTATTGCATGCCCCTCAAAAGGTAACTGTAAATCAGAAGGTTCATACCTTTGGAGGGATTCTACATAAGAACATAAAGGCTGTACTGGGTCAGACCAAAGATCCATCTAGCCCAGTATCCTGTCTACCGACAGTGGCCAATGCCAGGTGCCTCAGAGGGAGTGAACCTAACAGGCGATGATCAAGTGATCTCTCTCCTGCCATTCATCTCCATCCTCTGACAGACAGAGGCTAGGGACACCATTCCTTACCTGTCCTGGCTAATAGCCATTAATGGACTTAACCACCATGAATTTATCCAGTTCTCTTTTAAACGCTGTTATAGTCCTAGCCTTCACAACCTTCTCAGGTAAGGAGTTCCACAAGTTGACTGTGCGCTGCATGAAGAAGAACTTCCTTTTATTTGTTTTAAACCTGCTGCCTATTAATTTCATTTGATGACCCCTAGTTCTTGTATTATGGGAATAAGTAAATAACTTTTCCTTATCCACTTTCTCCACATCACTCATGATTTTATATACCTCTATCATATCCCCCCTTAGTCTCCTCTTGTCCAAGCTGAAGAGTCCTAGCCTCTCCTCGTATGGGACCCGTTCCAAACCCTTAATCATTTTAGTTGCCCTTTTCTGAACCTTTTCTAGTGCCAGTATATCTTTTTTGAGATGAGACGACCACATCTGTATGCAGTATTCGAGATGAGGGCGTACCATCGATTTATATAAGGGCAATAAATATATTATCAGTCTTATTCTGTATCCCCTTTTTAATGATTCCTAACATCCTGTTTGCTTTTTTGACCGCCTCTGCACACTGCGTGGACGTTTTCAGAGAACTATCCATGATGACTCCAAGATCTTTTTCCTGACTTGTTGTAGCTAAATTAGCCTCCATCATATTGTATGTATAGTTGGGGTTATTTTTTCCAATGTGCATTACTTTACATTTATCCATATTAAATTTCATTTGCCATTTTGTTGCCTAATCACTTAGTTTTGGGGGATCTTTTTGAAGTTCTTCACAGTCTGCTTTGGACTTAACTATCTTTAGCAGTTTAGTATCATCTGCAAACTTTGCCACCTCACTGTTTACCCCTTTCTCCAGATCATTTATGAATAAGTTGAATAGGATCGGTCCGAGGACTGACCCTTGGGGAACACCACTAGTTACCCCTCCCCATTCTGAGAATTTACCATTTATTCCTACCCTTTGTTCCCTGTCTTTTAACCAGTTCACAATCCATGAAAGGACATTCCCTTTTATCCCATGGCAGCTTAATTTACATAAGAGCCTTTGGTGAGGGACCTTGTCAAAGGCTTTCTGGAAATCTACACTATGTTCACTGGCTCCCCCTTGTCCACATGTTTGTTGACCCCTCAAAGAATTCTAATAGATTAGTAAGACACGATTTCCCTTTACAGAAACCATGTTGACTATTGCTCAACAGTTTGTTTTTCTATATGTTGGACAATTTTATTCTTAACTATTGTTTCGACTAATTTGCCCGGTACAGATGTTAGACTTACTGGTCTGTAATTGCCGGGATCACCTCTAGAGCCCTTTTTAAATATTGGCGTTACATTAGCTAACTTCCAGTCATTGGGTACAGAAGCCAATTTAAAGGACAGGTTACAAACCTTAGTTAACAGTTCCGCAACTTCACATTTGAGTTCTTTCAGAACTCTTGGGTGAATGCCATCTGGTCCCAGTGACTCTGGGGAACATGCAGTGCTACTGGGGGCGGGGGGGAGAGGCACTAGTTTCAGGCCCTAGGTAATTGATCAAAGGGGTCTCCACTACTAAGAGGGTTGTCAGATATGAGGTCTGCATCAGGAGTGCATCTGTCTAGAACCCAAAAATCAGGGACAGAGCTTGCAGGGACTGGGGAAGAGTTAGGCAAAGGGGTGCTATAGAGAAAGTCCTGCAGGAAACGTTCAGATGCCACATCCTGCACACTCTTCATGCAGTCTTTGGGTTCCCTGTCTTCTTGCTGAGGCCTGAAACAGAAGCCCAGGACAGGGTAGTGGCAGCCTGCAGCTATACAGAGCAGTAGAAAGTTTGTTACCTCATCTCTGTATGTAATTCTGTTCACAATAAAAGGTTTGTCTTGAAACTGTTCTGCTCATCAGTAAAATACTACATAGGGCATATAGGAATCTGTGTTTGGATCCCCTCACAGCTGCTGGATGAGTGTCCAACAGTTAGATCTGTGACACCGTCACTACTTTGGGTGGGGCTATAGAAACCTTGCTCTTTTTCTTGTGTTGGCTGCCTCACCTATCAAAAGCTACTGGTGCATATTGTAAATACGGTGTTGTAGGAGACTTGATGTGTTTTACTGGCATTCTTCTTATGAAGGATGTAACAGATTTACGTGCCTTTTATCCATGACACTTTTAAGGAGTAAAAGTCCCAATTTGGACAGGCAGTGCCACAGCAAAAAAGAAACAATTCTCCAATAATGAATTAATAATTCACTATATTTTAAGTATCAAAATAAATAATTACCATTCCTCCTTCTCTTTACCACTTCATGTAAAGTGAATTATTTATTACTTTTTGTACAAGAAAGATCATCTCAGAGTTTGGATAATATTGGACCATAAGAATAAGAGACTAGCATCTCCTTCAGATGGGGAGAGATTCCTTAGCAATCACTGTGATTCTTTGATTTCGTCAGTTTCCCTTTTTCTAATATTATGTCTTTGTAATGTTGTTTAGATTGCCATTTCACTAATCACTTGCAATTCTGCATGTTCTGGGCCCATTTTATCCCTGATGTGTCCAGAGGTGAAATTGGCCCTTTGTGTTTCTTTTCTATAATTGAAATAATGGTAGAAGATTAAAAATTCTATTCAGATTAATATTTATAATCATGATGATGATTCATATTTCTTCATGTTAGCACTTGGATGGTATCCATAGTCATACGTAATCATAAATATTTTTTCTGGGTTAGTTTTTGCCACATCCTTCATCTAACTCAGTTTTTAGGAATACTTATTTACCCTAATGACACCATCACAAACAAGTGACTGTTCCTTTCCAAATCTTATGTAAATTGACATTTGACAACTGATGTATTGAAAACATGATTTGTCATGGAGTATTTGCATGGCTGAGTGGATTAGTAATGGCCATGGAATCTTTCACATCTAGGTTGGTAGTAAGAATCTGACCCGGTGCATAAGTGGCTAAAAGTTACAGCCATCTGATGGGTACTTAGTGGCTAAATGTGATGAGTTGATAGTCTTAGCCCATTTCCTTATGAAGGTATCCACATCACAAAATCACCACCACACCTGTCACCAATTGGCACCCTGATTAGCAGTAGCACTGCATAGAACCTTCTGGTTTTAGTTCACACGGGTTTCATGAACCAAATCCAGCATGTTAAATTTGCAACGGTTCACATAGTTTTAGGTTTGTTTGGGCACTTGTATTCATACACTGGTCCCCTCAATACCTAGAGATGGGCAGAGAGCCAGGTTGTCACCCTCTCTCATCCCCAATAAGTGGTTCAAGGAACAGGCTGACTTCTTTAGCTTTAATTGTCTGCACTAGAACTGCAGTCTCAGACAGTGCTTGTCTACATGGGGAGTTATTCTGGAATAGCTAATCCTGATTGACTGCACATGTGGAGTACCATATTATTTTGAAATAAGAGTGTCTGCACATGAAGCTTATCAGGAATAGTTAATCCACTTTAAATTCATACCCTATTTTATTCCAAATTAACTTGAATATGTAGACTAACTCTTAGACCTTCACCAACCACAGGCTTTGATTATAAACTGGAAAAAAAGAAGCCTGGATACAAAAGAGACAGTGATTAATCAGGGAAAAACCTTCTATAACCACTGTGAGGAGGAGAGATTGAACTTGAATGATATGTTTTCTTCTACTCCACTCAAAACGTGAAGGAACAAAAGGTATCTAGTGCCTCAAACTTATTGGCATGGTCCAAGATCTCCAATAAAAAGCTGAGAAGAAAAACAGCAAAACTCTGGGACAAATAAAGGAGATAGCAAAAATAGTCTCGCAATACGTGGCAACCTGCCATTGAATTGGAAATGAACAATAATTCTAAATGGTCCATTACTACTGTGAAACCTATCCTAAGTATTCTTGATTGTACTGCATTTAACTGTGAAAATACTTGTATACCTTGTCATGCCAACAGAGTTACAGACATTGGATTTCCTAAAAAAGTGGAGCAGAGGGTACTGGGCCCTGTTGTAGGGAAGGGAGCCAGCCGAGTTCTCCTAGCAATTCACATAAATCTCTAGCTGAGGCTCCAAATAATAATTGATTGGTTTGTATTGCCTGTGCCATAATTAGCTTCCTTCCAGCCTGAGGAGGTGGGAGACTAATGGTTTCAGGTGTTTGCCTGATGAACACCTGGGCCTCTGAAAAAGAGTTGAGAGGACTCAGGGTCTCCCACAGGAAACTAACCTGCTTCCTGCAATTCCTCTCCCTGACATACCAGGCAGGTAGGCCCCAGGAAGGGAAGGCAGTGGGAGCCTGCAGAGAAAAAAGGGCCTTCTGGGAGAAAGTTCTGGAAGGCAGTGCATAGCTAAAAGAACAAATCGGCAAGGCTTAAAAGTAGGGCTGAAATGCCGGGAACTTCAATAAGTGGTAGATTGCAAGAGGGACTCCAGGGAAAGCAACCTGGGAGTCAGCACTCTATAACTGAGCAGGGAAAGAGTTAAAATTAGCCTGGAAATTGCCATCAACTGAGCCCAGAAGGTAGGCCGAAGAGTAGCGCAAGAGGGACAGAAGAACCTGATGTTTGTTTGGATTTCTAGATGGACTTTTATTATCCCCCAAAAAGTTTAATTTGTTTAGTAACTTGGCCACATCACTAGTACCTACCCATCTGGAGAAAGCCAAAGGGACTCACCTTGGCGGAAGAAACTGAAGCAGAGATGCTGCAGGGCCACCTCATGCCAAGATAGGGTACTCAGTTGCAGTACCAAAACTTGAAACTATGTATGAAATGTCCTAGCTAAGAGACCCTCAAACTTGACCTGGTGGGGCATGTTGGGACCTTGTAGAGAAGTTTGCATTGCCACAACCTGTTATCCCTTCTCCAGGGCCGGCTCTAGGCACCAGCAAAACAAGCTGGTGCTTGGGGCAGCACATTTTTAGGGGTGGCATTCTGGCACGGGCCATGCCGCCCCTAAAAATGTGCCCTGGCCGCCCTAACTCACCTCTGCTGCTGCTGCTCGCGCGCCGCTGCTCGCCCTCCCTCCCAGGTTTGAGAGCCTGGGAGGGAGGGGGAGACCCCGAGTGGCCGCGGCGCACACGCTGCTTCTCCCTCTCTCCCTCCTAGGCTTGAGAGCCTGCGGGGAGGAGGCAGGGCTGGGGATTTGGGGAAGGGGCGGGGTTGAGGCGGGGGCAGGGGTGGGGTAAAAAAAAACGGGGGGGGGGGGGCGCGGCCAAAATTGTTTTTGCTTAGGGTGGCAAAAATCCTAGAGCCGGCCCTGCCCTTCTCTGTAGATTAAATCAAGATCTAGTCTCCAAGGCTGTCAAGCAAACACCTTTCACAAGCACTAAATTCACAAAGTTGTAAAAACTTAAGTTAGTTTTTGAAGTGAAAAGTGCTGCTGTTATGAAAAGTAACAAATCATGACACCTCCATTGTTCTAAGTTTGAAAAAGATTCCTGGTGCTGTTATCCCTGTTTGACTTTTCATCTTCTCATTTTTGTTTGAAAGACCTGTGAGGAGAATAGCTGCTGTATCCAAGGTGCACTTCTAAATTTGAAGAAAGGAGGGAGCAATACTCTTTTTACACTCAATTCCCCAACAATCTGCCCAAAGTTTAACTGGTTCCAGACGATTTTTGAATGAGTGAGCTTAGTGAAATTGCTGCTCTGAGATGATGATAGTCACTGTCCAGCAGTCATCTGTGCTGATGAGCATTAACCAAGGGGAAAATGTGACTATAAAAATGCAACCATAAACCAAACCTGTAGATATTATCCAGGTTAATCATATATCTATCAAAGCATTCACTGGCTTTCCAAAAGTGTAAAGTTTTCTGTCAGAGGCTACTGCAGACTTATTACACTAAACAGTATTTGGGCTAACTGTAAGAAACCTATTTCATGTTATTTTGTACAATAAGGCGTGATTCCAAACTCATCTACCCTGACCATTGATTTAAATGGAATTACTCCTATTTTACATTGATGTGAGAGCAAAATCGGGACAGGAGTAGCAGGAATTCAGAAAGAGAGGGAGACCAAATATTAACATAAGACTAAAATGTATCTGGCCATTATATAGTTAGGATGATTGGCAAGGATTGTAGTTCTGATTTGGAATTTAGTTCTTGAAGTTCTCAGTCTGGCTTCAAAAGTGTAAATCGTCCCTCTTTTTTTCAAGAAGGCAGTATATATTTACAGCAGATTTTCCATCCATTATATGGCATGTAATTACCATGATTCTTACCTTTGCTGTAAGAAGCTCAGAGGCGAAGTAGTTTCTTGTGACAAAAACAAAAGGATAAGAACATGGGGGGGGGGAGGAGTTGTAAAATAGTATAGCGGGATAGCAATTTAAATAAATCCTAAAACTTTACTTTCTGGATATCTGGTGTTTGATATTTAATAATGCCAGAAACTGGTAATGAAAAGAGTCGTTCATGCTGAAAGGTAACTTTGCTTTAATATCGATCATTTGTTTATTTTCACAGGGCCATTTCTGCTCTGCTACTTAGGCAGACCCATTGACTTTTCTGGGTTGCACTGGTGTAACTGAGCAGAAATTGAACCTGTGGTTTAACTAAGCAGAATTTGGCCCAAAGCGTTGAAGACTAGTGGAGTTTATATGCAGTAGTTTTGTTTTTCAACTACTTAATAGTGGATCATATTATCCAGACAGTGATGAGGAAGACCTGATCTGTTACACGCCCTGACCGACACATCTATGCCAACCTAACCCCCAGCGCATACGCAGCTATGTTAACAGAAGAGTGCATCTGTCGATGTAGCTACCATTGTATGGGAAGGTGATGTTCCTCCACTGATGGAAAAATCCTATATGCTGGTGGTGTAGGCTGACTCTCCACTATGGAGTTATGCCTGCATAGTTTCTGTAATGTAGACAAACCCTTCATTTTATTTTCTGTTTTATTATTTTATAATCAATGCAAGTCTCATCAAACTGTATAGAATTATGCAGTTTGTGGCCAACTTTCCTTTCCATTGCATACCTGCAGCTGTCATGAAAGGCAATGGGAGATACAGACAAGTGTCAGAAGTCAAAATTTGCCTAATGAGAGGTATTTTTAAAAGGCACAATAAATACAAGTGCACACACAAATGGAGGAAAAGTGTGCATTTTTATTTTCATTCACTCTTGGTGTTTAGTGTTAAACAAGAATGCTACTAGAAAAATATATAGTAAAAACATTAATACATCTCTGCTAGAGCTGTGGAATAGCTGAGTTTTTGGTTTGGTGTCTGAAGCAAAAAGTGAAAAAACCCTCCAACGTTTGTTTCAGGTCGACCTAAAATGAAATGTTTGAATTTTTTGTGAAAAAATAAATGAAACTTTATATTCCAACTGAAATGAAATATTTTGTTTAATTTTTGAGGTTTTCAACCCTTTAAAAACAAAATTGAAGCAAAATTGAAAACAGTCATTTCAAAATAGAAAAATGAAATGTTTTGGATTTTCCGATATTTTTTTTTTCCAGACAAAGCAATTGGGCGAGTTTGACATGAATTAATTCACACAATGTTTTGATTGACCCAAATATGCATTTTTTGGTGGGGAAAAAATGTAATAAAAAAAATCGATGTGTCTGGGACCAGGCTGCAATAGTCCTTCCTGCACCCAACAGAGCAATCTTAGTCCAGTGTCCTACAAGTTGTTTTCTCATACGGATCCGCACTGAATTCATCGGGGCTCCATGTAGACACAGGGTCTGTCTCCATGTATCACATTGCAAAATTGGGGCATTAGTTCTTGTACAAAAAGGCCTTGATCCAGCAAAGCATTTAAGTGTGTACTTAACTTTAAGCATGTGAGTGGTGCCATTATCACTGTTCCCATTCACTTGTTCACAAATGCAACAGATTTCAGTTAAATCAACTTAAACCTGAAATTTCTATTCTAGGAAAGTTTTGGTTCAGTTGTTCACATGTTTGGTGGGATTTCCATTCTGATGGAAATTCTTTGGTTTCATGCTTCTGCGTCTATTATTTAATGGCTTCCATGCTGATGATGCTTGTTTTAAAAAAAAGTAATGCGTTAGTTAAATTTGTGACTGAACTCCTTGGTGAAGAATTATGTCTCCTGCTGTGATTTACCCACATTCTGCCATATATTTCATGTTATACCAGTCTCGAATGATGACCCAGCACGTGTTGTTCATTTTAAGAACACTTTCACTGCAAATTTGACAAAATGCAAAGAAGATACGAATGTGAAATTTCTAAAGATAGCTACAGCACTTGACCGAAGGTTTAAGAATCTGAAGTGCCTTCCAAAATCTGAGAGGGATGAGGCATGGAGGATGTTTTCAGAAGACTTAAAAGAGCAACACTCTGATGCAGAAACTACAGAACCCGAACCACCAAAAGAGAAAATCAGTATTCTGCTGGTGGCATCTGACTCATGATGATGAAAATGAACATGCGTCGGTCTGCATGGTTTTGGATTGTTATCGAGCAGAACCCGTCATTAGCATAGACGCATGTCCTCTGGAATGGTGGTTGAAGCATGAAGGGACCTATGAATCCAAAAATGTGCATCCAAAATATGTAAATAAATGATATTCTATTATTAACAGTGCAATTAATCATGATTCATTTTTTTAAATCATTTGACAGCCCTAGTAATTATAGATTGTATCATAATTCATATATTCAGGGAACAAATTAAGGCAGCCTTAATTCTGGCATTCCTAACTGCTGAGTGTTTGACTTTGCAATCTGACTAACATTCCTTTAAAAAATAGTTTGTGTAATATACACGATGATCTTTCACTTGGTTTGCCTTGAACTTGTTAATCATTTGCACTAATCTGCGTACACCATGTTACATCCTTATTGTCCTGTGTAATTATTTCTGATGAGGGCACTGTTGTTACATTGTCATATGCATGATTTGAAAAGGGAGATACATTATTTATTATTTCTATTACAATTCTACCTAGGAGCCCTAGTCATGGCCCAGGGTCCCATTGTTCTAGGCACCTTCCAACATAGTTAGAAGATGTGCTCTACAAGTTGTGTTCTCCATTAAGTGTCACATATTTCAGTAATTTCCCTCCAACTCTAGCTTATGTACACAAGACTGTATTTTTAAAGAACTGCAAATGTAAAATGGGTAGAACTTTTGAGTTCAATGTTTTTTATGGAGTATTTCTCACAGCAAGGTGGTTATTTTTTGGTAACTTTCTTTTTGGGGATAACGATGAAAAGAATATAGCTGTAGACCGGGATTTTCACAGGGGACCACAGGAGATAGGTGCCCAATATCTTTGGCTTTGGGTGAAAGTTGGGCAACATCACTCCTTTGAGTTCTTGTGGAAAGCCCAGATCAACGTTCAATTCGCTTAAAAAAAATAGATTTAATTGGGATTGACTGAATATTTTAAGGTGTGAACAGCATCAGGTTTTTCTTTCAGCCAACAACATTGTTTTGCAATGTCCTAAACATTTTGCCAGCAGCACTTCTTCAAATGAAGATTTTTATCCAATATCTTTTTTGTTGCTGGCAAAATAGCATGAAAATTGAACCAAAATGAAGTCTATAGATAACAATCTTCCTTGAAGCATACCTTTGCTGAGCCGCCTTAATAAACTTTCAACTGTAAAGTTGTTAAACAAGATGCAAGTGCTATGCAATATCCTGCTGAAGATAGAAGAAATATGACTTCATTATAGTTGGCTGGATCAATTCCTCTTCATGCTAATGCACACACATCAGTCCAGAGAGGATGTTGCCAAGAATAATATATAATCTACTCAAGCCTACAGTAAAAGCTTACAAAAAATCTATTTTTATATAGTTCTTGAAAGAAGGAAGCGATAGCAGGCAGTAAATTAATTCCATTACTAAAAAGCCACTGCTGTTAATGTAAGGTAAATATGAAAACAATTTGAGTGGATGGCTAATTTTGTCTTATGCTGGTTATGGCTTCTCCATTTTTTTGCTACCGTCTTTGGTTTTTGCCATAGTTATCGCTTACAAACTGGGATGCAATAGACATCCGCAGTGCCAAAGTACACTTGCAATTCAAAGTATTTTAGTGGTTAGGAGGACCCCAGGTTGCAAAGCTTTTCAGAGTTTGACAGATTAGATATTTTCTTACTTGGGTGATGGTATTAATTCAAAAGACCAAGGAGGTATAAATCCATTAGCATTTCTCCCTCTCCAATGTATAAATTCTGTTTTGTCCTCCAGATTTTCTTATTTAGATGATGGACAATTTTAAAATTTCTCCAGAAAATCCATTGTGTGATAACTGTCAAGATGGAAGAACACAGAGTTCTGCATACTGAAAGTTTCAAATAATAAAGTATACCAGCTTTTAGCTTTGTCCCGATGTTTGTGAAAAAGATGAACACATATATCCAGAGGGTCATGCAAAAGAGCAACAGCAAACCTTTTAAATTCAAGAACATTTTCCATAGTACAGCTACCATATAGTTGTTTGCAGAATTATATTGAATGTTAAAAGTTAAATGATGACTAAAGGATATGGATATACAATTTTGCTTGGCTTCCCTGTTTGATTTAGGATGGATTATATATAGGATGTCCCTTCAGACTGATTCTGCATAATGCACTCATCTGTCTAGCTATTAAGGCTTGGCCTATACTAGAAAATTAGGTTGGTTTAACTATGTCAATCAGGGGTGTGAAAAATCCACAACCCCAGAGTGGCATCGTTAAGGTGACCTAACCCCTGGTGTAGACAGTGGTAGGTCAATGGAAGTTCTTCCATCCACCTAGCTACTGCCTCCCAGAGAGGTGGATTGCCTATGCTGATGGGATAACCTCACCCATCAGTTGTGCTACACTTGTGCCACTGTAGTGTGTTAAGTCTAGACAAACCTGAAGTTAGAACTGTCTGTAAGGAAACATTGCTAGTGGCTATTAGCGCTTAACTTAAAAATAAAATTCTCTGTTAATGGGATATGGTAGCAAATAGCAATCATTTGAACTGCCTCCATTATCTAGAACTAACATGTCTTCATGCTCCCCTGGCAAACTGTAATTTACTTACAGGCAGGTCTTCTCAGTGTGTGTGTGTGTACAGCATCTGGCACAAGGGGGCTCTGATCTCTGATTAGGACGTCTTGGCACTACTGCAATATATATAATTAATATTGCTAATAATTAATATTTAAAGCACAACAAGCTAATAAACCAAAACAAAGAAGGATCAATTTTTTTGGAGAAGCATGCCATTTAGAAATGCATTGGTTTAAACAAGATTAAATAACAGCTTTTAATGTTTTAAAATGTCTTTGCTAAATCACATATCAAAATACATATGCCATTTTCAGTAGAGTCTTTACTTGTTAGAAAGTAACCAGACAGGGAAATAATAAAAAGTTCAACATTTAACCTCTAAAATGAATTGCACTAACTGTACTAAAACGATATTGAAATAAAATGAAAAGTTTTAATTTGTAAGATCCCAAGCATAATATTAATTTCTCTTCTTAATTTGACAAAAAAAGATGCTGTAATTGCTAATGCCTGTGGAAAGATATCTAGAGAATTGTTCCTAAACAATAGCCAGAATCTGATAGTTTGACTAAAGAAAAAATTACATGTCCCATTCGTATTCTAAAAGTATTATTCACCCTAATATGACTTGGTTTTTGCTTGCTTTATTAGAGTACTTCAGGGTTTGACAATAAATATTTGCTATAGTGATTTAGGAATATTGAAAACTTGTATTTTATGCTATGTTCTAACACTGAAATTAGCCCCTAATCCCATATTATCTATATAATCATTTTGTGTTAACTTTTTAACAAAACATGTGGTAAAACTATTTTAAAAGGTATTTCTATACTGCGCATTTTAGACTTTTTCTGGCCAAATTCTGCACTGTTACTTCCATAAAACTCAACTGACGCCAAACTGGCTGAATGGGCTGAGGGCAGAAGATGTATCATTCTTTCACTATGTATAGACAGCAGTGCTCAGTTGTGAGAAAGGGTTCATTTATTTGCAAGTGTAATTTTTCAGCCATTTGAACAAATAATCTGATACTCTAAAGCTGAAATATTCTACATCTGTCATTTTTTGTTGAAAATAATTTGCATATTAGCAGTCTGCTGTCAAAATGTTATGCAGCTGCATATTATGTTCTAACAGTGGGTTGCTTCTGATCACTCTGGGATAAAGGTGTGTGAAACTGTCAGTAACTAATTTGCTTAAAATAAGTGTCTCTCTGCTGCTCCTGGTATCAGGCACAGCATTTCTCATCCGTGGGTCTAAAAAAGAAGTGTTTGAAACAGAAAGGCAGTAGAGGAGTCTGGTTAGATGATTATTCACATGGAATGAGTGCTATATATCAAGATAATACTTAGCTGAGTTCACTTGTAATAGAATAATGTTTGAATATGCAGAACCTTAGTATTTGCATTTTTGCTTTTTAAAAATTTATATCCCTGCCATCATAGTATCCCTAACAGTGAAAATGCTGGGGGGGAAAAAATCACATTTCTGGATATTTTTCATTAATGGCATTTAGATTCTATGGTGAGGAATGTGGTTAAAAATACAGATAAATCAAAACATGAGAGATGATATAATTTAGATTAGTCTTTTTTGCTTATATTTGCATGCTATGTGTATCCACCTTTGACTTGACAGGGAGGGGCACTAAAGTATTATCTAAGTGCAAATGTCTACATGTAATACATACTTTAAACTATATAGAGGTATTTGTTAACTGTTAATGAGAAAATCTACCACTTTTGGCGTAGGGGATGTTTTCCTGTTACCACATACATTATAATTCTTTTCATGGTTGTTCCATGTATTGTATAAAAATATATAGATTAGTAAGGATACTTTTATTTGCTTGGTTTTTTTTACATCCAATAATAGGAGCATATCAGTATAAATAGTCTTGTTTGGGTTTAAAAAAAAAAGCAAACAGGTGTGTGTGTGTATGTATATGTGTGTGTGTGTGTATGTGATATATATATGGAAAATACTGACTGTTATGGGTCTGATCTGCAAAGTTATTCATGCGTGCAGCCTTATTCTTGTGTTGGCTTCTCTGTGCAGGAGTAAAACTCTGCTTACATGAATTTCTTTGCAGGATCAGAGCTTATAACTGCTAACTCAGAATATAGAGGATGGGTTTAATTGCATTCAGTGCATCACAGTGTATCCTTTGTTACTATAGGTATTTCTTCACTGCACAATTAACACAGGTTCTTGCTTGGGTTTTAACCCAAGCTCCCTACCGTCCACACAGAAGAACCTCTGACCCAGGTTGATAGGTGCTTTTAGCCTAGGCTGGTTTACCCTGGGGGAATGGATTAGAGCCCGACTTCTGCGGTAACTTGAGCTGTGAGAATGCAGGCTACATTTTTTGAGTGCTGATAGTCCTCCAATGCCCTTCTCGCAATTACCATTGGATAGACAAGGAGAGAATCTTAGAGCATCTCAGAACCATGCCCCAGACACACACTGGCACGTGCAGAAACGGGGGAGCATGTATACACTGCTGCTGGGAGTGAGCCTCATGCTAGCGCACTCCAAATAGCAGTGAGGACATTACAGATCAGTCTGGAGCTTGGCTAGTGGGTTGGATGGGCTTGAGATCCCGAGCTGCAGTCCAAGCCACAGCATCCACACTGCTATTTTTAGCACGCTAGCTCAAGCCTCGCTAGCACATCTGTCTGCCTGGGGTGGGAAGCTTGTTCCCAGCTAGGCTGACCAGATAGCAAGTGTGAGAAATCAGGACGGTGGGTGGGGGGTAATAGGAGCCTATATAAGAAAAAGCCCCAAATATCGGGATTGTCCCTATAAAATCGGGACATCTGGTCACCCTACTCTCAGCTGCAGTGTAGATATAGAGCGGACGCAGTAACACAGGTAGAGTTTTGCTGTGGGAACACTCACACCTGGGTTAGGTGAATCTGGATACTCAGACATGGGTGCCAATGACACCTGCATTAACTGTGCAGTGAAAATGTGCCCTGTATGAGCCTGCTGCTGATTTCAGTGGTGGTTACTACTGCTCACTGGTTCTCAGGGCTGGACCGTAAGAATCTGTAAATTCTACAAATAATTTTATGTTGAAGAGTAAATACACTGCAGTTGTTCCTTAATGATCTCTTATCTCACTAAAAATGTGTGGGACCGTAGGCTTTTGCTCCAACAGATTTGCTTTTATAGCACATTAATCTCTTCCGTAATAATATACTGAATGAATGGAGATTAAACAATAAGAGATAAAAACAGTGAATGGATTGAATTATTTTTTTTAAGACTTAGCAATGAAGTTGTTTCTTACAGATTTATTTCTAGTGTTCTGGGAACATTAAAATTAACATAGGTCCGCCAGGAAACTAAATAAATATTATTATTATTATTATTATTAAATAAAATATTAACAACTTGCTGGAATGGGCTTGGATTTAAATGAAGGTTCTAAATGTTTAAGGCAATGCCTGCCATGTAAGTTACAACAGCACATTGGTGAAAGCTTTGGTAGACAAGACTGAGCTGTGAAACCTGTTGTTTTTATTGTTATGAGAGATCCTAGAGGCCCTGACCTGATAGTGCTAGACACTGTACAAACATAAAAAAGAGGCAGCCCTGCTCTGTAGTCTGTTCAGAAGGAGGATATTAATATACTAATATAGTGAAATCAGTGGGACTATTCATGTGATTAAGAGCTACAGGATTGGGTAGTTAGACAATAACTAAATGCCTTTATACAGCATCTGGTGCAAGATGTAGTACAGCAAAACATAATTAAGCCACTAAAATATTAAATGCTAGAAAAAATTGGCAAACATATTTCTATATAATTATTAGTTATTATTTTTGTTTTGTGGTGGCACCTGCAGGCAAGATAGTTAATTGGTTAAAATATTTCAAAATTTTAATTATTTTTCTAAGAATTTTAATGAAAAAAGACTTTTTGTGAAAATTTTGGCCCAGTTTTATAGCTCAACAGGCAGCTTTAACTCCTCATTCCAGTTGAACATACCTAAGAGATTATATGACTTTCCACCATGTACGAATATCAGCTCTTACAACAGACCCGTGTTCTAAGCATTATACCATTTTGCAGATATGCATAAATTGTTCCAAATTTAAGATAATTGGATCCTGATTTTCAGAGGACTGGTACACTCCCTTTTGGCTCCCATTGATTACAGCTGGAGTTGTTGGGAATAATCAGCTCTGAAAATCAGGCCCTAGAAATCTCAAATTGGGCACCTAAAATTAGTGGATGTTTTTTGAAAATGTAGGCTTTATTGAGATGTTGATTGGTAACAGACAGAATTAATGTAGTCTGGAAACAGAACTTGGGAGTTCCTTGCTAGCAGTCCTAGTTGAGGCTACTCCTGAAGGTCACAGAGGCTTCACAGGTAAATTCTGCAGCTGTAGAATACAGAAGACCCATGTAGTTTTTTACATCAGAGTAATCTCTGTCAGTTTAGAAATTAGTCACACAGCAATTGATGTTGTACAAAACACTAGTCAGTTTTGCAATCATAAATTACAACTACTGTATAACTTTGGTTCTTTAATAACCAAACTTTTCTTTATTGTACCATTTATAAGTAGGGTGGGACAGAAGTTATGGTGATCAGAACAGGCTAGATCGAAGTATGTTGATTACATGCAGAGTGTAGGCCAAATTCATTCTTGGTATAGCCCTAGTCAAGATTATGATGATACACCAGGGATGAAGTTGGCTTAGTAAATCTAACTTTTTATTTAGGAAACAAATTTGAACAGAATGGACAGAGTAAGCCAATACCTTTCCTCCAAAAGTTAGTCATCTTGGAATTAGTTGAGGGAATTGATTTGATGATTTTACTTACATTCCATGATTGTGGTGTAAATAAATAGGAATGTTTTCTTTTTGCTCCTTACTGCTCAGTATTTGGCTTATCTCATAGGAAAAGCTGAATGTGGTAGGTCTCATAACGTTTTAACATCTGCCATGCAGTTGGATTACATCCTGCTGAGTTTTTAATAAAGAAGTCCATATGCTTGACTTGCAGCATAGTCTGCATGTACAACTCTGAAGTTGCAAATACTGTCTTTAATGCTATTGCTTCTTGAACAAATGTCTCCTGAAAGTATCCAATTCAGTGAAAGTACAGTAATGCTAAACATATGAAAAAAGAAAAAGCAACACTGAAAGACATTAATAAACTGCCTCCTTTGCAAAACACCTTGTATTTATGTTATCAGCATGAGATTTTAAAATATCACTGGCATGGAGATCTTACATGGGGGTTTCACAGTTTTTTTTTCTCACTACAGGATCTTTTGTTCAGTTTTACCATATGGTGTTTACCTTTGGTCTTAAGAAGAATTCTGGAATGAGCAGAGTGCTTTTTAAAGGATAAACACTAACTTAAGTTTTGGTTCCAGAATTTTGAGTGGTTAAAAATAAAATAAAATAATTATAATATAATAAAGAGTGTTACATTCTATTCTGCATAACCAAAACAAAGAGGAGGAAAATGGAGGATTTTTTTTTTTAATTTCACTGGATACAGTGTATAACTTTATGAATTTAGCATATCTTCCTCATTACTTAGTAGTAGTAGTAATAATAATCATAATAATGTATGAATTTAGTGCCTTCTACCTGAGGATCTCAGATGTTCATGATTTAAGTATTGCTGTACTCCTGAGAGATAGATAGCATTATCCCAATTTTATAGATGAGGAAAATGAGACACACAGATAACAAGCGAGACTCATCCAAGGTCAAACAGGAAGTTTGTGGTGCATCTGGGAAATGAACACAGGTCTTCTGACTCTGTCTTCTGCCTTAACCACAAGACCACCTTTCCTCTAAAATGAAATGTATAATACTGCAGGCATGTTTTGAACCACTATATTTCTTCCTTAAATAGAACCTTTAGTGATTCTGTAGAACAAATACAGAGAGTGATACAGTTATCTTTTTATGTGAAGAAGTGTAGTAGCTATAAGCATTAGTCAAATATGCAACTCATGGTAAATGCAATTTGTCTTTAAGTTTAAGTATTCCAAGATAGACTGGCCAGATTAACAAACATACTCTCTCTTTTTTCCATTGCAGCATGTGTGTTCCGTTACAATGGGCTCTCTTTTGTCTACCTCGTCTACCTCTTGCTCATTCCTCTATTTTCAGAACCCACAAAAACAACCATGCAAGGTAAGAGTTTCCCTGATGGTTTTTTAAAGGTACATAACATGTAATATGTACAAAAATCTTGTAGTTGGTATAAGATGGAGTCTTACACGTATTTCTTCAATATACTTTCATTGGTTTGAACTTTTTCTCCGGTAAGTGAGCTGGTTTTGTAATTTGTCATGTAAACTCACTGAATCTGGTTTTGGAGTGAGTACTCCTGAGTAACTGATCTGATTAAATTCATCTAAGGAGCGTTCTTTTAACAATGTATATTTTAGTCACCTATACAGACATCAGCACCCCACTGATTTCCCCATTACCATGATCTTGTAAAGCTTTTTTTTTTTTTTCAGTTTTACAGCTGCAGAATAACTAAATGCACCATAGATAAAATTACCCACATGTCACATAACAGCCGCACTTCAATATTAAAATGTGAAAATAGGATTCCAGAGATGAAAAGACAAAATCCATTTCAGAAATAGGATATTTGTTATTCCAATGAAGTATATTGCAACAACAAATGGGTTAATCTGTAAAAGTTAGTTCTCAGAAGTTTCTGGGCAACAGTATTGTAACTTCAGGATAATTGAACAGTCAATGAAAATTTGCTGGGGTAAGGTAATATTTCCTTTTTGTGTTTTATCGGTGATATATATTGTCACACAGTAGCTTGTGGGAGCTGCTTTAGTGGGTAGATCTCTGAACGGGTCCCTGCAGTTCAGAACTCCCCATCATGTGGCTTGAATCAAACTCTTGTATTAAAGCAGTTATTGTATTCCCAGTTCACCTTCAGACTACAATAGTATCTCTTCAAGAAACATTTTATTTTTACTCAAGTGAGCGGCGGGGTGAAGAATAAAAGTAAGCTTCTTCAACATGGGAGTGAAGGAAAAAGATATTATATGGGGCCCTCTTGGGGCTGACGTTGTAGGATGAAAATGTTACCTAAATTATTGGCTTTGTTTTGAATGCTGTGGGTACCATGAGCATGTAGCACACTTCCCCTACAGCAGCTCTCTTGAACAACACGCTGCACCACTGTGATGGTTAATGGAAAATCACACCATTTTATACAATAAACATCCCCAATGAAACAAACTAGGAAATCTAGACTTCAAACATAAAAAAATCTCAAATTACTAGGCTCCTACGGAACTCTTACCATCAGGTCCATATAAAGACCCTATAACATCTCTCTGAATACAGGGTTTCTATTACCACATCAGTCACCCTAAAGGGGTCTCCCAGGTTGCATCTGGAACTACCCCTTTCCATTTTCAGCAGTAACTCTCAGTCCACCCGTCTGGTTCAGTTTATACTCTCCTGGCAACCTCCATCTGGTATGTTTCGGGATGGGATCAGTGTGGCTCCTCTTCCTTCCTGAGCATCAGTAGTCTTGACCTTCTCCCAGGATAGCTTTTGTCTGGCAGTTTTGTTTTCAACATGACTCTAGCTTCTAATATTCATATAGATAGACATAGAATCTAGAGTCATATCACTATCTATCTATCTATCTATCTATCTATCTAAAAAAAATCTGTGTTTCTGGAAAATAGTTTGCATTTGATCCAGTGTTCTCCTCTTTTATGTCTGACCTTCTGAACAATAGGTAAGAGAGAACCTGAGAGGGAAGGAGAGTCATCCTAGTCAACTGTCAGTTTGAAAGACACCGGCCTCTTACCTTTTTAGCTTATAGTAACTTGGTTGAGTAACAAGTCATACACCAGTGTACATTAACCAGCAAGTAACCTACTTACAAGTGTTTTAATGAGAAGAAATAACAATACTCCTGCTAAAAAACAGCAACCATTTCAGTGTCTTGCATATGCAAATTCAATTGGCAGTTACACCATTTACCCTTCCCTCCTGCCCCCCGGTCAGTGACCTCAAACATTTTTCTTCTTAAATTCACTGAAAAGATTTCTTGAGGAATCTTTAACTTTGTCTAAGTGCAGCCTCCTATCCCCTTTTTTCTCGTTACTGGGGAGAAGAGATGAGAAATAGAAACTTTTAGGAAGTTGTAATATTGTTGTTCAATTTATAACACACAGATAAATCATTTAACTACAAATGGTTGTTTTTACCAAATTAGAGTACTGTGTTCTGTTATAGGTCTCACTAAGAGTTAATGCGCTCACTTATTTATATGATCTCTATTACAATACTGAAGTGTTTGAGCACCTACATATACAATATTTTTATGGGGAAAAGAGGTTTTTTCCCCATCAAGTTCCATTGGAGGAGAAGGAAATCAAAGCTAGTCTTGTACTATGGAAAATATGTCCTCACCGTACCCATTAATTATGACTTTCACTGTGTTTTATCCCTGTCAGTGTAAATGCTGATGCTTTTTTGAAACCTTCAAAGTAATTTCCAAAACAATATCATGCCACATTGATTTCCACACGTTAGTTACATGTAGGTTAGAAAATGCATTTAGTTAATCCATTTTACAGTAAATGTGTTCCCGTCTTTTAATGTATTATTTTGATTACAGTAGCACTTGAAGAATCCAACCAAGAATGGGGCCCCACTGTGCTAGGCACTGTAGATATAGATAATGAGGGACAAAGTTTACAGTCAAAATAGACAAGATATTCAAAGGATGGCAGAAAAGAAGTATTATTAAACCTATTTTACTGATGGAGAACTGAGGCACGGCAAGAATAAGGTGGACTTTTCAAAAGCGTATCGTCTTCTGTTGACTTCAATAGGAGCAGAGTTAGGTCAATGCTGAGTGCTTTCGAGAATTCCACCCAAATGGCTTGGCCAAGGTAATACATCTATGGAGTGTGTGGCAGAGCCAGGGACTGAACTCAGAAATCCCAAGTCCCAGTTCAGTAACTTAATCCCCAAACTATCGTTCCTTTGCTTTTAATCTAAAAACATTGTTCTCCTGTATTATGGAATAAAAAGGAGCATTCATCTTTCCCTCTCTATAACATTCACTAATTCATATACTTCCACTATGGGTCCTCTTAATTTTCCCCTTACCAAAGCCCCTGTAGTTTTAACCAGTCAATCCCCCCAACACCAGAGTGGCATTAATGCAGCGCTCTGGCTGGGGCCAAATGGGTGGGATTAGTTTATGCTTGGATGTATAAGTGCACAGTGCAGCCAGCAAAAACAGAATTGAAAAATAAAATAAAAAGGCATAAAAAGCAAATCCTCAAAATGTTAGAAAATCCCAATCTAAGTAAAACTGTCAGTCATCTTTACTGTGGAAAGTTAGAAGGACAGTGAGAAAATGAAAAGTTAGTAAATGCCCAGATGTGGATTAAAGTTTCTCTTAAAAGCGCTGAAGGTGATACATGAGACGGAAACAGCAAGCCTAGAAGGGGAATACGGGTGCAGCTTCCTAGCCAATATCCGGTTACCATGTTGATTTTATATGTTTTGCTTTTTCTGCCCTTTTTTGTGCCAGCAAGAATGATTGACAACTTAAATATAGTTATTTTCTAACAACCACGTGTGATATTTTTTGACTGTCATCCTCATCCTCTCATTTTAGTTTTGTTTTTTAATTTATTGGATTTAAAACAAATTCTGAAGTGGTTTGATGGATACACTTTAAAACTATCCAATATGTGTCATTGTCAACAGGGCTTTTTCAGTGGGGAGTGCTTTCAAAAAATTTCAGATGGTCTCATAGTAATTTTATGTCATGGTGCACTGCACAGCTCATAAGCTAGCTACAGTGTGATGTCTTGGTGCATTTTTTATTAAGAGTGAAATAATTTAAAATCCAAACTTAAAATGTTATAACAGACTGTCTGAGGAAGATTGCTATTAACTTCAAATGTGTGGAATGTGGAGGCTCAAATACCTTAGCTTGTTGACTTTTAAATTATATATGTGTGTATGTATATCTTTCTCTATCGTATGTATGTATAAATATAAATATAAAAGGGGAAATTTTATAGCTATTTTAACTGGAAATAGCCAAACCACCATTAAATCATAGTCAAAATGTTAAATAAAGCAAACTTTCTTCAAAGTAGAAAAAATAAACATCTCACTATGTCTCCATATTTTCCTTTCCTTCTTTCCTTTCTCTTGCTATACTTCACTTTTTAGTCTATACAATACCTGAATCTTGTTACCTATTTTAATGTGTTCCCTCCAATTAATTTTTCACTAAAGTCTACTCTTTCATTGTATGTTTTTTGTTTGTTTTTCACTTTCTGTTCTTGCCTTTTTCCCTCCATCTCATTGTTACTTTTGTGTTTTTTCTTTCTGTCCATTTTTCCTCACTTTCCCTCTCTGACCCATTCCACTCATCCACCAACCATTTACATTCTTCAATCACCATTCCCATTCCTCTGGGTCTTCCCATCCATCTTTCTCTTTCCCTTGGCTCTTCTACTATTTCCTCCTCTTCCTTCCCCCTGGTTCTTTTCCTTTGTTCGTCTTCTCTCCTCCAACTTCCAAGGAGACACTCACAAAATGACTACAGGTTAGTATGTTGGCATGGACAAAATCAGTATAGTGGAAATTTTCTTTTAGAAGTTTTGAGAGGGTGCATTATTATAAACAATGGGGAGTAAAATATTGTATTGAACTATAGTGTACATGAAATCCCTTTTTAACCTCTTTCTCTCTTTATTCTGTAATGTTTATCTTCTAGAAAAATGTGATCACTAAAATAACTCAATAATATTAATTCTTACCTCCTGTTTTAATGCATATACATTCTCCTTTCTTCATGAGTTATGCTCTTGCCTGTTGATCTGAGATCTCATCCATCTCTAAAATGACATATTTTCTCCATTTAAAGCTAAAAAAAATTAAGATATTCAATTGACTGAAAAAATTAGCTGAACATGTTACTTGCTGAAATACTATTCAATCATTCAAGGAACTGGTTGAATAATGGAAAACGTATTCACAAATAACCTATGCATTTAAAATTCATTGGGTTCATTGTTTGTTCATCTTGGGTAGTTGTTTGTTCAACTCTGCCGCTAATGTTTATAGCTCTTGAAATCAATTACTATTGACTATTACTATGACATTAACATAAACACAGTGTAGCATTCTTTATGTAAAAATTATAAAGAGGACATATCAGTGCAGATAACAGGTTATTTCATTTGAGTATAGAGGTGGTTTATAACTGCTTAGGCCAAGTTATCAAACGTGGCAATAGGAGCTGTTCTTGATGCAACTATAATTTTGCAGTAATTCTAAAACCATATAGCTTTTTAGGTAGTGGTTTTCCTTATACAAAAGTGTCTGACTAGTGACTGTTTTATTACCTACAGTAGCTCTCTTGAGACAAAGAATAAGTAGTAACAGTTTAATAGACCAGTTGCAAACACTAATTCTGTTGCCCTGATTGGGAATCAATGGAGTAATGTGTTTAAAACAGTTTTAATGATAGTGTTATTTCTGTCTTGAAAGAGTAGACTAAGTAAAGTTATATTTTAAATGTACTTGGCTTGGACAGCAGAAATTACTCATTTATCAGTACTGAATAACTGGTTTTCCTTAATAGAAGTGAGATTGCATTCTGTTAAATTTACTCGAGTTGCTAATTTATATTATGGTAGCCGTGAATAAGAAGCTTTCTTAACCAGGTAGTGTTTTTAAAGTAATATACCTCACTTTAGTAAAGCAGTGGATCAGATCCAGCTATCGTTACTCATGCTGAGTAACAAAATGAATAGAGCTACTTTTGGAATAAGATACTACTCAGTGTGAGAAGACTGGCAGAATCTGGCCCAAAATAAATATCTGCTAGGTATTTTTATATCTCGTTTGGCTGAGGAGCTAATGTAATAAGAATTATCCATTTCAAATATGAATATATTTAAACAGTGCACAAACCTGCAAATATTCAAGAATATTTTTTTGCCCAGTTGTGCTGGAAGGAGAGGAGACACTGGATGTGGTTTAACTAGGCTGCAAATTTATTCTTAAATGTCTGGGGGGTATCTGGCAGACAAAAGTGTATAGTGCAGGTAATTCCGTAATCATTTCATATATACCTGGTAAGCTTCCGTCAGCCCTTCCCATCCCTGATCCTGTCTTTTACCGATGCTGTTTACAGGAATTGATAGAGAACATAAGGTTTGTAGGGAATATTTGTGCTTACAGGCATCTTGGGCTTGATTAATCAAACTTGCTAAGGAATGAGTTCATAAAACAGAAATTTAGTCCTTTACCCTGCAAAGACTTATGTACATAGCTCTTATGGTCTGTGAGTAATCCCATTGAACTCGATATAGAGGTAATAAATTCAACCACATTTAGAGGTTTACAGATCTGCTACTGTTTCTATGCTAAGAGAGCTGATTCTTTAGCTGAAGTGGTAGGAGCTCATGCTTTTATATTCAGAGGTCCTGGGTTCAGCCACCACAGGCAACCCAAACAGGGCTGGTGTTACATTTGGCCTTGCCACTGGTAACCATTAGTCCAAGCCATGTTTTCAGAGACAGAGGGAGAAATCAAGAATGCTAATGTCCTGCATTCCACTGCTGTCTCACGAATACCGTTTAACCCAAACAATTTGTGTTTTGTCTCCCCCTGTATGGGCTGATCCATCTAGGAGGAAATAACATGCTTCCCTCCACTAGCTACTTGTATAACTGAAATGGAAGATTTCAGAGTAACAGCCGTGTTAGTCTGTATCCGCAAAAAGAAGAACAGGAGTACTTGTGGCATCTTAGAGACTAACAAATTTATTAGAGCATAAGCTTTCGTGGACTACAGCCCACTTCTTCGGATGGAAGAGGTCTGTTGGGTGGATCTGAAGGTTGTGGGTTCACTTTTGGGGACTGGATAGCTCAGGATGTGGCTAATGCTGTATACAGCCTTTCACCTGCGAGTCATCAGTTTGTATCTTTCCCAATTCTGCAGGAATTAAAGTTGCTCCCCTCTAATAGATATTTAGTAACCCCTATGTGAGATGAGTTTGAATCCCCATTCAAACACGCCACTATGTTTTGCAAAAGACTAGAAGCTTTTCAGGACAGGGGCTTTCTTTTACTATGTGTTTGTTTGGTGCCCCCACCATAGGTCCTGATTGTAGTTGGATTCTCTAGTAAGTGTTCATACAGCTGGGGCAAAATGGTCTTGTTCACCGTGAATTTGCGAAAGTTGGCAGTGCTGTAATTGTCATATATGTTGAGGAGGAAGAGTGGGAGTTAAAATATCAGAACAAAAATATGGTTTAAAATCTCATTTTTTGGAGGGGGCCTGACTCATGACTTTTGAAATTTTTGGCTTAGCAATACTGTACGTTAATATGTGTTTCAGAATGGTTCCATCCATACTGTAATTGTGTAACCACAGAGATAATTTCTTCCATTTTTTGGCAAAGATTTATTGCCCATTGGCTTTTAGGTGTCAATTATAAAGTACACTGAGGAATAACTGGGTTGCTGACTAGAGAGGGAGAGTTGTTTGATGTCCCCAGAGCTACTGAATGTTTTTGTATAAGCTTGAGGCATCAGAGAGATTTATTTATAGTTCAGAAAATGCTTTTGAGCAATTAAAAATGTGATTTTTACTGGATTGGGCATGTGTCTGTTTATGGAGCCATGCCAGTCTGCTACATAAACATCCTTTGGCTCAAAATACTGCATCTGAGCTAGGTTTCTTCATTTTTAGCATCATGCATATTCCCGGGGGTGAACAATGGAGTTCATTATAACTAACAGGCCAGATCCAGGAGTACTTACTCATTCCTTACTCAGGCAAATTTTAGTAAAAATGAAGCAGGTCTTTAAGATCTAGCCCAACATTGGAAATCCTCTTGCTTTTCATAAGTGGAAAACTTTTTTGTTGCTAATATCATATACTGTTCTCACTGCTTTCATATCAAACCATTTTGGTGGGGAAAATAATCTTCTTAAAATTAATTTTAAGTGAATTTGTTGCTTATGAAAAGCATCATACTGACTGCCTTGGAAATGGCAATGAATCGAGGATTGCCAAACCACCACAGCAACTGTACCCTTTGGTGTGTCTCAAGCTTTGCAAAGTGGCATGCTCTAATGTGAGAAGATAGATCTCTGATTCTGTGTTTGTTTACCCATGGCCTCTCTAAAGAGACTGTCAGCAGAGATTCCAGGTAGATGGCTGATCTTATGCTGTGGACACTAGTTTTCATTTTCATCATCATCATTGTTTAAGTGCCAGATGTGTTTTTGGAGCTGAATAAAACACAGAATCCAGACAGCACCTGGCCCTAACGTTTACAACCGAAGCAAAATAGGCATGGTAGACCAGGTAAAATGGGAAGCCAAAAGGAGAAAATAAATAAGGTTTTAACTTTAGCTTATATTATTAAATCATTGATGCTTTTTTGTGTTATTACAGAAAATGTATATCTTCAAGAGTGATCTGAATGAAAAGAAGAGTAGTGTCTTTGCAGCCTGGAGTTGGATAAGAGCTCCATAGGTGGGGCAGCATTGAAGAAGGCCTGGAGATAGTTGTTATGGTGTGAAAATAGGGCATAAATGGAGGCGCTAGAAGTGTGGGCTAAGACACTAGTTTATTTCACGTACAGGCCACCAAACTGCTGTCATGCTGTTTGGCCATTCCCGTTATGGCAAGGACCTGGTAGTGAAATCCTCCTTATCCTTTTATCCCTCAAATATTCATAAACAGAGGAATAGAAAATGACTTTAGGGTGTGTCTAGAGTTAAGTAAAAAAATTTAGTTGCTGAATCTCATTGTAATGAGCAGTTTTGTACCGGAACTAAATTTGTCTACATTTAAGAACATGAGATTGTGGTGGAGCAGATACCCACCCTTGTCAGGAAGGAGTTAGAGCACCTCTGGGCTCAATCAGTCTCAGCCTGGTGCAGTTTTAGGTATGCCTACACTGCATTGTGAACCTAGGTCTTTAGGACCCAGGATTTTCGGTGTTTCCAAGCCCATGTTTGAGCTTCTAAACTGAATTGTGAACCTGGCCTTACAATTGCTGGACCTGGGTCTCTCAGCTGTGCTAACGTGTCCATACTGCACTATGCAGATCTTCTGACTCAGGCTCTAGATCGGGGCAGGCAAACTTTTTGGCCTGATGGCCTCATCGGGTTTCATAAATTGGATGGAGGGCCGGTTAGGGGAAGGGGTCGTGGCCCAGCCTCCACCTTCTATCTGTCCCTCATCCAACCCCCTCTGTTCCCTGAAGCTCACAGCCCCGCTGCCCAGAGCATTGCGCCGGCGGCAGAGCGAGGAGGGACAGCAAGGCTTATGGATCTATAATTACATATGTCCACGGTCCAATTCCTACTTTCCATAGGAGGGGCCTAATGTCTGTGACAGCTTATAACTTTGTAGTGTTCAGAGGACACGGTGGCAGTGTTGAAGGTTTCCTTTCGCTTGATAACAATGGAGAACTGCTGCTCACAGCTCATTTACTGGAACTGTGTGGAAGGATTGAGGATTTGCTCCCTAGTGAGAAGAAGAAAAAAGAACGGTGGATTTTACTAGATGGGGAAGGTGATACCATGTAATTGTATGTTTAAGTATTGAATATAAAATAGTAGCGGACGTATAAAGCTACCTGCATCTGTTTTTTATTAAAACACTTTTGTTAGCCCCCTTTGAATACCATTATATTTTAAATAATCATGTTTGATTATGTCGTCATAAAGGCAGAGGGAAGAAAATCCAGTAAATCATTAGGTATGTGTTTTTATTATAGTGATCAACCTAAAGATGAGCGGAATTCCTATAAAAGCAGCGTGTGCCAGTGTTTTAAAAAGCAATTGCAGCTGTTTTCAATTATTCTTCTGTCGATACTGCCCCGCCCAAGATCATAAAATCATACTACAGTACTTCAAGGCCTGCCCTGAATCCACCATGTACAATATTGCAGGCAATAAGAGGATGCCTGAAGGAGCACTTAAAAAAGAGCTGCAGAATGAACTAGCCAGCAGGCCAGGCAGTGACAATGGTATCATTTGGTTGCAACCTGGTCTGTTCATCATAAATCTCTTCTGTTAGAAAACTGCCTGACTTGTACTACTTGAAATTTGTCTGCTGGCGTAAACTTCCTTCCTCTCCAGTAAATAAACCATATTTATTTGTGGTCTATTTCTCTTGCCTGAAGGACTTATTCCTGTCCCTAACCCTTACCCAGTTTTGCTTCAGACAGTATATATCTTGTTTAACATGCAATCAGGTGAGACTGGGGATGGTTAGTCGTCGTGCCTATGTATTCCCCAAAGAAGACACTCTGGAATGGCTGGCTGCTGTTTTCTGTTTCATTTGTCAATGTACTTCTCACCATTTAGTAGACAGGAGTAGAATGTAGTGATACAGCTGATCAATAACTGGCAGTAGAATGTAATATCGCATGTGTGTGTTATAAAGACAGGCTTGGACCAAACCACAGATCTGACCCTAACCTGAACTTTGTGGCTGGCCCTGTCTCTGTAATGGACTGAAATCTTGAATTCAGACCCCCTGATATTTGAAGAAGTTCAGATGTAGGCCCAGATTTTGCATCTTGGTCCCATTTCTAGTGCATATTTTAAAAAAATTTAAAATAAAGCCCATGTTGGAGGCATTGGGTGGGGTGGTTCAGCTCTTCATAGCCCAGGGATAGATCCTGGAATAACAATTTCAGGAGACACAATTCCTCCCCAGAGAGCATGGGCTGTCGGCATACTACATCTTCCCTTTAGCTGGTCCAGCTTTGCTTTCCCCTCTGTTGCCACACAATTTTTGACCCAGATTTCTGTAAGAGTTCGTTCAGTACCATAGTTAAAGAAGAAATTGTGAATTCCAGGTGGCGACAAGGACCTGTCCCTGGCAGCCCTATAACACGAGAGTGTTGAGGAACATTTATGTTAATTATCCTTCCATGTGATTATTATCCTGACCTTCTGCTGACCTTCTGCTGTTTCCTTTTGCTGCCTCAGTCTTGCACTGCTAAATGACACATGACATTAGGGCTTTCTAATTTTAATTAAAATGACTTGACAGTTTTTTAGATCACTGAGAGCATTTAGAAACCAGAAAATAAAGACAACGGGGAGAGATAGAGAAGAAAATTAAGTCCCCACCACTCCTACTGATATTTCCTTTCGCCATTGTCTGGATTTACATGTGTAGCACGTTGTTCAAATCACAGGCACTGAATTTAGAGTTAGAAAACTATTCCTTTACAAGCAGTCAGAGCAAAATATTGATAGATTTGGATTAAATTATTCATGATAATGCTTTTTTAACTAGTGTGTCTATATCCTATTATGACAGTTAATGTGGGTTGTAGTAGTTAGTAAAATAAATAGTGTTCAGCAGGCTAGTCTGTTTTGTTTGTGTGTTGTTTGAGCTGAAAACAATAATAAGGTGCTGATTCACTTGTCTTTATATTTGAATAGCAGTAACTGATTCTGTCATTAAGCCAGATGTTGTCCATCAAATATTTATCATGTAGCCATTCCAAAGGCTTTTAAGGATCCATGCAATTGCTGCTAAGTTACAGAACAGAGCTTTTTCGAATATTCTTTTTTTTAATTACTCATGTTTGAGTTCCAAGGGTTTTTATGCTGCTATTTCATGTAAAGTTAATTCCCATAATGCAAGGAGTATGAGAAATAAACAGGAAGAACTGGAAATGTTACTACATAAGATAAATTATGACTTAATTGGCACCACAGAGCTGGTAGGATAAATCTGATGTGTGGAATATTGGTATAGAGAGCGATAGCTTCTTCAGGAAGGACAGGCAGGGGGGAAAAAAGGCGGAGGTGTTGCATTATATGACAAGAATATAACAGTTGTTCTGAGGTCCAGAAAGAGGTAAGAGGAAGACCAGCTGAAAGTCTCTGTGTGAAGGTAAAAGGGGAAGAAGTAGCAGGAACATCATAGTAGCAGGTCTCCAGGCAACATCAAATCAGCAAGAGAAAGAGGATAAGGCATTTTTAGAACAAATAATTGAAGTATCCAAAACAGAAGACCTGGTAGTAAGGTGGGACTTTAACTACCCAGACATCTGTTGGAAAACTAATACAGCAAAACACAAAATTTCCAATAAGTTCTTGGAATGTATTGGGGACAAATTTTTGTTTCAGAAAGTGAAGGAAGTAACATGGGGAACAGCTATTTTAGACTTGATTCTGTCTACAGGGACTAAGGAAAGGAAGGAGTCAGAGCAATAGAATAAGGACAACAAACTTCAAAAAAGGTTTCAGAGTAGCAGCCGTGTTAGTCTGTATCCGCAAAAAGAAGAACAGGAGTACTTGTGGCACCTTAGAGACTAACAAATTTATTAGAGCATAAGCTTTCGTGGACTACAGCCCACTTCTTCGGATGCATAAACTTCAAAAAAGCAGACTTTAACTCAGAGAACTGGTATGTAAGGTCCCATGGGACGAAAATCTAAGGGGGAAAAAGAATTCAGGGGAGCTGGCAGTTTCTTAAGGGCACAGTTTGAATAAGTGCCTTTAACATTATCCCAGTGCAAAGGAAAGATAGGAAGAAAAGCAAGAGGCCAATATGGCCGCATCAGAGTTCTTTAATGACCTGAAAATCAAAAAGGAATACTAGACAAAGTGGAAACATGGACAGATTGTGAAGGAGGAGTACAAAAGAATAGCACAAATATGTAGGGACAAAATCAGAAAGGCTAAGGCACAAACTGAGTTACGTCTAGCAAGGAACATTAAAAGGCAATGAGAAGAGGCTCCTGAAATAGATGAGGAGCAAGAGAAAGATGAAGGAAAGTGTGGGTCTTCTACTTGGTGGGGAAGGAGAGGTAATAACTGACATCAAGCGCACTGACTTTTTTTAATGCCAGTTTTGCTTCACTCTTCACGAAAAAGGTTAATGGTGACCAGATACTTAACACAGTTAATTTTAACAACAAGGAGGAAGGAATGTAAGCCAAAATAGAAAAAAGAACAGATTAAAGAATATTTAGATAAATTACATGTATTCAAGTTAGCAGGGCCTGCTGCTATTCACCCTAGGGTACCCGAGGAACTATCTGAAGCAATTATTTTTGAGGTTAGGTGAGGTTCTGGAGGAGGGGAAAAGGGCAAACATACCACCTAGCTTTAAAAATGGGAACAAAGAGGGCCTGGGGAATTACAGCCTAACTTCGATACCTGGAAAGTTACTGGAACAAATTACTAAACAAACTATTTGTAAGCACTTAGGGGATAATAGGGTAATAAATAATAGCCAGAATGGGTTTAAGAACAAATCATGCCAAACTAACCTCATTGCCTTCTTTGACAGGGTTACTGGCCTAGTGGATGGGGAAATCAGTAAATGTGATATATCTTGATTTTAGTAAGGCTTTTGACATAGTCCCACATGACATTCTCATAAGGAAACTGAAGAAAAGGGGTATAGATGAGATTACTATAAAGTGGGTGCATAAATGGTTGACAGACCACACTCAGTAGTTATCTATGGTTCATTGCCCAAGTGGGAGGACATATCTAGTGGGGTGCCAAATTGGTCTGTCCTGGGTCCAATACTAGTTAATATTTTCATTAATGACTTGGATAATGGTGTGGAGAATATGTTTATACAATTTGTGGATGACACCAAACTGGGAGAAGTTGCTAACACTTTGGAGGACAGGATTAGAATTCAAAACAACCTTGACAACTTGTAGAATTCATCTGAAATCAGCAAGATGAAATTCAGTAAATACAAGGGCTACACTTGGAGGAAAAAAATCAAATGCACAACTACAAAATGGGGAATAACTAGCTAGATGACAGTACTGCTGAAAATGATCTGGGAGTTACAGTGGATAACAAATTGAATGAGTCAACAATGTGATGCAGTTGCGAACAAGGCTAATATAATTCTGGGATGTGTTAATAGGAGTATTGTATGTAAGGCATAGGAAGTAATTGTCCCATTCTACTCTGCATTGGTGAGGCCTCAGTTGGAGTACTTTGTCCAGTTCTGGGCACCACATGCTAGGAAAATTTTGAGAAAAGACGACTATGGGGGGATCTGATAATAGTGTTCTAATATGTGAAGGTCTGTGATAAAGAGGACTGATCAATTGTTTTTCATGTGCACTGTACATAAAACAAATACAAGATTAAGCGGGTTTAATTCAGCAAGGGAGTTTTAGGTTAGATATTAGGAAAATTCTAACTATAAGGTTAGCTAAATTCTAGATTAAGCTTCCAAGGGAGATTGTGGAATCCCCACCATTGGAGCATTTTAAGAACAGGGATGGTCTAGGTTTACTTGGTCCTGTCTCAGCACAGAGGGCTGGACTTGATGACTTCTCAGGGTCCTTCCACTTCTGTTATTCTATGACAATGGGAAGAAAGAAGAGTTTGAACTAGGCTACTTTTCTCATTACACCTGCGTGATCTCAATAATGAATACAGATCTTTTTGTGTAATGGCATAATAAACCACACATTTTTGCTCATGAATACTTCTCATGTGAGTAATTCCATTTGGTGGGATTAACTTCTGTACAAAGGTTTACTAGATCTGTCCCAACAATGCTAGGGAAGTTTGGGGGAAATAAACAGTTCCCTGAAAAATATTTCATAGAAGCAGAAATGTTAATTGAAATTTTTTTTGCTTCAAAGTGTTTCATAGTTACCTGTAAACAGTCATGTGACATAGGGGACAGTTCAGTGGCAAATGTTGAAGAGTGATAGGTGTGTAATTTTCATTGTGTTTTGGATACCTTACCCAGACGAGCAGTTGATTCCCATAGGACCAGATCTGTAGACCTTAATTTGGCAAAACTCCTATTGTAGTAAGACAATGGGAGATTTGCCTGAATAAGCACTGTAGGATTTGATCCCTAATAAAATGAACCAAACTCAAGACTATTTAAAAGTATTCCCATTATTGGTGAAGATCAAGTAATAAAAAAAATGTATGTAGGATCCATAATGAATGTTAAATTTCCTTATGACTAAAATTTCAATGGGAGCTGCAGGGTCTTGACAGCTCTAAAAATCAGACCACTTATTTAGGTATTTAACTTTAGACACCCAAGTTTGAAAATTTTAGTTTGTATTTTTTCCAAAGGAATAGCTGTGTGGTTGGAATGTGTACTTTGTTGCCAAATGTTCATTCAAATGTCCATGCCAAACTTATTAATTCTGTTATATCACTATCAAATAGCCGGGTGAACTAACTTCATTTTTTATTTGAAGAGATCAAGAAACATTTGCTTTAAATGTAAAAACATGACTTTTGGGATTCTAGTTATCTATTCTGTATGTGTATGTTTATAAGATGACATTTTTTACTGCTTTGTAATTGAGTTGGCTGGTGCTACATAATATGGGAAGGAAAACCTACAAGGGTTTTTAATGGTGTGTGTTAATAAAACTTTAAGACTTGAAACCAATTTTAAAATGCTTAAAAGATCTTCCAAAGCTCTGATGTCAGGACCAGATCAATCTATTCTCACTTCATTTAGCCTGACCCAAGGAAATGTGTTAAATCCCATTCCCAAGAGCCTTTTGCGGAGAAGCAAAATAAGAGTTTTGCAGGAGAAAGGAAGGAAATGAGCTTCTAAGCATGCTTGTGTGATGCACATATGGATTGCATTGTATAAACAATTACGTGTGCGTGGCATGCCAGAATTAGCAGTAGGCAAAACCATTTGGTAAAATGAGAATTCACTTGGACCTTTTCCCAAAACTTGAACAAAATCACTTCAAGATTTGAAAAAAGTTTGCATAATGTCCACCCTGCCCCATCCGTTGTTTAAGACAATCAGTGACATAAGTGGGCTGCAGGAAGGCTGTTCCAGATTGGAAAAGCTGTGACATGATTGTGTGGAGAGAGACAGAGAGGAGGCCCATACTATCTGAGTGGGAAGAGAAATAGAGAGTTATGGGGGAAGTCTTATGATATTGTGGTCCAAAATGCCATATTGTCTGCATTTTTTAAAAACTTCTTATTGTGACTTTAGTTGGGACATTTGTGAGAAATGGGAAATTCTGTACTTTTTACTGAAGGACACATTCTAATAATGCCTCTGATGCCAGACAGGAATACAAAGGAAGTTGTTTAACTGCACAATTTTTTTCCCTTCGAAAATAGGCATCATAAAAATGATGTGGCTTAAAAGTAATGAAGAAATTCATTACCTAGAGTACCTAGAGTAGCCACAGCCATGTATCGATACTGTTGTAAAACAAACAGTAGCTGACAACATGCAATCCTTTGGGTCCCGCCATTCATTTAAAAAAAAAAAAAAAACCACCCCTGGCTACTCAGGAAAAAAAAATGAAAGGGGCTGTGAGAAAACACAAGATAAAATTAATCTTGCCTTTTAAATCCTTTCTTTGTTCATTCATAAAATTCTGTGGTAAAGCTGCTGAGGTGGTCCTCTTCCCCTGTTTCACACAGGGCTCCAGCAAATTCTGAGCCTGTTCTTTAATTGATCTTTTTGGGTGCACTGTGATTAAATTCTGGGAAATTGCTAAATTGTGAGTCACATCATAAAATCCAATTAATGATTGGTTGACAGTATATAGGTTATTGCTGGCAAATGGCTGGAACTGATTTTTGTGCAACATTCTTCTACAAAGTCAGAGAAATTTGTTTTTGATATTGCTAAGACTAAAGCAGTTTTGTTTGAGAAGTGTGTCCTATAGCTTTTGGTAACTGGCTCTGTTTTACAGGTTTACTGCATATTTAAGTGTTGGGATCAGGTGGGAAATCAGTTTTTAAAAAATAAACTGATCTTTAAAAACTCATCTGCTATTAAAGCTTTATAAAATGGGCATTTCCCTTTCCCTGTTCATTATTGGAAGCAGAAAGCTCTTACACAGACTGGGAGCTACTTCTGCCAGGGGGTGCTGTTGTCTCTTTCCTTTCTCATTGCCCTTGCAGCTATTTTCCAGGACTTCATGATGACATGTTTTTCATCTTGCTTGTATCTCAGTCAATAAGAAAGGCAGAAAAATAGTACAAGTGCCCTTTTTAGAATCGCTGAGCTCTAAAAGGTTACAGGTATGAAGGGGATTTCAAAGCAAGGCAAAAGGTGACACTTAGACTGGAAGAATCTGTGCATGACTTTCTGATTGTTAGGATAAATTCTGACCCCAAGAGGATATGGTGCTGACTGGCTCAGATGAAGTACAGAGCGTGTGAACTGACAAATTCTGTGCCTATGATGTAGGTGCTCCAGCAGAGAATCTGGTCTGAAGAGTTTTTGTTATATGGGTCTCTCTTTTGAGATATGAGTTAATAAAGAAATGGTTTTCAGAAGGTGAGCACTCATTAGCTTAAATAATCATCCATAAATATCTATTTTTCTCAAACATAATAGCCTTCCTCACAAAACCAAAGTAGAAACGAGTCAATCAAAATTTCTTCAGTGGCATCTCTGGAAAATTGATAAGAAATGGCAAAACTTCTGGATTTGGGAATTATTTTTTATGCACAGTGAAATACATTTGCATATGTTAATAATTTTTTTAAAAGTGTCCACAGGCAGGGCTCAGTGGATCCTCATCTTATAGGGGCCTCTTTTTAAAAGTCATGTTTTTTAAACAATTAAAATTTAAAAATGGACTGAATAGTCCATTAATGTCATGAGAGCATGTGCATTACGCCATCATGATGAACTGTAATGACTATCAGAACTGTATATACACAATTGACCATATTCAATAATCTTAGACATAAAATGGAAGATTATAACACAAAACAAAAACTTCTTATAGAAATGCCTGGAATAAACTTGTTTAAGTATTGGTTTTGCTATTCACCAAGAGTGCTATGCTATGTATCTTAAAGAATGTTTGCTTTTAGCTGATAGCCATTAATCCATTGTTATGTTGTTGTTTCTATAGCTTCTTCATAATAATAGAAAGTGATAGCAGAAGTGTGAGCATTAAGTCATTAGGTTGGGAATGGAGGCATTTGCTTTTAAGATTGAATTCACTTTAATAAACCAAGGTTTTTTTTGTACAACCTACAGGGTGTAGGAGGGGGCTGCAGATTGAGGCGGGGGTTGGGGTATGGGAGGCGGCGAGGGCTCCAGCTGTGGGTGTGGGATCTGGGGTCGGACCAGGGATGAGGGGTTTGGAGTCCGGGGGGGAGGGCTCCAGGCTGGAGGGTGGGGCCACGGGATTGGGAATGTGGGAGGGGGCTGCAGGTTGAGGCAGGAGGTTGGGATGTGAGAGGGGGTACCCCAACCTCCTGCTCCAGCCCAGTGAAAGCGAGGGAGGGGGAATGTAGAGGGTGGGAGCAGGGCCTCAGGGAAGGGGAGGGACTAGGGTGTTCAGTTTTTTTATTAGAAAGTTTGCAATCCTAGTTATGTAATTCAAGGGGTGGTTTATTCATGCCCCTTAGTGACATAACTTATGTCAACTTAAGCTGTAGTATAGCCATAGCCTGAGTAGTAAATAAATAAATGGAGACCCTGCTTTTTAGGAAATCCTAGCTGGTGGGAATGAAGATGCCAATTTGCTTAAGTGCTTTGCTGAACAGAGATGGACTACTAAAACAGGGCCTAAATGGAAGAGGGATGCTGAGGAGTGTGGAATCTGTCTAACAGGAGGGTTCAATCTATTGCTTGATACATTACTTTTTTGGCACATAACTCACTGAGCCATGTCCAAATTTGTTAGCCTGGATTAGCTCTTTCTCTTCCCCAGATTTCTTCCAGCAGCATGAATTTTCATTAGTTACCCCACTAGCACAAGCTCTTTTCGTTTAGAATCACAAGGCCTTGGCCACATGTCAGAAGAGCATAAAGAGTAGCTGAACTCTGATCGCACAAGTCCTCTCTTGTCTACTCCAAGACCCCTGGCTTGTGTAGATATAGTGTACATTCAGATCAATGCTGAGAAACAGATCTTGTAAACAGTATACTTGTTTACCAGTCAAAAGTCTGTTAGTCTATACAGAAATTTTATCAGCACTAAAATTGTAGTCTGGTGGAAATAGTTAGATCAGTAGCAAAAGTTAGTGATGGTTGAAGTCCATTGATATTTGGAGTCAGAGTTTTTGCTGGTAGCACACCAAGGTCTGCATGTTTGTCTTGGTTCCTGAGATGATGCTTCTTCCTTTCTTTCTTTCTTTCTTTCTTTCTTGTCTCTTTAGGAGATGCTGTACTCATTTTTAATATAAACTGCACTTTGAAATACATGGAAACAATTTGACTCTGTTTTCAAGGTAAACTGAAGGGAGCACTGAAAAAAAACAAAACCCCAAATTCCCCTAGTGACTTCTAACCAGCCACATTCACTTCAAAAATATTTTTGAAGAGTGCTGTGCTAGCAACTTGTCAGAAAATCATTTCTGTAGTGAAATCTATTTAGCTCTTTCAAGTGTTGTTGTAAAACAAGGGCAATAAGATTCAGTGGGTGAAAAAAATGAAACTTGTTTTCTGAAGTTTATCTGCAGTGTACTTCATACTACTCTGATATTAGGGCTCGAAGAGGCACAGCTATGTAGGGAGCAGGGGGCCTCTAGGGCTACAGCGGGGAAGTAAGTCCTGTTATATCTCTGAAAAAATGTACTTGTCTGCCCCCACCCCACTCACTCGCCTACCAGAACTCTCTAGCCATGAGATGTGACTAATGGCAATAGGGCTGTGGCCCATCAGGTGCTGCTAGTGCTGCACTCAGCCCTAGTCAGTCCCACCTAAATCCCCACAGAGTGTTCCACAGAGCAGCCAGCTAAATCATAGCTGCCTCCTGACTGTGGTGGAAGGCAACAGGGCCGCCCGGGGGTGGGGGGCAAGTGGGGCAATTTGCCCCGGGCCCTGCAGGGGCCCCCACGAGAATATAGTATTCTATAATATTGCAACTTTTTTTAATGAAAGGGGCCCGCAAAATTGCTTTGCCCCAGGCCCCCTGAATCCTCTGGGTGGCCCTGGAAGGCAATAGGGATCTTCTCTATAATTCACTTGCCCAGCTGTAATTTAAAGCTTTTACTTAAAGAGGCTTTTCCGTAGGCACTGAATTCTTTTGATTGTAAAATTTTCCCTCAGCTATAAAAGCACTGAACACATTTCATTATGGGCATTTGGTGTTTGGCTGGCTGGTTTGTGTGTGTGTGTGTGTGTGTGTGTGTTTGTTTTTTTCCAGTGTATAACTCTAGGAGTCTAATTTACTGGAATCATACTTATTTATGAGTCAGATATTTATTATGGACTGCTCCCAACAAGCAAGTGGCAGTGCTGTGGTCAAAATAAAGTAAAATAAAAATTGTAGCATAAAACAAATTTGTCCAGTAGATCAATATTATATTACATACCTGTCAACATCCTCTGACATAAACAGTAGATTTCAGATTTGAATAAATACTCATACATATGCATACATTCTGGCAGAAACCATCACATGTACAGACCTTCCCATTTTAAATGTCTGCTGTAGCAAGCCTTTAGGTGGGGGGAGATAATGGTGTGCATTTTTTGACAGTCTCCGGTGTTTTGTATACAGCAATCTAAGAAATAAAAATCCATGTCATATTTCCTATTCCAATATATCCAGTATAGTTTGCATTCTCTTTTCATGGTGACAAGTCATAAAGAGGAGGAGGAGGAAGAGCGTCTATTAGTGCTACTTCTGGTTTAGTTATCATTCACTTACCCAAAAAAGTCGCAAGGAAATACAGAAAGTCGTGCTTTTAAAACAATCATGCACTCATGTCCTTAGAAGTGGTGCTGACATTTTAGTTTTACACTAGATGGTCAGGGATTCAGAAAACTGCATCATCTTTTCCCTTCCTCATTTCTTGCAAAAGTGTTTGCTTTCAGACCTTGGGTAACAATCAGAAAAATGCAATGGATTGCTCTAGTTTCCCTGCCGATCTGTTGAAAGGGCCAAAAACCTGTAGTCTTCAGGGAAAAACAGTAGACTTGTCTGATCTGATATTGACTTTAATATTAGTCTTGTTCTAACCACAAATAAGTCAGTCAGTGCTTTTTCATATTTAGGACAATTTTGAAGTTTTATAATGGGTAGCACAAACCTCAAAATTGTAGTTGGCTAAATGCTCCCCCAAAATATAATTGCCTAGGTATCTTCTTAAGAACATAAGAATGGCCATACCAGATCAGACCAATGGTCCATCTAGCCCAGTATCATGTCTCCAACAGTGGCCAGTACCAGAGCTTCAGGAGGCGTGTATAGAAAAGGGAAGTTGGAGTGATCTATCTCTTTCTTTCCTCTCCCGGCTTCTGGCAGTCAGAGGCTTGAGTATGGGGTTACATCCCTAACCACTGATTGTCTGATAGCACTGATGGGCCTATCCTCCATGAATTTATCTAGTTCTTTTTTGATCCCAGTTATAGTTTTGGCCATCACAACAACAACATGGCAATGAGTTTCAAGTGTATCGTATGAAAAAGTATTTCCTTTTCTTTGTATAAACCAGCTGACTATTAATTTCATTGGGTGACCCCTGATTTTTGTATTGTGTGAAAGGATAAATAACATTTCTCTATTCACTTTTTCCACACCATTCAGGATTTTATAGACCTCTAATATCCCCCTTCAGTTGTCTCTTTTCTAAGCTGGTCTTTTTAGTCTCTCCCTATATGGAAGCTGTTCCATACCCCCTTGATCTTTGTGTACTTTTTCTGATTCTAATGTATCCTTTTTGAGATGGGGTGACCAGACCTGGACACAATATTCAAGGTGTAGAGGTAACAATATTTTCGGTCTTATCTATCCCTTTCCTAATAGTTCCTAACATTGTTAGACTTTTTGACCATAGATGCAAATTGAGCTGAAGTTCTCAGAGAATGATCCATGATGACTTCAAGATCTTTCTCGAATAGTGACAGCTAATTTAAAACCCACCATTATATATGTGTAGTTGGGATTGTTTTTTCCAGTGTGCATTACTTTGCACTTATCATTGTTTAATTTTATCTGCCATTTTGTTGCCCAGTCACACAGTTTTATGATGTCCCTTTGTAACTCTTTGCAGTCAACTTTGGACTTAACTATTTTATACTTCTATATTATCTGCAAACTTTGCTGCTTCACTGTTCACTCCCTTTTCCAGATCATTGTTATATATGTTGAACAGGTACCAGTACAGATCCTTGGGAACCCTGCTGCTTACCTCTCTCCATTGTGAAAACTGACCATTTATTCCTACCCTTTGTTTCCTATCTTTTAACCAGTTACTGATCCATGAGAGGACCTTCTCTCTTATCACATGACTACTTAGTTTCTTAAGAACCTTTGGTGAGGGACCTTTTCAAAAGCTTTCTGAAAATCCAAATACATTATATTGACTGGATCACTCTTACCCACATGCTTGTCTGTCAAAGAATTCTTATAGATTGGTGAGGCAAGACTTCTGTTTACAAAAACTGTGTTGACTCTTCCCTAACAAATCTTGTTTATCTATGTGACTGATAATTCTGTTCTTTACCATAGCTTCTACCAGTTTTCCTGTAAGAATTTGTTTCCAATCTAGGTTAAAAAGCTTGAGTTTACTGGAGAGCTAGCAGTCTCCTTTTGAAGTTAGGAAAATTAGTTTCCTTTCCATAGACTCAGGCCCCACATATTTGAAATAATAGAACTAATGAGAGGAAGAGAGAGGTCATTTGACAAAACTTATGATGTAGAAAAGGATGGATGGTGTGTTTGATTGAGAGACTCTTAATTGTGAGTTAGTATCTCAAAGGAGCACTGAGCTAGAGATAGTAAAAAGCCAATGAAAGCAAGTTAAACAAATATTTGTTTTTAGTCGCACATGCCTCTCTGTGCTTCTTGCTCCTGCCTGCACAATTTTATCTATCTCTCTATCTATCCACACACACTCCACACACACACACTCTTTATAGATATATGGCCTTTACTTTACTTTCATATCTTTAAATCATTTAACAAATCTTATTTGTAGAAAACTTTATACCAGTTAGGGGCAACTTTGACGCTCCAGTGCTTTGTTCCATGACACATTTTTCCTTGGACAACACTGTCACTTATAATGGGAGTAGGATGTGAATGCAGGTATTGCATCAGAATCAGGCCCTATCTAATGAAAATCAGAGCTGGTTGGACAAATACCTCTTTTCTGTACAGCAGTGGACTCTGCATATTGTATGACCTGTACGTGTTCTCCTTTGAAATGGGAAAAGGGTGTTATTTCTTAGGAGAGAGTATGTCATCCACTCACATCTTCCAGGCACTGAGGTGAATGAACAGACAATGGTAGGAATGGCATTATTTCATTTGGAGGAGCCACTAGTCATCTGTTAAAAAAGTTATGGGGCTTGATGCACTCTAAATGCAGCCTAATGTGCATTAAAGCTTCCATGTTTGTTAAAAGCACCATGTAAAGAGCTGTACTCAGGAAACCGTTTGTAATGCGCAATACTTTTATTGGTCCTAGAAAACCTACGAGCAATAGTACACATTCTTAAGTGCCATCAACTGGCACAGTACCTTAATTCTATCCATATGGGTACTGCATGGTTCAGTTGATATGGTGCTGAATTGGGGGCCAGGAAATGTTGGCTCTGTATCTCTTTCTGTTGCTGACTGTGTGTGAACATGATCAAGTCACTTTGACCTCAGTTTCTGATGTGAAAAACTGGGGTAATTATCTGCACCTTCCTTTTCAAAATGCTTTGCAATTTACCATTGGAAAGTGCAATATAAAAACTTTTTTTTTTTTATTTTTAAACTGAGTCTTATAGTCTATATTATATTCGTATATGCAAGACATATGAGCTCTGGAGCCTTACAATTTCCAATTCACAGTCATCAGTTGAATCAAGAATGTTATTTGCTTCAGAGAGCAAGGTCCATTGGCAGAGATAACAAATGGCAGAGACAACAATGAACAAGTAAAAGCAAATCCTTTGGAATTTTAAAATTCTCAAATCACATTTTAAAATTTTTGATCAGATTGTTTAGGAATTCTTGAATCGTTTTCATCTGTAGCAACATCAAGATTCCGCTGAAAGGAAGACACTTTTTCAAAAGATCCCCGACATTGCTTGCATGGCCATCTAGCTGCAATTTGAGGAAATTCAGTGACCAGTAATATTGCACAGAAAAGCTACCTTTGACATAGAGGGGACATCATTCATAAATTCCAGGAACTCACAAGCTTTGTTGGTCTTGTGATTTGAAAGAAATTCTATTTCTTTTTGAAGCACATAAAACCTCTCTAGCACTTAACCAGCAAATGTCATTGTGCTGCAACAGGTCAGTGTATTTGGCTGAATGTCTTGTAAAAGAGCTTTAAAAAGATGATGTTGGAAGAAGTTGAGCATATGTAGTTCACTAATCTAATCACAATACCCATTTTTTTTCCAAATTCCCAGACAACGTACCACATAGGACAGTCTGTTGAATGGTGCAGGGTATTTAATGAAGGGTGTATCGCTACCAGATGTGAAGCAAAGCCCTTCTATTTCCCTGTCATGGAGGGGCCTCTGTCTGCAATCCATTTTTTAAAAAAAGCTTTTTATCTTTTCAAAAATGATCTCTCCTGTGGTGTAGGTTTCTAATGGTATTAAGCACAAAAATTATTTGCTGAAAATGTCACCATCATAAAATCTAACAAACAGTGATAGCTGGGCAGTGTCACTTAAGTCACTGGTTTTGTCCATTGCAAGAGACATGCATTTGGTGTTTTTTAAATCAGAAAGCAGTGCTGACAAATAATCCTTCCAAATTACCTCCAATCTTTGCACTGCGGTGGAATCAGACAGGGGAACTTGCTTCACATGGTTCACAATCTCCATCAAAAAGCTCCTCCAGCATTTCCAATGGGCACTCCTTCCCAAGCTCGGCATCCAGGGAAGGCTTTTTTTCTTTAGCTAGTACCAACATTACGTGAAGAGAAGCAGCTGTTGCTTTTCTCCTGTACAATCACTGATGTTGTGAGAATGACATTTGAAGTGTGATATGAAGACTTCAGATTTTCAATTGTGTCATGTCTTGCAACACTGCCAGGAAGATATGCCGCATTGAAGTTACTATGCTTTGATTCAAAGTGGCGCCTCACACTGACGACCTTAGAGATGGATACAGTAGTTTGGCATATTAAACACACAAGTTTTGCTTTTAAGTGAGGTGGCTTAATAAAAAGAAAATCCACTGTCCAGTTTGGGTTAAAAGCTTGGTTTTTGCTGTCGTTTATTCCCAGTCGCATTCATTTTTGGCTCAATTTCCATCACTAATGAAAAATGAGCAGCCTCCTACTTCAGTCATAGCCAATGCTATCAGGAGAACTTAAGAACCAGTAAGCAGCGCTTATTTTGTGCTGGGGTTTGCCAGGGGTCAGCCCCCGCCCTGCTCGGCTTGGCACTTCTGGGCTCCTGGCCAGCAGCTGCCACTCTTCGGCCACCCAATTCTGAAAGCAGTACTGCTGGCAGCAGCAGCGCAGAAGTAAGGGTGGCAATACACCATACCATGCCTTCCTTATTTCTGTACGGCTGCTGGTGCCGGTGCTGCCTTCAGAGCTGGGTGCCCGGTAGGGTTGCCAACTTTCTAATTGGAGAAAACCGAACACCCTTCCCCGAGGCCCTGCCTCCCGCTCACTCCATCTCCCCCTTCCTCCATCGCTCGCTTTCCCCCACCCTCGCTCACTTACTCATTTTCACTGCAAGGCCCAAGCAAGCACCGGGAGAAGGCCAGGAGCTGCAACAGTTGAATATGGGAGATGGAACGATTGATTCAAATACCCTTCATCTCATCAGGGAGAGATCTTAAACAGTATTGTAAAATTAATTCCCCCCCCCCCCCCCCCCCCACACACACAAAAAAACACAAC
>NC_048299.1:195525435-195570296 GCF_013100865.1 Trachemys scripta elegans
AAAAAAAAAAAAAGAGTTCCACTCACTCGCAATGAGTGAGAGTAAAGAGACTATTGCGGGAGCTTGATTTTTCTTGCCTTCACCCAACTGTCCTGATAGGGGACACTAGTGCTGCAGCCCCTGGCTGAGTCCTTCCCTACCTGACAATGAACTGTATAGCAGGGAAAAAAGTTATGCTGTTCCATGTTTAATGACTAGTTAAATTGTTTAAATGTATGCTTTCATAGACAATATATGCAATGTGGACAAATTAATGTTATGGGAGTCTTAATGTTAACATTTCCTGACACTTATGTTTAAATATATAACCTTAATATTGCATTGATGTTATTTTATGAATTCATTACAGCTCTTTAATGTTAAGAAGATGAGGGTTGAATAAAATGTAATTCATGCTGCAGAAACTTACCCCTCCTGTTTTCCCATCCTGCTAACCAATAGGTTTTTCTAGGGTTCTTCGTTTCAAGTTTTTTCAGCTGTACGGTGTCCCAGATTTGTGCCAAAGCAGGTTCAGAGGGAATATGTTAGAATGTCACACCCAGCATGACCACCTGTCCTTCGTTTGGTGCTCAATGTTCCACATTACACATCAAATCAATAACTATTGTCTTGTACGCACCAATAATCATGCAAAGGATTGTACACTCTAATACAGGGGTGGGCAAACTTTTTGGCCTGAGGTCCACATTGCGGTTCCGAAACTGTATGGAGGGCCGGGTAGGGAAAGCTGTGCCTCCCCGAACAGCCTGCCCCCACCCCCACCCTGCCCCCCGACTGCCCCCCTCAGAACCCCTGACCCATCAAACCCCCCTGCTCCTTGTCCCCTGACTGCCCCCTCCTGGGACCCCACCCTCTATCCAACTCCCCATCCCAGACTGCCCTGACCCCTATCAAGACTCCCACCCCTTGACAGGCCCCCCGGGACTCTCATGCCTATCCAACCCCCCTGTTCCCCATCCCGACCGCCCCCTCAGAACCTCCGCCCCATCCAACCACCCCCTGACTCCCCCAGTACACCCTGCTCACCGACCCCTTACCATGCCGCTCAGAGCACCAGGACTGGCAGCTGCCCTGCCCAGCTGAAGCCAACCATGTGGCCGTGCAGTCTAGAGCACTGGGGCAGGCTGGTGGCTCTTGCAGTCGCACTGCCCGGCAGGAGCTCACAGCCCCGCTGCCCAGAGCACGGGCTGTGCTGAGGCTGCGGGGGAGGGGGGACAGCAGGAGAGGGGCCAGGGGCTAGCCTCCCCAGATGGGAGTTCAAGGGCCATGCAGGAGGATCCTGTAGGCCAGATGTGGCCCGCGGGCCGCAGTTTGCCCACCTCTGCTGTAACACAATGTGTTGTTTGTATGAGATTGGGTGTCTCAAATAAAACAGGGAGGTGCCCTTAAAAATAAACTTTCTCCTATAATTTCCAAGTTGTCCTTTATTTGAAACATAAAGGGTCTGTATATGGGCGTGAGGGAGATTACCATAGCCAGGGACTCTCTTCTGTTTCAGTCCTAGTGAAGCTATGCATTCCCTTTTGCCAGAACCCTTTTGTGTGCTGCCCATGGTGCTAGCACCATCAGACCATATGACCCACTTACTTTTTGCAGACTCCGGTGGGTACCCACCAGTGTGACGTGCCATGTTTTGTGCACAGTGATGGTTGGCTGCTGGCATGACCCCTGATGTGCCCCACTGACTGAGTGGGTTAAAGTGGCCACCCCAGTGGTGGAGACCAGTTGAGCCCCAGTGCACTGCTCCTGGATGCACTGACAGAGACGCCCAAAACGACACTAACCTACATGCATCTCCTGCAGAGGGACTGGCCTGCACAGCTACCTAGGGTAACAGCTGCTGTATGCCACTTGCTGGGAGGGGGTATTGGGTGGGTATGTCTATACAGCAATTAAAGCTGGCTGCCCCCAGTCTGCTGACTGGGGCTCGCTGTGGGGCTGTTTGGGCTAGCTGAACCCCAAGCTCTGAGACCCCAAATAGCTACACAATAATGTTATAGCCCCAGTCTGCTGAACCAGGACAGGAGGGCATTTAATTGCAGTGTAGAGAGACCCCAGAGAGCTCAGAGGGGCTGAAATGAAGGCTCCCAGGTAGGCACTATTGGGAAGGGAGCTGCAAATTTGGAGCATCTCCACCTGACCCCTCCTCCCCAAGTAGCCGCTGGCGGGGAGCAGCGCCACCTAGCTGGGGCAGCTGCTAGGGAGAGCGGGAGGTTGCTTGGGGCTTCAGGTATGGGAGGGAGTTAGGAGTGAGGGAGGGGGCCTGGCTTCTGGGCTGGGGGTGCGAGCTCTGGGGTGGAACCAGAACTGAGTGGTTCAAGGTGTGGGAGGGAGCTCTGGGCTCAGGCAGGGGGCTGGGATGCAGGAGGGGGTTTGGGCTTTGGCTGGGGGTTTGGGTTCTGGGGTGGGGCTGGGAATGAGGGGTTTGGGGTGCATGCAGGGGCTCTGGGCTGGGGAGTTTGGAGTATGGGAGGGGCTCCAGTTGGGGCAAGGGATTGGGGTGCGGGAGGAGGTGAGGGCTCCGGCTGGGGATGCAGGCTCTGGGGTGGGGCCAGGATGAGGGGTTTGGGGTGCAGGATGGGGCTCTGGAATGGGGCCAGAGGGTTGAGGTGTGGAGGCGTGAGGGCTTTGGGGTGGGACTGGGGCCGAGGGGTTTGGAGTGTGGGAGGGGCCTCTGGGCTGGGGTAGGGGGTGTGGCCAGAAATGAGGGGTTCAGGGTGTGGGAGGGAGCTCCGGGATGTGGTGGGGGTTGGGATGAGGGAGGGGGTGGGGCTGGGGATAATGGTTTTGGGGGTGTGAGGGAGGGGCTCTGGGCTCAGGCCAACGGGTTCAGAGGGCAGGAGTGGGCTCAGAGCAGTGGATTGGGATTCAGGAAGGGGTGTGGATTGGTTCCATCCTTTTGCATGTAGGATGGAAGTAGAGTGGAGGAGGGGGAGTATGAGGTTGGTTCATCTTAAAAGCAAAGACTTTGTCTAGGTAGCACTTCCCTATGAATCAGTGCTTGACTCAGTACCATAATATGGTATTTGAGGTCACTACATTTTGGATAAAATGTAAAACCAAAATCCTCACCTTTAGCACATAAAAACCTTCTGCCAACTTTTATCAAGAACAAGGCTATTCTGTTCTATTTAATATTGGTTAGCTAAACACCAAGTTGGGTAATTACTTTTAAGAGCTCCTTCTAAAGAACTATAGAGGGGAAGACATCAGTGTACAACAACAGGTTTCATTAATCTCACAAACCCCGAGAACCATGCTATATATTCTTGATATATATATGCCATGTGTTGGCACCTTATCTATTAATTATTTACATATACATGAACATCTTATTTATAGAGCACTCCTGTAATGTTTGCATTTGGCCTACCCACTGTAAAGTCCCCTTGGGTAGTTTCTGTTGGTTTGTGCTATTCAAGTCCTATCTTAAAGTGCTGTGTAGTGTTGCTTCGGACAGTTCTACAGTAGTCATATTCCTTCCCAAAGACAGCTGCATTTCAATGTTAGGTAAACTTATCTCTTTATATTCCTTGTCTATTTTACAGGGCTTTTGTGGCTCTTTATAAAAGTGCATTGAGATACTAGGCTGAGATGCTATAATAGTGTCATGGAGTCAGTTTTTAGGCCATCAGGTCCTCTCGTCTGATCTCCTGCATATCTCCTACCGCCAGTATCTCCCAGCGTCTGCACGCTTAGCCTAACAGCCGAAATTAGACTACAGTATAACAGCCCTCAGAAGACTAAACTATCCCTCATGCACCACAGGCAGAGAATAGGAGGAAGCAAGGAGCAGTGTCTGAGGTCCCTGCAGTGGCAGGGAAATGATTAATTGAAATATACCCAATAATCCTGGCAGGTGACCTATATCTACACGCTGCAGAAGGAGGAGAAAAACCTTTAAGGTTACAGCCAATATGACCTGGGGAAAAATTCCTTCCCAACGCCACATATGGTGATCAGTTAGGCACTGAGCATATGATCAAGAACCAGCCAGCTAAGCACATGAGGAAGAATGCTCAGTGCCCCCTCAAAGTACCAGCCCACTGTGTCCAGTGTCTCATCCCTAGCATTTTGATGCTTCAGAGGAAGGAGACAACCCCCACCCCCCACAGACACACACAACAACCTTCCAGGATAAATTGGGAGGGGGTCCCTACCTGATCCTGGCAGGTGACCAACTGAAGCCCTGAAGCATGACCTTTTAGGAACGTAAGAGACAAACTGGAAGTGAGAACCCAGGGCTGCTGAGCTCTGCCCCCTCCCCCACCCCCAATCACAAACTGCTCCTTCAGACAGTTGTACTCATAAATTTGTCCATCTCTATCTTAAACTGAAGTTGTTTGCCTGTACAACTCCTATTTGGAGCCTGTTCTAGAATATCACTTCTCTGATGGTTGGAAACCTTCTTCTGATTTCCAGACTTCATGTGCAGTTTATATCCATTTATTTTTCTGCCAACACTGTCATTTACCTTAAATAGCTCTTCACTCTCCCTCATATTTACACCCTTGATATGTTGATAGGAAGCAGTCATGTCCCTTCTCAGACTTCTTTTTTCTAGGCTAAACACGCTAAGCTCTTCCAGTTACCTCTCCTAAGATAGACCCTCCATTTCCTGACCGTTCTAGTAGGTTTTCTCTGCATCTGTTCCAGTTTGAATTCATCTTTGAACAGGTGTGACCAGAATTGTATACAGCATTCCCAGTGAGCTCTGCCATTGTACAGCGCCTTGTACAGTGCCATTAATACTTCTCTATCTCTACTGGAAATGCCTCCTCTGATACATCCTAAGATTGCATTTGCCTTTTGTGCAGGTGCATCACATTGGTGGCTCACAATCCTCTTGTAATTGATCCACACACCTAGGGCTCTCTCCTCTTCTGTCGCTTCCAACTCATGAGCCCACAGCTTGTAGCAGAAATTCTTATGATTAGACCCTAAGTGCCATGGCCTTGCACTTTGTACTATTGCCTTTTAACCCATTTCTGTCACTCCAGTCTTCCAGGTCATCCAGATCTTCCTGTATAATATTCCGATCCTCCTGTGTATTGGTGATGCCTCCCAACTTGGTATCATCAGCAAATTTCATTAGCGCACTCCTGCTTTTTGTGCCAAGGAAAGTAATTAAAATATTGAATAATAATGGCCCCAAGATGATTTTTGAGGAATTCCACTAGTAACCTTCCTCCAGTCCAACTGTGAACTTTTCAGCACAATCTGTTGCCTTCTTCCCTTTAACCAGCTCTTTAATCAACTTACAATGCTTGTACTGATCACCATTTTCTCTAATTTAACTAATAATTTACCAATGTAGTACTGTGTTAAATGCTTTACTGAAGCCTGAGTATATTAGATCTACTCCATTTCCCATATCTAAAAAAACAGTTATTTTCTCAAACAAAGAAATCAGATTAGTCTGGCGTGATCTACCTTTGGCATTGGTATTTTTAAATTGTATTAATTTATTCTTGAATGTATAATACCCTGTTGTATTAAATAAATAATGTAGCTCAGTTACATATTGTTTAATATAGACTATATTAAACTTACTATATTAAAATTACAGGAGTCAAAACCAAACCTCAAATAGGAAACTTGCTAATTTGAATCCCTAGGTTCAAACCTGCATCTGTAGTATGGCTCCAAAGCATATCCGAAACAAAGGTCTTGTTTCTGGTTCAAATTGGTGCAAACACCTGTGTGGACAGTCTCTTACTTCAGTTTGAATGGCTTATTTTGGTTTAGCTTAAGTTGACTGGGAATCAGTTTAAAATTAACTGCAATCAGCCATTCTTTAACGAAAATAAGTGTCCAAACAAAGGTTTGCACTCGTGCAACTAATGCAATTTAAAACTGATTTATGTTCAAGTGGTAAAATTGTGTCATGTAGAGAAGACTCTGGTTGTGAACCTTGCCCCCTTTGCTTATCATTACTAATTAAGAAAATGAATCCTTTACTTTATTGTGTGGGTAACGTTTTCAGAGTGGACAATGTTCTCTTGCTGTGTAAAGGCCAAAACTTAAAAGCAATGAAAATATATCTAGGAATTGGTTAATATGACAAAAGAAGAGTTCATTTTAAATCTGTGATTAGAGATCAGCAAGCTACAACTATAATGTGCAATTTTAGTAATTTAAAATTGTTGTGCAGCTTGCATATATTCATTGTCTAGAACAGGAGTAGGCAACCTATGGCACGCGTGCCAAAGGCGGCATGCGAGCTGATTTTCAGTGGCACTCAAACTGCCCAGGTCCTGGCATTTTAATTTAATTTTAAATAAAGCTTCTTAAACATTTTAAAAACCTTATTTACTTTACATACAACAATAGTTTAGTTATATATTATAGACTTACAGAAAGAGACCTTCTAAAATGTTAAAATGTATTACTGGCGCACACAACCTTAAATTAAAGTGAATAAATGAAGTCTGGCACACCACTTCTGAAAGGTTGCTGACCCCGGTCTAGAATCTCCCTTGTCTCTGCAGAGCAGTGAGATTTTATTTGTCCACAAGAAAGAATGAGGTATACCTGAGTAGCAACTTAGCTGCACATTTTGAAGATAAATTTTGAGTCTCAGGTTGACTTTGTGGTAGGAAATAATTATGCCCAAAGTGCCAGCTCAGGTTAAGCCAAGTAGAAATGTTTTTACTGGAAATCATTTTTGTGAAGACTGTTATATCAGCAAAAGAATTATAACCTTGATAACAGCAGTACATGTCCTAAAACATTAACTGTAGAATGGTTAGAAGGTTAGAGCAAAAGATTTAGATACAGGTTTAAAATGTATTAAATGTCATTTAAAAAACCAGTCTGGGATAGAGGACAGATCAAAGATTGACTGATTTATTGCTGTATTTAGAAACTGTATTTTCTCACTTGTAGGAACATCCTATGTTAATGCATTAATAATCTTCTGAAGAGAAGTAATTTAAGTGGAAATCTCACATGAATAAAATAAGCCAGGTAGTCAACAGCAGGAAAAAAATGAGATTATTAAAATTGGGTTCTACTTCCTAGGTTTTTTTTTTCTTTTGCTTGATCTGTGGAATCTATCATTGTGTACATACTGCATGAAGTTCTAAGTGGTCATGGTGCACAGCATAGTACTGAGGGACTAGAAATTCTTACAGTATCAGGTTTTTTTTCTTTTGCAGCTCTAGCGATTGAATTTTCACTCACTCTTAAATGAAGTAGAGATGGTGCTTGGTTTCTCTGCTAGTAGCTCAGTACTGGAGTGAAATGTGAAGATTTTCATCATGTTCCTGAGACCAGTGTTATCTATGGCATCTCCTACGGCTCTGCACATACAGGGCCGCTGCAACTTCATACCACCTGACCGGTAGGGGGAATAGGCAGGTGGTGAGGGAGCTTGATGCTAATCTGTCCTTGCATAAGGTTGCAGCTAAGGTCCACCTTGTGCCATTTCCCTTTATTTAGGGTGTTTCTGACTTGAGAAAAATCACGCACTGGCTAAAGACATCTGCAGTAAGGCCTAGTTACATTGATCTTTCTGTAAACTCATTGGTTTGTCGATTCTTGCCAAATTATCATGATATCCCAATCTATAATCACATAATTTAGAAAATGACATGTGCCTAGAAGCAAAGCCTCCCTCTTGTAAAGACAGAGCAAGTTTAGCTAGCTATTTTGCTGAAGCAGGTCAGATGAATTATAATTGGCTTCAACTGACATTCTGTAACAAGCTGTAACATTCTATACCTTCAGCCAACTGGTGCTCAGAAAGGTGTGAAATTCTTTCATTGGAAATATCAGAAATGGGCGATCTCATCCTTATAACTGAATGTCCCAATGATCAGTATAATCTGGGAGTGAATACATCAATAGGAAATAACTTTCGGGAAGTAACTTCTTACCTTTATTTTTGATCAAAATAATTACTAGGAGCAATAGTTAATGTAGTAAAAAGGAATTCAGTTTGTTTCTCCCCTCCATTGGTTGAACTCTCATCTGCATCAGTGGGAACTTTGAATACATTTTGAAGGTGGTATATGGTACTTAAATCTTCAAGAGGTACAAAATTCTGCTTATATTTACAAAATCTGGATCAAAGTTTTACACCCAAGCTTGCTTCTCCCATCCAATTAAGCAGTTGATATATGAAAGACAAGCAATGAGCACAGTGCAAATATGCATTAGAGCCCATAAAGAGAATCTAATTTGCCCCAAATACTTGATTCTCTGGTGCAAGCCACTAGTTTCATTCCAGCAGAAAAAAAATTAGTTTAGCAAAATCCACTTTTAACCTCTGTTCTTTCATATGGTCGTTTTTTAATCTTTTCTGAATCTGCAAAACACAAATGGCCTAGCTATGCTGGAGAAAATGTATTGATTATGAAAAGAGTAATTGGGTGTGGTTAGGCAATGAAGTAGCCTAGTCACAGGATGTGCTCTATTTAGTGACCTTTGGGGGGATTTTCTTGGGCATTTGAGGAAGAAGCAACCTGTAGAGCAGGGATCGGCAAGCTGGCAGGCCGGGCCGGATTGTTTACCTGCTGCGTCCACAGGTACGGCTGATCCCGGCTCTGATTGGCTGCGGTTCGTCGCTCCAGGCCAATGGGGGCGGCGGGAAGCGGTGCGGGCCGAGGGATGAGCTGGCCGCCACTTCCCGCAGCCCCCATTGGCCTGGAGCGGGGAACTGTGGCCAGTGGGAGCTGCGATTGGCCAAACCTGCGGACGTGGCAGGTAAACCGGCCTGGCCCGCCAGGGTGCTTACCCCGGCGAGCTGCGTGCCAAAGGTTGCCGATCCTTGTTGTAGAGTTTGGGATATAATCTGAGGAGACATTTAATACAGTTTGGCAAGAAAGTTTTTAGAGTGGGATGGATAGCTGTACGTATTATTATTGAGTTTTCTATTTCATAAAAGAATTCAGATTACCAGCTGGGTACTTGTTGGGGCTATTATAAAATAAATACAGTGAATACATGTAATGATTTGGGCAATTAGATTCCATTATGATAGACACACTGAAATCTATAGATAGGTCTGGTTCTGGAATTACCAATAGAAAAGTGTTCATATAAAATGTAATGGGCCTGAGTCTCATTCACACTAAGGCCCCTTTATTTCATTCTGGCAACATAAAAGTAAAGTATAACGATAAAGTATGTATAACAATAGCCCACTGTAAGACTGCTTTACGTTGCCAGAATTGCGTAAGGGGGCCTTAGTGTAAATGAAAATACCAAATCTATAGAGTTTAAGGCCTGAAGTGACCATTAGATCATCTGGAATGATGTCCAGTTTATGTCACTGGCTATTAAACTTCATCCAGTTATCCCAGTATGGATCCCAATAACTTGTATTTGACTAAAGCATAGGAATCTAGTCTTGCGAGATAACTTCAAATCTATTCCTCGTGGCAGATGGACGCTTAATTTCCACTTATCAGAAAAGGAAACTTCTCTTGTTGTAATGACCGTATAATAAAAGACGGCAAGTGATAGTATTGGAGAAACTGGTACATCAGTTTTGAACACAGCAAAACCTGGCATATTAATATCAACCAGGCATAATTCATTCATGTTTATAAATTGTTTTGAGATTTTTCTGATGGAAGATCCTATGCAAACTATGAGAATATATTTTGTGTGTGTGTACATTATATAATATAATTTATAATATATTTTATATTTTAAATGTTATCTATGTCCAGAGTGTCAGATGCCAAATGAAGCTTTCATCTACCCCCTCCCTGTAATTGCACAAGCTTTTAATGGCTGGAAAATTCAGGCAACAAACAGTTGTTCTGCTATCATGGGAGAAAAATGTATGAATATTATGATAAGGTGCATTCATTTCTGATAAGAAATTTATGTAAACCTATGTGAAGATTAGATGTGTCCCTCAGCCTTCTGGAAAGTTTCCAGTGCACTTGCAGCCCTCTATTTTAAGGTGCCCACAGCCCTACACCAGTTGCTCAGGCTTTGGGGCAGGGCTTTGGCTTTCTGCCCTGGACCCCAGTGAGTCTAAATCTGGCTCTGCTTGGCAGACCCCCGGAAACCTGCTTGTGCTCCCTCGCCCCCCAGGAGACCTTGGACCTCCCCCTTGAGAACTGCTGGAGTAAGGTACTATTTTATGGGAGTGAGGGGTTTGGAATCTGCCACCTAGTTGGTCATGAGTGTCTCTGGGAAATACTATAATAGCTGTATGAATGACTCATTTAGGTCAATAGAAATTACAAGTTTAGCTTTATACCTGTTTATCGAGAGAAATTTGGAAAGACTCAACTCTGAAACCTAGTTTACATATTATAAAAACAGATTTTGACTTACAGGGATGCTACAAAACCTGTCTTTTCCCCCTAAGTTTCTAATGACCCTGCCACTTTCTTGGCTCTTCCACAACTGTGGTTCCTGGTCCACACCCCAAATAGAGCATAGAGCTCCTGTTCAGATTCCCCACCTCTCCTATGTAGTTGAATTCACCCAGTCGAAAAGGGACTCTGGCAGCTCTGGTCAGCACTGCTGACCAGGCTGCTAAAAGCCCAGTCAGCGGCGCAGTGGGGCTAAGGCAGGCTTCCTATCTGCCCTGGCTCCGCACAGCTCCTAGAAGTGGTGGCATGTTCAGTTTCTAGGCACAGGTGCAGTCCCGGGGGCTCTCTGTATTGCCCCCACCCAGAGGGCTGGAACCACAGCCAATGGGAGCTGTGGGAGCAGCGCCTGTGGGTGCAGGCAGTGCACAGAGCTCCCTGGCCCCTCTGCCTAGGAGCTGGACATGCCTGATGCAAGTGCCACCTGGCCGGAGCCCAACCCCTCTCGCACCCTAATTCCCTCCCAGAACCTGCACCTCAACCACCTGTCCCAGTCCAGAGCCCCTTCCCTCCTGGAGCCCTCACCCCATACCCTGTCCTGCATCTCAACCCACGCCCCAGCTCTGACTCTCCTCCTGCACCACAAATCCCTCATCCCTGGCCCCACCCCAGAGCCCACACCCCCTCCTGCACTCCAACCCCGTGCCCCAGATCCAAGCCCCCTCCTACACTCCAAGCCCCTCAGCCCCGACTCCACCCCAGAGCCTGCACCCCCAGCAGCAGCCCTCACTCCCTCCTGCACCGTGAACCTCTCGTTTCTGTCCCCACCCCGGAGCCCGCATCCCCAGCCAGAGCCCTCACTCTCTCCTGCACCTCCACCCCCTATCCCAGCCCGGTGAAAGTGAGTGAGGGTGGGGGAAAGCGAGCGACAGAGAGCAGGAGGATGGAGTGAGAGGGAAGGTAGGGGCAAGGGTGTTCGGTTTTGTGCAATAAGAAAGTTGGCAACCCTATCTAGGGTCAGAAGGGATCTCGAGAGGTCATTTCATCCAGCCCCCTGTGTTCAGACAGAACTAAGTATACTTAGACCATGCTTGACACATGTTTGTCTAACCTGTTGGAAAAAACCTCCAATGGTGGGGATTCCACAACTTCTCTTGGAAGCATATTCCAGTGCTTAACTATCCTTAGAGATGGACACATTTTCCTAAGAACTAATCTGAATTTTCTGTGATGTTGATTAAGCCTATTATTTCTTGTCTTACTTTCAGGGGATATGGAGAACAATTGATCACCATCCTCTTTATAACAGCCATTAACATTTGAAGATTATCAGGTCCCTGCCTCAGTCATCTTTTCTGAAGACTAAACAAACCCATTTTTTTTTTAAATCTTTACTCATAGGTCAGGTTTTCTAAATGTTTTATCATTTTTGTTGCTCTCCTCTGGACTTTCTCCAGTTCGTCCACATCTTTCTTCAAGTATGGTGCCTAGAACTGGACACAGATGAGGCCTCACCTGTGCTGAGTAGAGCGGGATAATTATCTCCCATGTCTTACAAATGACACTTGGTTAGTATACCCCTGAATGATGTGAACCTTTTTTGCCACTGCATCACATTGTTGGCTCATATTAAATGTGTGATTCACTACAAGCCCCAGTTCCTTTTCAGCAGTTCTACTGTCTGGCCAGTTAATCCCCATTCTGTAGAAGTGCATTTCATTTTTTCCTTCCTAAGTGAAGTACTTTGCACTTATCTTTATTGAATTTCATCTTGTTGATTTCAGACACTCCAATTTATCAAGGTCATTTTGAATTCTAATCCTGTCCTCCAAAGTGCTTGCAACTCCTCCCAGCTTGGTGTCATCTGCAAATTTTATCAGCATACTCTTCACTGCATTATCCAAGTCATTAATTAAAATGTTGAAAAGTATTGGACTAAGGACATATCCCCCACTAGCTATATCATCTTGGTTTGAGAGAAAACCTTGATAACTACTCTTGGAGTATGGTCTTTTAACCAGTTATGCTGTCACTTTACAGAAATTTAATCTAGACCACATTTCCCTAGTTTTCTTATGAAAGTGTCACATGGGACTGTATGAAAAGCCTGGCTAAAATCAAGATATATCACACACACTGCTTTCCCCTCCTCCATCCAGTAGGCCAAGAATCCTACTTGTGTGTGTGTGTGTGTGTGAGACAGAGAGAGGGAGGAAGGAAAAGGCCAGGATTCACCCCACATTTAATATGGAGATGTGCCTACCTTTAATGTCTCCTTGTGCTATGGTAGACTTGCCTCCTCTCTTCCCCATGAAAAGCATTCTCCTGGCTCATAAATTATTAATATTCTAAATGAATTTTCTGTCTGGCAAGCTTCTCCAAACTAAATTATGGTACTTTCACATAACACACCACATCGCATTATCCTGTTTATAATAGACAGGGCACTTAATGTCTGTATAGTAACTTTGAAACATACTAATGTGGTTCTGTTGGTAGTTCTTGTATATATCTACATCTTGTTTCCTTTTATTAGCTTCCCATGCCTTATTCCTGGAGGTGATGAAACCAAAGACAGTGAGCTGATGGCAAATTTTCTCAGCACCTCTCATGATTTGGCCCAATGGGAGATTTGCCTGAGTAAGGAATTCAGAATTTGGCTCTTGGATATAGGGAAAATTCTGTATTTCTACTGAAGCACAATGAAAAGATTATTGCACTGAATGTGAAAATTATAATACTAGCAGTAGAGAATCTTGATTTGAATGACACTGTCTTGTGAGAATATTACTTCTGAGAAGGCTGCTTTGTGTTTGTCAAACTGAAGAAAGTGAATTACAGATATAATCTGAAAGAAGGGACCATGTTAAGGAAAAAATGGTCTCTCGGATTAGTCTGCAGCTCCAGTATTCTGTTCAGTTCTTGGTCTGACCACTGATAAAAATGGGAATTCTGCACATGTAGGATAAGAATATCAAAATCAAGCTGTATCTTGCAGACAGCAATTTTTGCCCTTATCCGCTAAAAGATAGTATTTAAGCTGCTTTAGAACTATTCCAGTGATTGTGAACAGAAAACAAATTATGGTAACATTAGGATGTTGTAAAACTGAAGATATTTTCATCAACATTTGATATCTGTCTAGAATATGATCCATATAAATTCAGTGACAGGGAAGGAGACCTTTTAACTCTGAAAGATGTAGTAATAAAGTATTTTTGTTTGCCTTATGAACTGAAGAAGAGTCTTTGAAGACAAACAATTTTGTTTTTGTTTAGGTGTTAAAGATTGACAGTACATTGGAGCAGCTGAATTTATTGCTGGTTGTATAAAATCAAATGAAACACTGTTGGAAAAATTGCCTAATTGCCTGGTGGTGGCAGTAATAATAATTAATAATAACCCCTCCTCCCCCCGCCAATTTGAGGATTCATGACTTTAGCATTGTATGCTCTTATCTTCTGGCTACACACTAGGTGCTCACCTCAGCTCTGTGCAGTTGTTCCTTGAGGGCTTGCTCTGTAACCTGAGCAGAGGGGTAACGTTTACAGGACAGTGTGGAGGAGTAGGAAGCACCTAAGCAAGATGGGGTGGAAAGCAAGGGGCATTGCCTTTCCTGCTGACCAGAAGTGTGTGTGTGTGGGGAACATGAGAGGTGTTTATACCCCTATGCAGCCTGGAGAAGCCCTCTTTCACCCAGATCAGACTGGCAGCTATTTGTTATGGAAGGGATACATTTATCTGATAAATTGGATTGGAAAAGAATTTGAAATTTGGGGACATCTAGCCTCCTTAACTCTCTCACAAGGAGATGGCTGCAGCGTCTCAGCAATGGGATGGCTTGAATGAGGTCTGGGATTATGTGGAAATGATCAAGGAAAGGACGATGACCTGCACTGTAGAATTTTTTGCTGGGTACTTCCATCTATTTTAAGTGAATAAAGTTGTGGCCTAACCATACCACATCCATTACATCCTGGAGGGAGGGGGAAAGAGAATGAGAGCCTCTGACCGAATGCACCCCTGTATTCAGACCCTACTGTAATAATCTGTGTGCAAGGCAAATCTGCATTTCAGCATGCACAGGGGCGGGGGGAGAGAAAAAGCATAGTGGCGCTATCACTCCCAGACTCCATGTCGCCTTCTTTACTGTTGGAATAACTTTGCTTTGAGGGGTACTGGAGTATAAAAGAGGGATTGGACTATAAAAGTGAAGGGGCAAAACACCCCAGGCTCGTCTGCACATGCATTTGCACTCTCTCTTTCTCTCTCACCTAAGATGACAAAGGAACCAGACCTTTGGACTTTGTGGGCAGATTCTGACTTGAGAATTTGGTCAGCAATGTTGCTGGGAACCTGTGGTCAGGATTTTACCTTGAACCAAGTCTAGCTTGTTAAGTTTTAGTTACTAGAAACATTTGATCATTATTTCTCTTGTAACCATTTCTGACTTTAGTGCCTTATACTTGTATTCACTTAAAACCTTTTTGTAGTTACAAAAAATTAACCAAGTTTATTTATCTAAACTAATCCAGTATTTGTGTTTTTAAACTGAATTATTTGGTAACTCCAATTAGGGTAGCAAACTGTTGTATATTGACCCCGTGCAGGGACAATGGACCTCTGATATCTGAACTGACCAAGAGAGGGCTGGGCAGTACAAAACACGTGTTTTTGGGGAAAATCCTGGACTGGGAGTGTGATGGGGTCACCTTGCAAGTAGTAACCAAGGTGGTGGAAGCCAAAGTGTTGACTGGAGGGTTGCTGCAGGCTGCAGTTATTCGCGGACACTCAGGGTGAGACTTTTGTGTTGTTTAGCTGTTTGTGAGGGTGGTGTGCAGGTTGGGAGCTGCAGCAACAGCACATTGTGAGGCACTCCAGGTTGCAAGGTAGGTGTTGATGCAACCCCTCACTTGTCTGGATTGCAGGAACAAATTACTAACACAACACACTTTGAGTCAGGCAAAAAGAGTGATTTTGAGGACAGTATTTTAGATACAAAACCATTGTACTATTTAAATTCAGTACTAGCAGATCTCAGGTAAATATTATTTCTGTACTATTTCAATTTTTAAGATGAATTTATATCATTTGCAAATCTTGTGCCTTAGAATGTCATTAGGTTTGTGTTGAAATTCCAAACAATTACAAAGATGATGGGTTTTCAAAAGACTCAGATTTAAAACAACATTTGTTATTCAAGGGAGATAATACTCTCTCTATAGTTAAGGTTGCAGCCAGGATCTATTGTAAGTCCTACTTGTAGCCAAATATAACTTTGGCTAGCCAACTTGCTCTAGCCTGAAAATTGCCATATTTACTCTATTTTACAGCTTTATATTTATAAGAGACAGTATGAACCACGAGTGTGTTTGAATATTTATTTGCCCTTTCCTAAACTTTTCATTTCCATACTTTTCAAATGTTCACATTGTTTTAAAAACTAATTTTTGTGGTGTACAATCTTCTGAAAGTTAACATTTTATCTTTTGTTTGATATCAAAAAATGTAAGGGTACTTTAAAGATAGACACTGTAGTTCCATTTATGTTTGGTATCACATATTCAAGCTACACAGCATCTGAAATCTGTTCTTTACTAGTCTATAATAGAACAGTCACAATTAGTTCTTCTTTCTCAGCTTTCACCTTATTCCTCAATCATTCTTTTGTTGGTTTTGAGTTGCTGTTTGCCATGGATTTACTACTTAGGAAAAATGCCAGATTTTTAGCTCTCAAATTTGAAGTCCTGTATTTAGAGTAGATAGAGCAGTGGCAATGCAAGCTTCTTCATACCACTTTGCCAATGTGTTCAACACTGGATGGAGGAATAATTTCTAGTTGTGAAGGTCTTCATGCCAGTGCAATTTTTGGTCTGTATTGAGCCAAGCAATGAGAGTACTAATCATGCTGCATGTCAGTTTCCAAGCTTTCATTTTATCTTTTTGCTTTGAAGAAGAGGTATACAGTAGTTGTTTTATCTGGTGCTTGGTTTTTAGTTTAACAGTCTCGTCCTTTCCCCATATGACCTCAATAATCAAATAGTTTTGGGTCTGTGGACCCGCGTGTTGTACAAGGCAAAAGCCAAGCAGAAGACTGACAGCAGTATAGCAACTGGTTATGGGGGACCTGGCCACTGATGCTATTTCTACATAAGGCCTTACTCCAGTGAGGGTACATGTGGATAGATGGTGATGGCGGTCATCAGTTATTTCTATGGCAATCTCTGGCTCTGTTGCCTACAGTGTCTCATATAGCAGTTTCTTTGGTCAAAGAAGATGGTGAAAATCCTTTACTGCCTCTTCTTTATCCATCTTCCATCTATTTCTTCAGGGGAATAGTAAGAGTAAGAATCCCAAACAAAAACACACACTTCTCTAACTTGAACAAAACCAGGAGAATAACTTTTAAAATGTTTTTAGCATATAATCCAAGAATTCTTTATTACATTTTATATGTGCATGGAAGCAGTACCTAGGCTCAAAACAAAAATTGGGACATGAAGAAGGTTGGTCTTGTGGTCAAGGCATTGGGTCGGAACTTGGGAGATAAGTGTTCAGTTCCTAACCCTGCTCCAAACTCCCAGTGTGACCGGGAACAAGTCTGATAAGCTCTTTGTGCCTCAGTTCCCCATCTCTAGGGATGATGATCCTTCCTTCATCTGTTTTGTAGATTTCAATCTCTATGGGGCAGGGGCCTACTTACTATGGAAATGTAAAGTGCCTTACACAATGATGCCTGATCTTAATTGGCAACCTCTAGATGCTATCAAAATATAAATAAAAATAAAAACTAAAACAATAACTAAATAATACCTTAGCAAATTTGCAAAATAAGGCAGCAAGAAACATAGTATTTTAAAAAGTACTCTGCTGGGGTGGGAGAAGGAATGAGGATGCCTATTTGTAGTGACACTCTTCCTTTCTGGATACCTGAGTCATTTTCTACTACTTATACATCATTTGTTTGTAATGGTTATAACAACTGATAAGAATATAAATCTGTATTCCAGAGAGAAAGCCCAAGATTATTATGAATAAATAAACCAGGTTTACTCATTAATATAGGTGTAAGTGCTTTAAAATACTTATTTGCATTTCTGTGGTGTTTGTAGTAAATTTTATAGCAGAGGAATTAACATTAAATCCCTGTGGTCCAGATTTATAAAGGTATGTCTATGCCTAAAGATGCAGGTGGCTGTCTAGAGGGATTTCCAAAAGCACCTAAGCAGGTTAGGTGCCTATCACTCATTGAAGTCAGCTTTGGTTTGAGCTTTGTAAAAGGGCATCCGGTTTTGTTTGGGTTTTGATTTTTTAGACATTAAAGTATCTCTGCTACTTGGGGTAATTACTATAGTCCTTAGTCAGACAACATCCCTATTGATTCCATTGCAAGAGTTGGTCATTAGTGGAATTTTGCTGAATATTTTTGAAGGTTTCTTTCCAAACACATAGACTCCATATTTTTAAAATTTCTGTTACATGTTAAAAATAGAACTGCATATGTTCAAGCTGGCTATCTTTATTAGACAGCTCAATGTACATCTATCATAAGACCATTCGTAAAACTACTAGTTTTGAAGCCTCATTGTCCAGTAACCTTGACACTAGAATAGAATCTTAAAGCTACAGCACACTTGCGTATCATTAAATTGGTTTTCACTGTAGGGGTTTTTGCCTATAGGACTAAGCAACACATGGTGTCATGATATTATAATGCAATGCTTTATTAATACTATGTTGAATTACTCTAACATCCAAAAGCCCCAACTAACATTGAGGCCCACTTTGTGCATTCACTACCTGAGCTAAATTCAGGAGCTTGAAGACTAAATTCTGCCCTCTACCAGAGAAAATACTAAGACTGTGTGGTTTAGAGAGGAAAGCTATCAGAGGGGACATGATAGTTGGTTTATAATATAATATAATGAATGATATTGAAGAGGTAAATGGGATACTCCTAATAACCATTTTAAAAAAAACCAATAGAAAAACAATGGACATCCAACGGAACAAGTGCTAAATTTAAAACTGATGAAAGGAACCACTTTTTTACACAATGCGTAATTACTCTGTGGAACCCACTGCCACATGATTATGTGGATAATGAAAAGACCAGTGTGAAACTGTATTACCCACATCATTTTTCTTCTCATGCTCCAGGTCATAAGACAACCTCTAGTGGCCAGATTTTCAAGTGTTCAGTACCCAGCAGCTCCGCTTACTTTGATATCTAAATGGGAGCTGAGCTAATTTCAAAATCTGTTCTTAACTGCACAGGGCTAAGATCTCCCCATATAGGTGGTAATTGTCCATTACAGGAAACTTTGCATCTTCCTCTGATTATGCAGAAAACACAGTACTAAAGTAGATGGATCACTGGTGTAGTGCAGTGTGGCATTTCCTATTTCTTGGGGAAAGGAGGTTCTTCTTTAAGTGATTGCCCGCAGGGATTCCACTCTTGGTGCACATACACCACATGGGCCACAAGGCTGGATTTTTTTGGCAAGCAGTATCAATTGGGGCCATGCCTCCCCACCCGAGGGCATAGAGGATGGAGTGAGTGCCTTGATTCCTTTCTACTGCCCATAGGAATGAGACAGAGTCCATGTGGTATCCGTTGCCTTCTCTCAGTACACTACGCTATTGTTAGTTAGCAGTCATATAGTTAGGTAGATAGTTATTGTCTATTGGCTATAAATAAAGTAATATATAGATGACTTTCTTAGTTATATTTTGGTTTGAGGCCAGGACCCCCACCCCAGCCATACAGGGATGCTTGCAACGTGGCAGAAGCTAAATCCCCATGGCCCATCGTGTAAAGCTTCAATGCCAGTTAACAGGCACCTTGGATGTTTACATAAGACATCCTTCTGCAAAAAATGGCCTTCATGTTATCACCAGAATGTGCTAAGCAGTCACTTTATTTAGATCAGTGACTAAGAAGTGAGAAATGCAGTCTGACCTCCATGTAAGAAGTTCAGCAATAAATTTGGGAAATATTTGCCTAATACTTGTTTATGTTGTTAAATTGAAGCGAGAAGTTCAAATCTTCAGCTGCTGTAAATTGGCATAGTTCCATTTTTTTTCAGCGATGCTATCCTGATTTACACCATCTGAGACGCTTTAAAAAAAATTCTATCTATTAAAGCTTAGATTAATAATTCCTGGTGTTTCACTGCAGAGTTTCTGATTTCCTAACCATTGCCTTTTATTTTCCATTTACAACAGTCATATTTACAGACTGTGAATGGATGGGAAGTTTTCTGTTGAAAAATTTGAGTACAATGTATATTATCAGTAAGTGTTTATATGATGTAGAAAACTGGTTGATATTATGCTTCATTCACTTCTCATGATCAAGGAAGTGACAGTTAGTTGTATGAGTCATAACCTCCCCTACATTAGTGAGAGTTGTCAGTCATCTATCCAAGTAATTTTGGATATTAGGCAATATCCTGATCTGGGTTTTATGTCTTTTAAGAATATTTCAAATTCCAGAATGTTCCTCTCCTCCTTCATTTGTTAGCCTGTAATTTCCAGGAATAAAAATGATTCCTTTAATATTTCCTTTCATTTCTATTGTTTAGTCCAGACATGTATTTTTACTTTTTTCCCCTCTATATTTTTGATAAAATTTCAGATCTACCAGGTTTTTTTTTTTTGTTTTGTTCCCAGTGCTTAATTCACCTGCTATAATGTAATTCAGAGTTCTCAGGTGGTTTTGCTTGCTTGCCTTTTCTAGTTTCTTTGTTCTGTGCTTAGGAGTGTGTGTGTGTGTGTGCGTTCGCGAGGGTGCATATATGCGCGTGCACATTCACCTTTCTTTCAGTCTTATGCTCCTGAGCCTGAAATGTAATTCTGCGGTGGACATGCTGTCTTCCTTTGACCTTTTCAGTTCCTGGTTCTACTGCTGACAGTTCAAACAGTAAACATCGTAAAATCTGTAACAGTGTCACGTACTCCCACTTAGACTTTGTATGCTCTCCTCATATATCTGGTGGTCTGTTTGCATCATTGCTGCAGGCTGAGCTAGATAGAATCTGCTCTCTTATGCCTTCATGGCCTATAGAGTTGGAATCCTTTTTAAATCCATCAAATCCCCATAGTCATATATGGAAATTGACCAGCAATAATAGCAGCAGTTGTACTTCACTGAGCAAATTCCTGGTGTCTACAGACATTCACTCAAGAGGTACAGAGGCACTTGGAAGTTACTTTGCAATCCCTCTTTTTTGCTGAGCAATTAGCATGTTCTTTAAGATACCAGGATGATTAAAAAATTATCCCTCCGTTTAATAGCCAAATGCTCCATCAAGAGTAGTAATCAGATCTGTGCTTAAGCAAACAGCTCCACCATTATTACCAAGCATACAGATCTCAATAAAATATTTCCTGCTTTGTCCACTGGTTGTGAGCAGAAATGATACTATGTGACCTATGACCAATTGTAACACAGGTCAGACTTGAATTACCAATCTTAAACTCCCTTCTGCTCTTTGAAGTTTGTGAATTCCCAGAGACACCAACATGAGCTAGGTACACACCCCTCCAAGGTCAGGATTTATACCATAATGTCTGTTTAGCAGGATTCATCCATAACATCTCCCATGCACCCAACAGAAATGTTCATGAAACTCCAGGAATCCACAAAGCTTACATGGATGAGTTGCACAAATGACCCACATGGATGCTACAACACATGTTTAAATTCCTTAGAAGGCCTAAAACATCTGTTGCTTTCCCTTTCTCTGTGTCTGATTTACCAGGGCCACCCATGGCCCTCTCTACTAATCAGCTAACAGCCTGTCACCATCATGAAGGTTAAAATGTATCCAGCTGAAGACAGATTTAGTGGAGCCTCCTGATAGCTAAACAGGTAATCCCTAACTGGACCAGTGTAACTCTCATAAACAGGAACAAAACTTGAAGAGGCTCTGAATCTCTAAGGGACACATTGCAGATTAGGGAAAGGTAATGGGTAAACATGAGTAGAGAATTTTAGAAAATACTAAATATTTTCCTTTCTTGGCCTTGCAGGTCTTTCCTCAGACATCCTTTGTAGAAGAATTAAGCTACTGTAAGACTTATTAGCTTGGAAAAGAGTGTGTGTGTGTGTGTGTGTGTGTGTGTGTATATATATATATATATATATAATATATTTTTTCCCAGGTGCACACAAGGCAGTTACATATGTAGATAGATCTAGTTACAAAAGATGTGGTCTGGTTAATTGCCTCCATCAGAGCTCTTCTGCGGGCTTAAGAAACCTAATACGTTTGCTGTCAAATAATTTCCAAAATATACCACTGCTGCAAATACTCATTCATGTGAGTTAAAATCTTACTCTCCACTAACACTTGTGCCTAAGAGCTTTTTCACAAGTAAACTTGCTCACTTGAATAGTCACAAAAGGTCAATACAAGAAGTGTGAACATGGCTGAACTGAATTCATGGGGGCTTGGTCCATGACTTGGGCTGCTAGATGCTCTGGTAATACAAATAATAATTAATAACATTTATCTGAGCAAATAGTCTCAAATGTTTTTTACAGTCTTTATCCTGGTCTCATTACAGATAAAGTCAAGATTGCATATTTTAAAGGGGATCACTGCTTCATTTAGAACATATAACAAATTGTCAGTACCCTCTTCAAAATTCACTAGATAATCAATGTAATCTTGAGGGTTGCAAAAGAAGATGTAAATTAAATTCAGAGAGAGGGTCCTTCAGGTACAAGACAAAGTCTAAATCTATGCCAGATATTAATCAGTCATACATAAAGGATTGACTGTACTGTAATTATTATAATTAATGTACTTTGATCCATGCCAACCTTCACTATAACAATTTAAATGTGGGGAATCATAGTTTTATGGTATGTCCTCAACAATTTCATATTAGCAGTCCCTAATCATTTTATAATGAAGTGTTTACGCAGAAACCTATTCACGTGTGATCACTTGGGATGCCCTGCAGAACCCATTCATGGCTTTGTCACTTGTAAATAATACAGCCATCCCAAACCCATGTCACTATAACTGTTTGTTTACCACCTCACAGTAATTTAATTGCTTATGATGCACAGTGGTCTCCCCCTTTCCAAGACAAGGGGTGCATCATTAGAGTCACATGATTGCTGGTGCATCAGAGGAGATGTAGTCTGGCCATAGGTTGCATAGGTCATTGGTTGCAAAGCCAAGCGTTGAAAAGTTAGCAAATGCCAAAATTAATGTTACCTGTGCAACTCTAATTCAGCCACCTCTTTTGCAATCTCTAACAAACATCTAATCAAAGAGTGCAAACTGAGATTTTTCAAAGGCTTATAACTTGGCCAAATTTTGGGGTGTTTTCACGGGAAAAGGCACATCCCTCACACTAAGACCTCATCCCTGCCAAATCTCAAGCCCTTGCTCCAAAACAGGGCGGTACTAGAGTTTCTTGGTGAAATTGTTGTAAGAATTCTTTTAACATGGGCAAAATGTTTCGCTTATCTCATTCTTAGAAATGGCTGAACCATTTTATCAGAAACTTTAAAACAAATATATAAAACCAAACCTATGTTCACGAGAGTGTGCTGCATTAGAAAGTCCCTGCACGAGAGTGTGCTGTATCAGAAAGTAGAATTGCTTCCAGCTCATGGTGCAGTAGAGTAAGTTCCAACAGAATTCAAAGGGAAGGCATTTTGCTCCCATTATTATCTGATACCAAAGAAAAAGGGGCTCTGGCACCCAGTTCTGGAGTTTAGACAGCCGATCACCTGTATTTGCAGACTAAAGCTCAGGATGGTAACGCTGGCCTCAATAATTTCCTCTCTGGCTCCACAAGAGTGGAATGCAGATCTCAGCCTTCAAGATGCATATTTTCATATAGCCATCCATCCTGCCCACAGAAAATATCTTACATTTCAAGTTGACAATACCTATTACCAGTGAAGGGCGTATTGCTTTTTGGACAGTCACAAGCGCCAAGGAAGTTCAACAAATGCCTACCTGTAGTAGAAGCCAACCCGTGAAAGTGATAAGTTATAGTTTATCTGTACTTTGATGATTGGCTCATCTGAGGGAAATCTCATCAGTGGGTGGTCCATTTAATGCAACAGACTCTCCCTGTTTTTGCCTCTCTAGGACTCAAGGTCAATGATAAGAAATTGATTCTAGTCCCTACTCAAAACAAAAATACACTTAATAGAAGCAGTATTGGATGTAACATCAAGATTGGATGTAACAAGGAGAGCTTCAACAACATAGTTGATCTAAATCAGTTAACTGCAGGCAGGGCTGGCGCTTCCACTAGATGACCCTAGGTTTGCCATCCTCGGTGGCAGTTCGGCGGCGGGAGTCCTTCCGCTCCACATCTTCGGGGTGCTTCGGTGCAGGTCCTTCACTCGCTCCGGGACCCGCCGCCGAAGCGCCCCGAAGACACGGAGCGGAAGGACCCCCACTGCCAAATGCTCTGAGGAGGAGCGCTGCTGCCTAGGGCGGCAAAAACCCTGGCACCGCTCCTGACTGGAGGCATATCCTCAAGTGTCAGTGAGAACTTGCTTCAGGCTTCTAGGACACATGGTTTCCTGCACTTATGTAACTCTGCATGCCACACTGCACCTTCAGTGCATGCCAGGGTGATTTAAAATCAATATATTAGCCAATCAGTTATCACCTAGACAAAGTGCAAGTCTCTCAATCACCTTTAAATTGGTGAAGGATCCTGAGGGAGTTTTCAGAGGCATGTCTTTCTCTGCCCTTACTATGCAAGACTCTCTGGCAGTGATGCCTCCAGCATGGGATGCGGGGTTCATCGGAAGATTCAAGGTCTCTGGACTCCTCAAGAGGCCTGATTGCACATAAACATTCTGGAGTTGAGAGCAAGTTGTCACACTTGTGCAGCACTCCTTCCACTTCTATCTATAGTCTAGATATTGACAACAATGCCACAGCAAGGTTTTATATAAACAAATGGGAGGCGTGAGATTCACCCCTCTTTGTCAGAAAGTTGTGCGTTAATGAAACTGGTGTATCAGTCACAAGAGATGGTACTTCACAAGCTACCACGGCTACAGTATGTCCTGGCTGATAGCTTAAAAATTGTCTGCTGAAGAAATCACCAGTGTTCAATATATCTTAGGCCACATCTACACTACCGCTTATGTCAGCAAAATTTATCTTGCTCAGAGGTGTGAAAAAACACATAAGCGGTAGTGTGCACAGCTCGGTTGGTGGGACAGCTTCTCCTACTGACATAACTACTGCTGCTTGGTTTTATTATATCAACAGGAGAGCTCTCTTATTCTGTACAGTAGCCAAAGATAACACTGTGTCCTTGTGAAACTCTTGTTCTTGGAGATGTTCTCAAATTGCATACTCTGTAGGACTTGCACATTTCTGTTTGCCTTTGTGACATGTTTGTGAAAAATGGTTTGCTTTGTGGCACTTCATGCATATCTTCCCTAGTGCTAAGCTTTCCTCTTGCTTTGAATGATGCAGTCCACATCTGTTACAAACTTGTGTCGGTGCCTTTGCCACATGCTTCTCTTCTAATGCTGCATGAGGCTGGTGCTCTGCTGTTGCACCCGGGACCCAATGGTCCACGCTCAATATGTGTGGATGTCTGATTGCTGGTTGCACCTCCCTGTTTTATCACTTGCACGTCGTGAGTGGTGCTAGTGAGTACTTTCATTTGCTCTTTGCATGTCTCTCATCCTTTTGGCTATTTTAACGGTATTTTTCCTAATGTTAAACTGTCCTTTGTTTGTAATTTTTCTTGTATTTCTTTTGAGTTTGTATCCTTCCACATGTCATCCCCATCTGTGAAATCACATTCTTTTATTATCAGTTGTAAGTTTCCACTCATCAATTGCTTCAGTAGGTCCCTGATTTTCTTTCGTTTTCTCCCACCTTGAGTCGGGATCAGCTGCTAGTCCTGCCTGCACTGAAGGCAGGAGAGGACGGGATTTCCTCTTCCCCTGCAAGGAGTGGCTGGGGCTGTGTCAGACCCACCCACAGAAACCTCCCCCAGCTGCAGGAAGCTCAGCATCCTCCTCTCCTTTTTGCCCCCATTGATCCTCAGCTGCTGGGGGAGGGGTCACTGTATGGGGAGCTGCTCCCCCATCCGCCCAACCCTCATGTATCTGGACCTCCCATAGCCAGACCCCCCACCAAGCTTCACCCCAGACCTCCATACCTGAACCTCACCCCACTGAATCTCAACCCCGGCATCTGGAGCCTGCTGCACCCAGACCCTCTGCCTCTGGACCCACACTCCTGCACCCAGACCACCTCCCACTGAGCTCCCTGCACTCAAAGCCCCACCCCCCTGCACCACCCTGAGCCCCCACATCCAGACCTCTACACCACTGACTCCCAACAAGCTGCATCCAGATCCCTGCCCCACTCCCCCAGCACCCACTCCCCTCCGTTGAGCCCCAACCACCTTCATCTGGAAGGTGAAGCCCCTGCAGAGTCCCATTGCCGCTGCACCTGGAACACTCCCCAACGAGCCTCTGTGCATCCAGATCCCCACATACCTAGATCCCCCCACTGAGCTGCCTGCACCCAGATCGTCCCACACAGAATCCTCTCACCTGGATCCCCCCCACACTGACCCCTTCACACTTGGATCTTGCCTGGTTGAGCCTGCCTGCCCCACACCAGGTGCACCTGGCGCAGAGAGTAGGGTGCCCAGATAGCAAGTATGAAAAATAGGGACAGAGTGTGGGGGGTAATAGGGGCCTATATAAGAAAAAGCCCCGAATATCGGGACTGTCTCTATAAAATCGTGACATCTGGTCACCCTAGCAGAGAGGCAGGACCCCAGGTGTTTCTGGGGCAGGCCCAGGCCTTGTGCTGTGTCTGGGTCGGCTGCAACCTCACCACTGAGTCTGTGTCCCAGAGTTGGGGGGCTGCAGGGTGATCTCCCACCTTTGTGCAGCCAGTGGCCTGTGCTCCCCACTGTCCTGCTGGAACCTCTGCCTTTATTTATTGACAAATAAAACTTGCAGAATTTTAAAATATTGTGTGCAGAATTTTTAAATTTTTGGTGCAGAATTCCCTCGGGAGTAGGTCACTGTGCATTGTCTTCATTTATAGTGGTCACAGGAATGGAGATCTATCCAGGATAGAGTAAACGAAACAGGTTTTATTTACAAGCTCCCACCTCTATAGAATTTTTTTCATTATTTGTGAACCTTCATCAGTTGAATATATATGGGCAAGCACTCCTAGAAAAAGAAACTGTCATCTCCCTGACAGTGACGGTGGTTCTTTGAAAGGTTGTCCATATATGCTACCTGTCCTTCCATGCTACTGTGGAGTTCTATAATACTTGCATTCTAAATTGGCAAAGGGAGTGAGGAGCGGTTGGAGTCACCCTGCCCTTTATGCCCTTTGGAGGTATAAGGACGCTCAAAGTGCAGTCCCAGCTCTCAGTGGACACTGTTGGACAAAATAGTCTGAACTGGATTGCACAGGGTTCATGTAAACATCAGTGGAATATATGTTGACAACACAACTTGAAGAACCACAGTCACTATACCCATTTCATCTAGGGTCTGTACACCAGAAAATTCAGACTCTTATATAACTAAATATCTTGGCATAAAATTAGACAATATTTGTATATTCTAGTGTATAAAATAGTTTTTATTTCCTGTATTTGGTTTGGTAAATCTTCACTGTAAAAATGAAGTAGCTGTTGAAGACTTTTGTAGTATTAAACGATCCTCTGGAAAAATAATGAGTGGTTAAGTTCTAAGGCTTGTCTGGCAAAATATTTTGTTAACAAAATGGGTAACTTGCCTCTGTAAACTTGCTAGTCAAAGATTATAACTGGCTTGAAGGATGGCATTGTCTATTGATGCAGAGGATGCAGCTCAGTTCTAATAGTATTCTGGGCACGAAAACTTCTAGAAAAAACAGGAAGTCTTGCAAGAAGCTAGAGTAAGTAGGCATTTATTTTTCTAGGTAGGTCTTTTTCTGTTTTCATTTCTAAATCAGGTTACTTTAAATTACACAACTCTTTTGACTGTCAGGTTTACCCAAGTCCATTTTACAGTCCTGTAAACATAATCATACATACCTGTTAACATTTGAATGAGAGAGAGAAAAGAAATACAGGCAGATAAGCATCTGTGTTTTACATAGTGTGACAAAGTTCCTCCTCTATCTTGGTGGGTCCTGCTCTTATTGGCGGATTTTCTTGTCTCAGAGATTCACCATGTGGGTTGGGGAACAGCCCAGAGACCTGCCCTTCTGGAAGAACCCACAGTCCAGGTCAATTGGGAGGTTTGGGGGGAACCTGGGCCCGCCCTCTACTCCAGGTTCCAGCCCAGGGCCCTGTGGACTGCAGCTGTCTATAGTGTCTCCTGTAACAGCTGCATGACAGCTACAGCTCCCTGGGCTACTTCCCCACGGCCTCCTCCAAACACCTTCCTTAGTGTCATCACAGGACCTTCCTCCTCGTGTCTGATAACGCTTGTGCTCCTCGGTCCTCCAGCAACACACCCTGTCACTCTCAGCTCCTCACACTCACACCACAAACTGAAGTGAGCTCCTTTTTAAACCCCAGGTGCCCTGATTAGCCTGCCTTAATTGATTCAAGCAGTTTCTTCTTAATTGGCTCCAGGTGTCCTAATTAGCCTGCCTGCCTTAACTGGTTCTAGCAGGTTCCTGATTACTCTAGTGCAGCCCCTGCTCTGGTCACTCAAGGAACAGAAAACTACTCATCCAGTGACCAGTGTATTTGTCTTCTACCAGACTCCTGTACCCCACTGGTCTGGGTCTGTCACAATAGAAATAAACAATAGTGAATTTGTTTACAAAAGGTAAAGTTAAAAATGTGTTGATAAACATGTTTTTAATGACATATAAGCTATTGCAAATTCTTTCTGTATTTTTTTTGTGATGTTAAGAAAGGATAAACAGCATTTTATTATAATGTAATATTTTGCTTAAAATTTGATCAAAATGGGATTTATACATTGTTTTAACATTCCTTCTGTTAACATTTTTCTTTTATACTAGGGCACAGTAATAATTAGAGTTCTTGATTGGGGCCCTTAACTCACACTAGAGATAGAAATGAACCCAAAAATCAGATCAAAATCCCTCAAACTTGGGGGACATTTGGAGTGGAAGTTTTGAACAGCTCATTGGGAACATTTAGATACAAATTCTTGTAGTATTGGGGAAGTTAGGATGTAGATTTGACCTTCACACCTTGGATCCCTCTCTCTAAGATACAACCTTGAACTCTGAAGCTATTGGATGTAGATGTAAATTTTGCGGGGCTTAGTCCCATGCAAGTATGTCATAGACAGTGGCGTTCATTAATTCTCATTCATTTCTTGCCTCTTGCTGAGACTTCCAGCAAGTTAGCCAGTTGGTGTTTTTTGTGATGCTTAGCGCTGTCATCTACCTTGGCTGTACTACAAGCAAATTCCTTGGGTAGAAGATAGTGTCGAAGTGCAAAGAATTCTTAAAATGTATTAAACAGATTTTATATATAGTATTAATCTTTATCTAAATTTAGACAGGCTGCAGTGTAATGGAATGCTTACAAGGTAGCAGAAAAAAATATACTATTTGCCAGAAAGGAAGAAAGTAAATTTTTCTTTGGGGGGGGGAGGGGAAATAAAAACAAAAAAGAAAACACTGGCAGCTACAGGATGATTTAAGCATTTTATTGGCATGGGTCCTACTTAGGAAGCATATTTAAGGCTCACTGAATGGAAGTAATCTTTTTTCAGGTTTTGTGCCAATGTATAATTATTGTAATCTGTGGATTAATGGTTTGCCATTGTATAAATATACAGTATAGAAAGTATGCCGCTATTAAATTTTATTCTAAATAAAATTCTTTCAAACTATTGTGTTCCCCTTTTCTTTATTCATAGCCTTTGCCTTGTAATCCACCACTCTAGAGATGACCAACCCTGTATTAGTGCTATTAACACAATCTTTGTATCTCTATTTATTCAAAACATATCAAACACTGTGCAAATTACAACCTGGTTAAACAATCCTGCAGAGCAAGGGAAATGTCCAGAGAGACACACACATCAAACAATTCAAGAGTCTCTTTGTATCTAAATGTTCCCAATGAGCTGTTCAAAACTATCCTGTACATACAGTCGTCACTTTACTTATGAGTTATCTCTGGGGTGGAATGCAGGAGATGTTTAACATTATTACAGGAGAGTTCCATATCTGTGTATATGTAAACACTTAATAGGTAAGTAGATGGCACTCAAGAATATGTAACATAGTTACTAGGTTTTGTAGGATCAATGAAATTTGTTGTTGGGCAGTGAAAATGGCTTCCACTCTGCAGCTCTTTACATCAACTCTTAATACATGCAAAGATTACACAACAACTTAGAAGACTGTAATGTATAATGCTAGGGTTTTCAAAGGATCCTAAGGGATTTAGGATCCTAAGTCCCATTGACTTTCAGCATTAATTGGGTGCCTTAGCCTCCTTAGCACTTGATCCTACAATGTACACTCAGGCACAATGCAGCAAAAAAATTAAATGTGCTTGGCAGTAGTCCCATTCAGTGGGACAACTTGTGTACTTAAAGTTAGGTACATGCATAAGTGCTTTATTGGATTGGGCTAGAACGTTCAGCACCTTGATAAAATTATCTTAGTCTTTGTTTAGAACTGATATCTGATTAGTTCCTGCTTCTCCCGGGATCATCAGAATATAGACTAGAGGATCATAAAAGCAGAACATATTAGTGAATTCAAGAAAAGAATTGACAGGAACTTTGTAGCCAATAGTATTATTAATTATACCTACTAAAATAGATGGCTTTCCTGTCAAGCAGAAGGTGGATAAAGTAGGTAGGTCAAAGTTTATATTCTGTATTTAACTTTTTGTGTACATATGTATCTAATTTTAATACTTGTCATAAAAATGACAGATTTTCATGCAAAATTCAGTAACATTTTTGCTTTAAAAAGTGACAGAGTCCTGTGGCACCTTATAGACTAACAGACGTCTGTTAGTCTGTAAGGTGCCACAGGACTCTTTGTTGCTTTTTACAGATCCAGACTAACACGGCTACGCCTCTGATTTTTTTTCTTTATACTTTCAATTGGCCGGATCCAAACTTCCAGTTTTTAGCACTGCTGAAACTTTGGGGGGAGGTGAACTCCAATTTTAAACATAGTGGTGAGAGACCTTTTTTTTTTCTTTATTTTGCTTTCATTGTAAGGTTAAATGTGATATAGAGGCAGTGTGAGTCTCACTGGCAGCTGAAGTCTCACATCTGAAAAATCCTACTTAGAAGCTAGCTTAAAAACATTTTGCCTTCTGGAAAGGTTCTTCCCCACTCCCACCCCCTGTTCTATGTGTGCATTAGGTATGGGATTTTCAAAATTATTCATCTTTGGCCTAATTTTGCTCTCATTTGAGGTCAATGGCCAAATGCCCTTTGACTTCTATGGGAGGAGTGGTGAGCCAACACTAAGCACTTTAGAAAATCCCACCCATATTTCATAAGACACTTATAAAGCCATTAATTAGAAACCATTTCAGGAGATAATTATATATGAAACATTAACACCACATATTTTATATACTTTTACATATTAGCAAAGATTGCATAAATAGTGACTTATATTTGTTTGTTAACTCTGTTGTAACCAGGTAAAATACTTTTCTGTAAACATAAGTCTGATAATTCCCACACAAAAACTGTTAACAAAGGAGCTAAAGTTGAAAGTGCAAATCAGTAATTTAGGGTAAAATGCAATACAGCGATGTTGTAGTTATCCTGAAACCAAGTGGTATAAACTCAGGAAAATCAGAATTAAGGTTAAATTTAAAAGAAATCCAATTGTAAGGTATAGGATTCCTCCAGTTAGGGCCCCCAAAACCCTTAACTGTTCTCTGTAATGACACCATGCAATAACCATATGATTATGATTAAAGAATTCTACTGTTTGTGGTCCCAGACGAAACTGATTTTTTTTAAACACTTTTGATTTTTCCCCCTTTCTCTCCCCCCTTGATGGTGTCATCACAGTTCACTGTACAGATACACTATTGACCCGGTCAGCTTGCTTTGCCACCCTATGAATACTAACTCTTTGCAGTTTTATATGGCACTTTTCAACATTAAAAGTTCAGTCTGACTTTTGCTATCTGTTAAGCCATTAAAAGAAAAGGCGGGAGCATGGAAAATTCCTAGCATATTAACAGTCAGGCCAAGGTAGTGGCCTGCACTGTTCAGCCCATCCATAAGAGGCTATGGTTTACAGAGTTGTGAGATATGCCCATACAATAGCATGGCCAATAAGTGAACTTTCTTGAAACAGCTATTACTGACTATTGGTCATCTTATCCTCTGTTTCCTTTGCAGTTTCTTAGGAAAAAGCCCTTGCTGGGTCATACAAATGCTAAAAGTTGTGATTGTATTTAATAGTGACGGTGACCCCAGTATGGCAGTGCTGTCTCAAAGGAGGGTCATCAGAAGAGAACACATGTGGTACAATGCTGATTACCCTCTAAATCAGGGATCGGCAACCTTTCAGCAGTGGTGTGCCGAATCTTCATTTATTCACTCTAATTTAAGGTTTCACGTGCCAGTAATACATTTGAACGTTTTTAGAAGGTCTCTTTCTATAAGTCTAAAATATATAACTAAACTATTGTTGTATGTAAAGTAAATAGGTTTTTACAATGTTTAAGAAGCTTCATTTAAAATTAAATTAATATGCAGAGTCCCCCGGACCGGAGGCCAGGACCCAGGCAGTGTGAGTGCCACTGAAAAGCAGCTAGCCTGCTGCCTTTGGCACGTGTGGATAGGTTGCCTACCCCTGCTCTAAATATAACAGCATTTAGCACTTTATTCTCCAGTGAAAATGTTCTGAGTACCAAACGAGTGAGCACATTCCACCCTTGCAGACAATTGTGATGTAGACAGCCAAGAGATGCATATGTTTGTTGAGGGCAGGAGTCCCAGTTGGGCACATTCAAATGGTTATTTGTACTAAAGTTACATGCCTGTGGTTCAGGTGACATGTCATCATTAATCCAGCTCTTGGCTGGATTACCTTTGAAAAATACAAAATTGCTTCCTTGGCCATGTGTGGAGAGTTTTTGGCCCTGTTTAATCCAGTTTAGTTTTGCACGTGGGTTGGAGAGAAGGATTCTAATGAAGTCTCTGCATTCTGACTAGCTTTCCTCTGAATTGGTCAGTGGGGAAAACACCTATTCCCAGAAGTCTGCTAAACTTTCCAGTCCTAAAATTGTGGAGCAACTTACTAACGTAGTGCCTAGACATGTTGGGGTAAATTTCCACAGATGTGTGCCAGGTTTTAGCCCCCCAGTCCCAGTGGGAATTGCATACCACTTGGAAAAGGTACCCATTTTTCTTAGTATCAGAGGGGTAGCCGTGTTAGTCTGAATCTGTAAAAAGCAACAGAGGGTCCTGTGGCACCTTTGAGACTAACAGTTAGTCTCAAAGGTGCCACAGGACCCTCTGTTGCTTTTTACCATTTTTCTTAGTTTCTAGAGCCAGTTCTGGGCCAAATTCTGCCCTAACTTTTATAGATGTACCTCTGCTGAAACCTAAGAAATTACACTGATATAAATGAGATAAAAATCTAACTCTAAAGCTAGAAATCTCTATATTTTGTTTGATTTCACTTGTGGAAATATTCCAGGTTTGTCTTATATTTTGTTTAATTTATGGTACTTAGTGGATTCTTATTTGAGTCCACTGTTGGCTGTTTTTATGCTACTTCCTCTATAAACTAGTGTAGTGCGGGTCACTAACAAATCTAGTAAACAGTATTCTATTTCATTCTCAACGTGGACTCTGGACTCCTGGACTCTATATAAACTATCATTGTGGCTTTCTACAGCATTTATACCCCTTTTTATGGAGCATACAACTTCCATTAAAGTCAATTGAGCTTTTACACAGAAGAACTGTGGATTAATTAAAACAGTTAAACTGCAGTTTAATTTAGGGATTGTCATTGTAAAAGTGGTTAATTATGGATAAGTAAAGCATATTTGAGGACAAGAAAAATGTTCCCTATCTTATTTAAAACTGCTCTGTATTACCTCAGAATTTTAACTCCATCTGTCTCCTTTCAGAGCAGTTCAGTTCTACACATATGCAATTAACTTTTGTCATCTTTTTTAGTTCTAAGTTTTGCATTAGAAAGAAAAAAATATATTTTAAATACAGTAAACCTGGTTTATCCAACCCCCCTAGAAAGTGAAATTCATCCCTTATTCAAATCTATCATTTGTTCATTGGCATAATTAATTTATTCAGTAATCCCCCAATTATCAGTGTCTATGTCAGATGATTAGGTGATAGAAATATTGAAAATTTTCTTCATTGAGTTAAGACTGATATCTGGAGATTCTAGATAATTTCTAAAAAAACATTTGAGGAAAATATTGTATGAGTTATAATCGAGGGTTCTTATAACTGAAGTGCCATATTTGAACATTTGTTATAATCGTGCTGTATACTGTGGTATGAGTGACAGAAACCCTCAAAGTAACATTCATAACTAGTGGGTGGTAACTGATTCTATTTAGAAACCTTTTCCATTTACCAGACTTACAACATTTCTATGCTTGGATAATTTTAAACACTACTTTAACTCTTTTTGGAACTTCTCCCAACTATGTACATCTCAATATTGTGTCTTCTAGGACATACAGGACGGTTATTAAAATCCTTGTGTTTCATCAGTCTATCATTCCTGCTACTGCACATCATCTTCCAAATCACAATAAACAGCCTTGAAGCTGGAAACAATATTGAACCTGGTTTTAACTGTGAGTATCCTTTCTATCTTTGGTGTATTAACATAAAGAATGCAAGAATGCTTCGCTGGTATAAAAGAGAGTGGGGCTGATGGCTGGACTTCTTTACCAGTAAGGCTCTACCCAACTTTGTTAACCTTTGGCGTGCTGCAAGGCCCATCTTTTCCTTATGGGTCAAAGGTAGGTGGGGGAGGGGTTTATTATCAAATGTTTGTAATACTTCTATTGCTGTCAGGGTAGTGTTCTCAGTGGGACCATTATGTATTGTACTACATGTGAATTTTATTTTTGAGAGTTAGACTGACTACCACTATCGTATTATGCCTTCTATGAAATTTTGTTGGACTTGCTTATTTAAGTAACTTTAAACCTTGAATCCAAACCTTGGATTCAAGGTTTACAACCCTAAATAACATGCTACTTTCTTCTTCTTCTTCTCCAATATTATATAGGAAATAGCATTTTTAATATTTTATTTTTGTGGTAACATTAATTAAAAATAAATGATGTAACTTACTGTCTCTTCCTCTTTCAGAAAATATTCTTCAATAATTCAAATGTGAACACTGTTGTACAAATGTTGATTATCCAAAGATTTGAAATAAGATAAATGTAAACTCTAGATAGACTATTTATATTTGTCTTACAGTGCTTATGTTTGACATTTATAACTGGCAAGTTATCTTTGATAAATGCCCATTTAATTTATCATAGAATGTGCTACTACCACTCGAATAAACAGTAGTACCACAATTAAATACAAGACACCCGTAAATCTGAGCATCTGACTTAATACAAAGAAAGCCCCAGGAAACTCAGAATTAATGCTAACACTTCATCCTTCAGTCATACTATTTTTTAAAGAAAAGATACAATTGTGCACATCAACTGACAGTTTTAACTCTGACTTATAGGACTTTTGTCAGATATTTAAGGTTCTTGAAAGAAATTTTTGCATTTTCAAAATATAAAATGCATATAATTGATCCAGTGCTTTAGATAAGTTCCTTTGCTATTTCTATTTCTTTAATAATTATTATGGCTATTATAATTTATATGATCTATTATGGTTGCATTCACCATGCTCTAGGGACTTTCCATATATGTAGATAAATAATTCTTGCCCCCACAATCTTTATAATCTTCATGGACAAGCAAAAAAGAGGGTGGGACGAGAGAGAGAAAACGTACAGTCTTTTTTTTTCTTTCTATAATTAGTATCAACTATGCCCAAATGGCCCTCAACCTAATGCCTTATTAGATTACTAGTTTCTTGCATATGTCGTAGTATAAGTAAGTATTGGTGAGAGATTAGGAGGAGGACCTGGTATTGGTTTTATGGACTAATTCAGGCAGGATATTTCATTTAGAAAGGGGCATGGTAGTAAGTGCAAAGATGGTTGTGGCTGAAATGGATAAACGAGACTGTCAAGCCTGATAGTGTGGAGGAGAAATACTAAATATTATTTATTATTAAATAATGGCATCATAATATGCATGGTACTTACCAGAGAAGTGTCATTTTGGGACACTATCGTGGATCCTTAATTATACTTAAGCATGTAGCCCCAATGCAGTCATACAGTAGGGAATACTTATGCAAATAAGGGCAGGTCTTCACTACGGGGGGGGAGGGGGGGATCGATTTAAGATACGCAAATTCAGCTACACGAATAGCGTAGCTGAATTCGATGTATCGGAGCTGACTTACCCCGCTGTGAGGACGGCGGCAAAATCGACCTCTGCGGCTCCCCGTCAACGGCGCTTACTCCCACCTCCGCTGGTGGAGTAAGCGCGTCGATTCAGGGATCGATTGTCGTGTCCCGATGAGACACGATAACTCGATTCCCGAGAGATCGATTTCTACCCGCCGATTCAGCCTAAGACTTTGCAAGATTGTGCATCGCTAGGGTGACCAGATGTCCCAATTGGAAAGGGATAGTCCTGTATTTAAGCCCTCCTGCAGGTGTCCTGACTTTTTTTCTTTAAAATGTGCAAATTGTCCTGTATTTTTTGCATCTCCCCCATCAGTACTGGGTGGTCCTGCTACTGGTTGGATCCCTGCTTGCTAGCTGCCCACCCACTGGCGGTGAGTGGGGTGTCCAGTGGGTAGCGATGGGTGGTGAGTACGTGAGGCTGGTGGCGGGGTGAAGCTGCAGCATGCCGGGCCGGGCCGCTCTCCCTACCAGTCCGTCAGCACAGCCCCCACTCTGTGCCGGGTCTTGGCCAGCAGAACCCCGCCCCCCCATCCCGTTTCCAGATGGTGCTGGCTACAAGCTGCAGTGGCCAGTGAGTTGCGGGTAGGCGCCAGGCGGCGGCCGGTTACATGTAGCCTCTGCTGCCCACCCATCGGCCCTTTTACTTGCTCTCCCTCTCGCTGTCCTCTCCCTGCTTTGATCCTTCATCCCCCTCAGCTCTGCTGCTCCTCCATATCACCCCCCCCGCCCCCCGGTGGGGCACGTCCCACTCCCAGCACTGTGCAGAGAACCAGCCCCTGGTCGGAGCACTCAGCTCACCAGCAGCCTGGCTGGCAGGCTCCTTCCTTCCCCCACTGCCTCTGGCTGGGCCAGCACCCTGGGAAAGCCTAAGACCTTCCGGCCCAGGGCACTGGCAAGGAGGAGCCAAGCCCTGCGTGTTCCAAAGCCTCACAAAGCACTGGCATGGGGCATCCTCTCCACCCCTCAGCTAAGCTCTGGAGTGGCTGAGGGGAGGTGGAGGAGCGATTTCCAGCCTATTCCTGCCCCTAACCTACAGACGGTGGGGGGGAGGGGATGAGCTCTGCAAAGACGTGGGCCAGGTCATCCCTCCTCCCTCCCCCACCCCTCCACCCCCATAGCTGGAAGCAGTTTCCATTCCTTCTGTCCTGCACAGTGCTGAAATGCTGCTGTTGGCCACATTCTTGTGTGAACCCTGGCAGAAATCTGGGTAGGGGCTTGTGACTTCGCTTACACTACCTCCCCCCCCCCCACCTCCACACACACACATGCATTGCCTCGGGAAGATGCGGCGCCAGGTACCGGGAGAGGCAGGTTCATCCCGGTGTCCCAGCTAGGCATGGAAGGTGAACAGTGTTGGGCAGGAAGGGTCGGGTTGGTCAGTCACCCACTCTGTGTGACAAAGGGGTATGGGTGTGTGTGTGTGCCACCTCTTCCCTTGGGAGCCCTAAAGCCTTAAAGATAAGAAGGTAAATAAAAAGAATCCAGTTACATGGTATTTCTTCTTAATGGGGGCTCAGTCAACTTGATGTTAATTTGAACGTGTTTACTGCATACCCTGGCTTTGAGCTGCTGAGTAGTGTGAATTTCACTCAGAGTTTAAATAAATTAGAGCAAATGTTGCCCTCATTTAAATATAGAGAATATAAGTAATGTTATTTATTGACTATTTAAGGCAGAGAATGACCAGGGGTTTTCAGGAGAGCATTTCCCGTTAGGCTGAAAAAAGTGACACTGGGACAGGGGGAAGGAAGGGAGTGACAGCAGAAGAGGAAAGAAGAGAATGATAACATTGAATTATTTCAGTGTATAGTTTATTTGATATTTTTTAAGTATTCAGGTGTTCCTCAAAATGTGTAAATGACATGAAATTGCTTTCATGCTGTAGGAAAATGAAAACTAGGCCCCAGAACTCAATAGTTTGTACCTCAGAAATAAGTCTTAAGGTTCCATAGAATTCTTCAGGCCTCTTATATAATATTCAGAGCTAATGCCAACTTGAATTGGGGATGAGAGATGCGTAAACAGGTTTTGTAAATTCGTTTGATCCAGAGCCAATGTAGGTCAAGTTGTTAGCTCAGAGAATTTTTTTTCTCTCACTGCTGAGTTATTAAATCCCCTGAAAATACTTTCAGGGTTGGTAATAGAAACCCTTGCAAATCTTTTAAAAACTGGGGATAGTGCAAACTGTCATGTTTTAAAGGGCTAAAGTGATACAGTAACAGTTTAACCAGTGAACTAAAACCCATCTCTTTAATCTTTTAAGTCTAGAAGCATATAGATTTTGGCATCTGCAGAAGCAAAGTAGCAAATGTCAAACTGAAAAGTAAAAATTGTCTAGACATACAGAACTACTTTTTTTTTTTTTAATTCTGCTTTCTATCCAAGACATTTGTAAATCAAAATGAAATACTCCGGATGGCTTGGTTTTTGTACCAATAGATAGTGTTCCAGTTCAGGACCACCAAATATCAGCACACATACAGTTTCTTCATTTTGTTATTTTAACTACCTCACTCCCATTCAAAGCTCATACCCCTTAAGCACAGCTATGAAAATCCACAGCATCTTCTCGAGTCTTTAGGACAATGTTATTGTGGTAACATTAGCTATTGAATCACTGGAGGGCTCTTGTTTCCTTTGAATCCAGTGACTATCACCTGGCATAAGTAAAAAAAATTCTTTAAAAACTGCACTTTTAACTTTATACCAGATTTCTGGTTTGTTAAAGGTTGCATTGTGCAGGTTTGACATTTAATACTTCTGCTTTTTTAAAAATTATAGCTCATCTAGGTAAGAGAGGAAATAGATACAGCAGAAGTAAGGTCTGCAAACCTTCCCAAAATATCTGTTGTGCTGCCTATTAAAATATTTTTATTCTGTCAGAAATATACTCTTAAAATAAATATCAGCTAGGTTTCAATTATGTCATTACAAATAATATAGAATCTGGTTTTGATGTAGTAGTAATATAGGCACAGTAGTACTTTTTTTTATAAATCATTTTTGTCAGTTTGTAATTGTTGAAATAGAATAATTATTATTAGATCAGTTGAACAACTTCTGGCCATAGAATCCATAATATTAGAAATTGAAGAGACATATTACCTTCGGTCCTAAAGTACATCCAGTAAATCCTGGCTCTGCAGGATTTCATTCCTACAGTATATTTTTGTGGTACTTCCACAAGTCCAGTTTTAAATGACTTAATCAATGGAGTTTCTACCACTGAGGCAGGCAGTAACATGAACTAAATGATATCACAGGTAAAAGAGTTTTCCTGGTACTCATTCTAAGTTTTCTTTTCTTTAAATTAATGCCATTATCTCCATCCCCTTATGCTGCCTTAAACAATTCATGTCTTGATGTTTGCATCCTTCTAACATCTGCAGATTGTTTCCACTCCAACGGTCTCCTCTTAATTATATGTTGGCCAATGCCATACCTTTTTAGTGCCTGATTCTGACACCTTTGCTCTCACTGGCTACTGCTGTACTCTGTGGTAAGTCCTGTTGACACCTTTATTCAGACTGAATAGTATCTTACTCCATGAGACATCCCACTGACAACACTGGCACTACTCACAGAGATAAGGTTTCTACTCAGTGTGAGTTAGAATACCAAAGTCTGAACTTCAACTATTCGAATTTTTCCTTATGAATCCTTATTTATCTACCTGATAAATCTGTAACAGATATTTTTACATATTTCTAAAGATTATACAAGTTATGGTTTAGTTTTATTCTGTATTATTTATGTTGTTATGTATGATGTTATATTTGCAGAGTGTGGAGTAAAATTTGATGTCAGGTGGAAGGATAGATTTATAGTTAAAGTATGGGATCTAGGTTCAGATCATGGCTCCGTCTCAGATTTCTTTTGTGACCCTGGGCAAGTCTCTCTCACTGTGCCTCAGTTTCCCTATCTGGAAAACATAGAACCATAGGACTGGAAGGGACCATGAGAGATCATCTAGTCCAGTCCCCTGCACTCATGGCAGGACGAAGTATTATCTAGACCATTCCTGACAGGTGTTTGTCTAACCTGCTCTTAAAAATCTCCAATGATGGAGATTCCACAACCTCCCTAGGCAATTTATTCCAGTAATTAACCACCCTGACAGTTAGGAAGTTTTTCCTAATGTCCAACCTAAACCTCCCTTGCAATTTAAGTCCATTGCTTCTTGTCCTATTCTCAGAGGTTAAGAACAATTTTTCTCCCTCCTCTTTGTAACAACCTTTTATGTATTTGGAAACTGTTATCATGTCCCCTCTGTCTTCTTCAAACTAAACAAACCCAGTTTTTTCAGTCTTCCCTCATAGGTCATGTTTTTTAGATGTTTAATCATTTTTGTTTCTCTTCTCTGGACTTTCTCCAATTTGTCCACATCTTTCCTGAAATGCGGTGCCCAGAACTGGACACAATATTCCAGTTAAGATCTAATCAGCGTGGAGTAGAGTGGAAGAATTACTTTTCATGTCTTGCTTACAACACTCCTGCTAATACATCCCAGAATGATGTCTGCTTTTTTTTGCAACAGTGTTACACTGTTGACTCATATTTAGCTTGCAATCCACTATGTACCCCAGATCCCTTTCTGCAGTACTCCTTCCTAGGCACTCATTTCCCATTTTGTATGTTTGCAATTGATTGTTCCTTCCTAAGTGGAGTACTTTGCATGTGTTCTTCTTGAATTTCATCCTATTTACTTCAGACCATTTCTCGAGTTTGTCCAGATCATTTTGAATTATGCTATCCTCCAAAGCACTTGTAACCCCTCCCAGCTTGGTATTGTCTGCAAACTTTAGAAGTGTACTCTCTATGCCATTATCTAAATAATTGATGAAGATATTGTACAGAACCAGACCCAGAACTGATCCCTGCAGGACCCCACTCGTTATGCCCTTCCAGCTTGACTGCAAACCACTGATAACTACTCTCTGTGAATAGTTTTCCAACCAGTTATGCACCCACCTTATAATAGCTCTATCTAGGTTGTATTTCCCTAGTTTGTTTATGAGAAGGTAAGTCAAAAACATGGAGAGCTGGGAGAAAGGTCAGAATCTGGGGAGCGCATGTATCATTATAGCAGGGATAAGGGAGAGACAAGAGATAACAAGGGGAAGAGAAATCAAATCAGTATCTTAGATGTCTGTATATTAATGCAAGAAGTATGGGGAATAAGCAGGAAGAACTTGAAATGCTAGTTAATAAACACAACTATGACATAGTTGACATCCCAGAGACTTCATGGGATAATACACATGACTGGAATATTGGTATAGTAGGGTACAGCTTGCTCAGGAAGGACAAGCAGGGAAAAAAGGGAGTTGCCTTAAATATTAAAAATGTATATACTTGGACTGAGGTTGAGATGGAAATAGGAGACAGATTTGTTGAAAGTCTCTGGGTAAGGATAAAAGGTGTAAAAAACACGGGTGATGTCATGGTAGTGGTCTACTGCAGACCACCTAACAAGGAAGAAGGGGTGGATGGGACTTTTTTTAAACAAATAACAAAGCACAGGACTTAGTGGTGATGAGGGACTTCAACTACTCAGACATCTGTTGGGAAAATAATATAGCAGGGCACAGATTATCCAACAAGTTGTGGTGGGGAATGCAGGCATACAGTCACCCCTGATACAAGGGGGAGAGACAAGACTGTAGGACTATTGCCTGTACCAGAGAAGTTTTGAGAAACTGAGAGACAACGAGATTGGAGACCATGGGGTCGGACAACTTGAGAGCCTGTATGACCCAGCTTGCCTAGCAGCAATGGTGGGTGTTTAAGCTGCTGCGGGAGAGGGCCCATAGACTGTCCAAACCAAGCACCAGGGGCAGGAGACTGGTGTCTGGGCATAGGGACACTTTAAGGGGAACGGAGGTCCCACCCGGAGAATGGAGAGGAGGAGCCCAAGAGAACCCCCACCCCGTGAAGCAAACACAGAGGCTGTGGTCATGTTGGGCATGTGGAGACAAATATTTTATTTCAGAAGGTGAAGAAAGCTACTAGTGGACAGGCTGTTCTAGATTTAATTTTGACACATAGGGAGGAACTAGTTGAGAATTTGAAGTGGACAGCAGCTTAGGTGAAAGTGGTCATGAAATGGTAGAGGTCGTGATTCTAAGGAACACAAGAGAGAAAACAGCACAATAAAGATAATGGATTTCAAGAAAGCAGACTTCAGCAAACTCAGGGAGTTGGTAGGTAAGATCCCGTGGTAAGCAAGTCTAAGGGGAAAAACAGTTCAAGAGGGTTGGCAGTTTTTCGAAGAGACACTATTACGGGCACAAGAGCAAACTATCTCACTGCATAGGAAAGATAGGAAGTATGGCAAGAGACCACCCTGGCTTAACCAGGAGATCTTCAATGATCTGAAACTCAAGAAGCTTACAGAAAGTGAAAACTCGGTCAAATTACAAACGATAAATATAAACATCACAAGTATATAAGGACAAAATTAGAAAAGGCTAAGCACAAAATGAGATTAAACTAGCTAAAGACACGAAGGGTACAAGAAAACATTCTACAAATATATTAGAAGCAAGAGGAAACCCAAGGACAGTGTAGACCTGTTATTCAATGGCGGGGGGGATGGGGAGGAACAGTAACAGAAAACCTGGAAATGGCAGAATTGCTAAATGGATTTTTTGTTTCAGACTTTGATTTCACCAAAAAAGTTAGGAGCAATTGGAAAACTAATTTAGTGAATGCCAGTGAAAATGAGGTAGAATCAGAGACTAAAACAGGAAAAGAACATGTTAAAAATTACTTAAGTTAGAGGTCTTCAGGTCACCAGCACCTGATAAAATGCATCCTAGAATACTCAAGGAGCTGACTGAGGAGATCTCTGCGCCATAAGCAATTATCTTTGAAAAGTCATGGAAGACTGGAGAGATTCCAAAGGCCTGGAAAAAGGCAAATATAGTGCCCATCAATAAAAAAGGGAAATAAGAACAACCTGGGGAATTACAGACCGGTCAGTTTAACTTCAGTACCCGGAAGATAATGGAGCAAATAATTAAGCAATCAATTTGCAAACATCTAGAATATAATAAGGTGATAAGTAACAGCATGGATTTGTCAAGAACAAATTGTGTCAAACCAACCTAATAGCTTTCTTTGACAGAGTAACAAGCTTTGTGGCTAGGGGGAAACTCATCAGATATTGCATAGCTTGTTATAGTGACTGTCAAATGAGTGCTTGTCACACCTGTGGCATTTTTTCCTTAAATTAAAGTGAAATATAATTTCTTAGGGAACTACTACAAAAGCATTTCATTTGCAGTACTACCAAAGTATACTTGATGTTTTGGTTTGTATTAGGAAGCAACCACATTTAGCATGAGTAAATTCAGTATCTCTGTTTATTGAATGTTCAAGCACAAAATCTATATCAGAACATTGATAGCAATGAGTCATTGCTTAGTTATGTCTTACTAGAAAGATTTTGTGTGTTTGACTACTGGAGATTGTATTGATTTTGATTTAATGCTGCCTTTAAACTCCAGCATGTTTCTAGTTTGATTTATTATCTGCATGAAAAAATACTTTTACTTCCTTTGCTAAACAGATTGAGAATTAAAGGATCTCATTTCATGTTCATATTGCAGATGAGATAGTCAGACACATGCACATCTTCCAAATACCTCTGAGCATTTCCTTAAAACTTACCCTATCTATGAGCTCCTCCTAAGTGGCAGGGGTCAAGGATGTGTTCACATTATTCCAGGTAGTGCTGTCCTTAAGAAGATAACTCGTCTAGATTAAAGTTATAGCACCAGCCAATGAAGCTCTTTTGAATCTAACGTGTAACTGTATTTTCCAGAAATATTTTATCCACCAGGTTCAAAGGTAACAGTTACAAAAATACTTGGCCTGCTGATTAGTGTCTGAACAGCCCGATATTGGCTTGGCTCTTTTCTAGAAAAAATCTTTGCATTTGTCAGACAACAGAATTAGTACGTTTACCAGGTGAGAGAAGCAACACTCTTTTAACATTATGAAGAACTCTAAAGCTTCAGAGTTTTGAGACTTCTAAACACATCCATCTTGTTTTGAATATATTGTTTATTTTCTCTTTTTGGAATATTCAAGATGAGCATTAAAGGAGTGGTGTATCTCTTTATTTCTTGGGAAGTCAACATTGAGCTATTCTATTCTATATAGGTAGCGCCCTACCAAATTCACGGCCATGAAAAACACATCATGGACCATGAAATCTGATATCCCCCTATGAAATCTGTTCTTTTGTGTGCTTTTACCCTATACTATACAGATTTCACAGGGGGAGACCATAATTTCTCAAATTGGGGGTCCTGACCTAAAAGGGAGTTGCAGGGGGGGTGGTCACAAGGTTATTTTGGGGAGGTCGCAGTATTGCCATCCTGACTTCTGCACTGCCATATATCCTGTCAGGAATCTTCTTGTACTGTTGTAATAGAAGATGAAAAGGATGCTGTCGAGCTGATCAAACTTTGGGGGCAAAGATACCGTACCTTTTAAAATGTTGTGATCTAAATGGGCTATGTCTTGCATATTATAAGGGCCAAATTCCATCCTGATTCTGTATGTAGAAATTCCATTACTTTTTATATAATTACTAGGATGTCTCACAAAAACTCGGGGTAAATATGGTCTGTAAATATGTATAAAAATGATTCCAAACATAGTCACCAAAAAGTTACCATTTTTCTAAACACCCACTTTTTCCTTAGAGACTAACAAATTTATTTGGGCATAAGCTTTCGTGGTCTAAAACCCACTTCATCGGATGCATGGAGTGGAAAATACAGAGGCAGGTATAAATACCCAGCACATGAAAAGATGGGAGTTGCCTTACCAAGTGGAGGGTCAGTGCTAATTGATTGGCTCATTAGCACTGACCCTCCACTTGGTAAGGCAACTCCCATCTTTTCATGTACTGTGTCTTTATACCTGCCTCTGTATTTTCCACTCCATGCATCTGATGAAATGGGTTTTAGCCCATGAAAGCTTATGCCCAAATAAATTTGTTAGCCTCTAAGGTGCCACAAGGACTCCTCGTTGTTTTTGCTGATACAGACTAACATGG
>NC_048299.1:195570467-195604561 GCF_013100865.1 Trachemys scripta elegans
CACTTCCACCTTAATTGAATTGGCTCATTAGCACTGACCCTCCACTTGGTAAGGCAACTCCCATCTTTTCATGTACTGTGTCTTTATACCTGCCTCTATTTTTCACTCCATGCATCTGATGAAATGGATTTTAGCCCATGAAAGCTTATGCCCAAATAAATTTGTTAGCCTCTAAGGTGCCACAAGGACTCCTTGTTGTTTTTGCTGATACAGACTAACATGGTTACCACTCTGAAACCTGTCACCACTTTTTCCTGTCAAACTTGTAAAATTTATTTGTAACATTATTTTGGAACCAAATTTTCCATTCCATGGGATTATCACCTGCATATGCTCTTAGCTTTCCACTACCGTATGAATTCCAAAGCCTCTCCCAGCAATTAGATTGTGAGCTCTTGCAGACAGGAACCATCTTTTTGTTCTATATAGGGCCTATCAACTTGGGTCCTGGTCCCTTGGTAGGGCTCCAAGGTATTGCCATGGTACAAATGAATAATAATAATATGGGATTCCTGCACTGCTTCTTGTCACCAAAGAATGTCCATATGTAACCATGATAACAGCCCAGATCTTTGGGGAATGGAAACCTTCTTGTACTACCGATGAGAGCAAGAACAAACTGCAGAAATATGTGTAAAATAAGCACAGCAAATTCAAACTTGGCTTCTGTCTGAAGAGTTCATAGTTGAATATATCTTCATTTCTCTTCACCTGGCAACAACTGAATGAGGTCTGAAGACCCAAAATGAAGGACCCAAGGAATATTAGCAATGCAGGATGCTTTAAAATGATACAGAACCCTTTTTCATTTTCATAACATTTTCTATATCTCCAGTTTCATGGTGCAGCACTTCATAGCTAAGTAATATACAGTGCTATGAAAGAAAGAACAATAAGTCTTTGCGGGAAGGAGGCAAACTTAGACCTAACAGGGATGGCCATCCTTTGAAATAAGGGATAGTTGTGAGGCATGGTTCTGTGATAGCAAATATAGTCAAGTATATAAGATAATGGAAGAGTGTATCATTGTTCAATAGAAGCATCAGCCATGTCTAAGTATAATCAGTGTTTCCAAAAGTCTGTGGTTTATAGTTTAACTCCACTGATTATGCAGAGCTTATACTATATAAACCTTCAGCCATACTATGATGTTGGAATGTATTTGTTTGGCCAGACGAGATAACTTCATTGTAAATATAATTTGCTCTCTTAAAAGAAGTTAATTGTGTTCTGAATTAAGGGAGAATTATCTTCAACATTACTTCACCCATTATAAACAACTTTAAAAGGCCAGGAAATTTATGATGGGGGAAACAGAAGCTTCTAACATTGCTTTTTCAGCATATATAATAGATTATCTTTAATTTCTTGCTGACTGTTGCTGTGCAACAGCTCAGAAAGTGAATATTCATTGTATTTTTAGTCTTCCAGTAATGGCCAGTTTATTTGCTACCAGTCATGTGCTACTGCATGTACATCAAGTAGTATTTTAAATATTCATTTTCAGCTATTATATTTCATAAGTTCTGGAAAATGTATCTAATTCTTCTCTAATGCCTTTAGCGTTCTAGTTTGTATTGCTCCATTTCAAACACTTCATTCATGACAGTTTACTCTTTAAAAAATCCTTCTGTTTGTTATAGTGTGCAGAGGCATACCTTTTGCTGACGGTAAAATATTCACCACTCGTGGTGAGCAGCATAATGTCCATTGCTCATGGGAAATTTACATCTGCCTGTGTTCATAAAAATTGTAATTAATTTCTTTGCTTGTGGGGGGAAGGTGGTGGCAGGGCCGGCTCTGGCTTTTTTGGCACCCCAGGCAAAAAAGCCTCCCACCACCACCAGCGGGGAGCGCAGCAGGGGAGGGCGCTGAGCCCGACCGGGGCCCCGCTCTCCCCGACCGGCCGGAGTGCCGAGAGAGGGCGGCGAGCCAGCTGCGGCTCCGCTCTCCCCGGGTGAGCGCCGCCACCCTCCAGGTGCCGCCCCAAGCACATGCTTGGTAGGCTGGTGCCTGAAGTCGGCCCTGGGTGGTGGTTACACTGCATATTTTGAGTTTCTGTTGCATCAAAATTTATTCTCTTGGCCAAATTTACCTACAGTGCATCATGTCTTATGTGGTACTTTAGCTCTAATTTCTGTGACAAAGAACATGGCTTTATGGGGCAGCAATAATTATAAAATCATCTAATAATCTCCAGTTGCGATAATTCTAAAAATGAATCTTAAAGTAAAATTCTATAACTAAATTTGTATTATTTATTTGCACTGAAGCATAAATAAACACCCGAATGATGCTGCCCTCTGAAAAATCCTTAATATGAATCAGAGAATATAGAGGCTGAAGCTTTGGTCTGCATTGGCGGAGATTGTGACTTGAGTAAATATATTAACCATCTTTGGAACACTGTCACAGGCTGGGATAAATGAAGAAGTGGGGGAGCTCCCGTTTATAAACACCCAGACAGCCAGTTAGCTGTAAAATCCCTTTTGGTGTCTGTTCTCTGCTTGCTTTACCTGTAAAGGGTTAACAAGCCCACAGGTAAAAGAAAAGGAGTGGGCACCTGACCAAAAGAGCCAGTGGGAAGGCTAGAACTTTTAAATTTGGAAAAGAAACTTCCCCTTTGTCTGTTGTTCTCTGGGCTGCAGGGACGGAGCAGCAATGCTATAAGCAGGAATGCTATGTAAGGTTTGAACCAGGTATCAAAAAGTATTTTCCATACCTAGAAGAAATAATTTGGATAGGGAATGTTCTGTTATCAGGTTTATTTCTTATTTTGGCTTGTGGATCCCCTCTGTGCTAACCCCGGATGCTTTTCGTTGCTTGTAACCTTTAAGCTGAACCCCCAAGAAAGCTAGTTTTTTGGGTGGTTGATTTTTGGAATTGCTCTTTTAAAATCTAGCAAAAGCCTAAGTTCCAGATGTATTTTCTTTCTTTTTGTTTTTAATAAACTTTGCCTTTGCCTTTTTTTAAGAACAGGATTGGATTTTTGGTGTCCTAAGAGGTTGGTGCATATGTTGTTTGATTAGCCACAGCTAATTTCTTTTGTTTTCTTTCTCAGCTCTTCCCTGGAGGGGAGGAGGGTGAAAGGGCTTGAGGGTACCCCACAGGGAGGAATTCCCAAGTGTACCTTCCTGGGTTCAAAGGGATGTTTTTACATTTGGGTGATGGCAACGTTTACCAAGCCAAGGTCAGAGAGAAGCTGTAACCTTGGGAGTTTAATACAAGCCTGGAGTGGCAAGTATTAATTTTTTTAATCCTTGCGGGCCCCCACTTCCTGCACTCGGAGTGACAGAGTGGGGATTCAGTCTTGACGCAGGCATTTTTCTAGAATATGTGGTCTTCATTGGATGGTGCATTGTTAGTCACTTAGTTTGAAATAAAGATTTTGTGGAAAAGTGGCCTCTTCCTGGCTCAGACTTTAGTGTTGCTTCAGTGATCTCTTGGGATCAAACAATTTTACCTTGTTCAAAAATTCATACTCTGTTTCACAATTTGGAGGCCTAACTTTGTTCAATTTCTGTGCTTTTCCTTTGACTGCCTCTTTGAACACCCCTAGAATTTCTTGTATCACAGGAAGAGGGAAACTCTATTCCTCTTCCATATTCAGGATTGATAACCTTTCTGGAACCGATTTTTTTATGTGTTTAAGATTTCTTCATCTTGTACACATCAAACTGGTATAACTCTCCTTAACTCACTACATGATGTTGCTCATATGGTGAGATACTCAGGAATGGATCATGATTTTTCAAGTTGAAGATTAATTTTTAGTAATGTTGTCAGGAACCATTGAGTAATAGATTTTTTCTGTGCCTGGGAAGCAGAATTAGAGTCTCTTGTTTATTACTGATGTCATCCTCTTCAAACTTTGCCATCCGCTTGGCATGAAACTTGGACTTGAGGTTGATGGATTTCCAAACATATTCCAATATCACACCCAAGGAAATACAGAGCAATTTCCCACAATCATTTTACAGTTCATATTCAAACTCTGTGATGTAATCTTGGGCAGTCATGTACAGTCTTACACAGTTGCAGTTAGAAGACTTTGTTACAAATCAGTTGGACTGCAGGCTGATAATCAATCTTTCATCTTGTCATTGGGACTGCACTCATGGGTCAAACAATGTCTATTGTCTGCCTCTCACGTCTCCCTCTTAAGTACAATAATGCATTAGCAAGCATAATGAACAAAACAATATCCCAGTTGTGATGGGGAAAACACTCATAAAACTGAATGTCAAAGAGGAAGGTGGAAAAGCAAAATGGTGAACGGAGAGAATCAAAACCAAACAGGACAGAATATTTGTCAGTTTATAAGGAGGCACTATCAGTGATTTATATGGTGCTTTGAAAAGATTATTATATAGTCATATGAACAGCAATCCAATCCCATATCCCCTGGTTATATGCTTAGTCTTTCTATCACTAATTACATTTCTATCATTTTTATATATCATTTAATTTCTATTGAATTAAAACCATAGCAGATATCGTACAGTATCTGCCGCTTTGAAAACCAATTCAATTTTAATAGTCCAACAGAATATATATGCTATACGGGAGCAAAAGACTTAATGTAATACCATGATTTGATTAAACAATGTTCTCCAGTCAATTAAACAAAAATCTCTTCATCTTTTGAAGTTGTGGCATTTGGGTATACTCCCTCAGCTCATCATCCATGGGAAATAGTTCTACATCAGAATCTAAAAGAATGAGTTTTAGGGACATTTCACCACCAGCCTGGAGCAAAAACTCATGCCTTCCTACATGACTTACTATGGACTCCACTCTGAAGTGGTCAGATGAACTCAGATGATCATGCTCCAAATGAGTACGAATACCTGCAGAAAGAGAAGAGATCCAAAAAGGCGCAAAGCCAGTTTTTCTCTGTTACCCTGGTATGAATCCAGATCAACTCTATTTAATTCAATGGCACTACTCTGATATTACACCAGAACGATAGAGTGGAATGTTGCCCCAAATGATAACGCTGCTGTAGCCAATGAATCTTAACAGGAATCATGGGAGTTGCTACCATGATGTGTGTCTGTAATTTTCATCACCTTAATAAAGAGAACTAATAGTTATTTAGGATGGGAATTTCAGAGGAGCCTAACAAAGTTAGGTGCCCAAATCCATTGAAAAATCAGTAAGTTCGGTATGAGTTGCGTGTCCATCTCCCTTAGGCCCTTTTGCAAATCCCAGCATAAATAGGGATTAAACTGCTCACATTTTACTGCAGTGACACTGCACTGAAAATTACTGACTGAAATTACTAACAGTCATTGGTAACATGGGTCTGAACTTTTCTGTGACTCAATTAAATTTATTACTGTTGCTTTCAGTGAGGTATTCACTCACCAACACATTAAGAATTAATATATAGCTTAAATTTGTCACCTACCAGTGTAAGACAATAGATTTCATCAGTTCCTGCAGCTGCTGTTGCAGATCCTTTTATTCTTTGCTATAGTTTAAAAAATATTCATCAACACCTTAGTGACAGGAACAGAAGAGAACTATGCAGCGGAAATATGATATCATGTTCTTATTGTTATCTAGAATGACACAGAATAGTTGTGGAAACCCATCTTTGACTTTTTCCAGATGTCTGTGGAACAGGATCAGCATTCTGGCTTTGTTTTAGGTAGATGTGTATTTGATGAACTTCCTTGCTTAGATATTTTCATAGATTACTTAGCCAACATTTCAGTGAGTATATGAAGGTTAATAAAAAGTTGTTTAAAAAAACCTCCCATAAAATACAGTGCGGGGGAAACAGATTTATTGTAGATGTTGTGTAATGTAACTTGTTGTAGGAATATGGCTGAGAGAATGTGGCAGCAATGAATGTGTTGTTTTATTCGCAAGCCTGTGCAGTTTAACTAACTGGAATATAAGTGCACCAACAAACATTTATTTTAGTTGAGTCATTTGTTGAATGTAGCACGAGATTGTTAGAATACAGTAGGAGAAAATAACACGGGATCCAATCCTGCAACACTTACTCAGTACTAACTCAGGAAGTATTCCATTGGGCAAAATCCTGGCTCATGTTTATGTGGCAGTAAGAGGCTCTTTAAACTGGCTCTCAAGAAGTGATCCTGAGTGTTTAATATATAAACAAGTGCAGAGAAGACTCGATCGTCTTGGCAGTTTGGTGCTGCATAACAGGGTACAGAGTTTATGTAAATAATCTCCCCTACCCCACATGAAATTCTTACTGAATCCTAACCCATTCCTCCTCCCTTTCCAGTTGAAGCAATGGAGGTTACTCATATCTAGGGTTGTATTACCCCCAACTCTGCTCCCACATAGGGAAAAGTGTGTCTGAGATGGAGTCCCAACTCTCTGCCTATTGGTTAGGGGCTGGTGGTCACTCAGAGAACGTGTGCGTGTGTGTGTGTGTGTGTGTGTGTGTGTGTTTATCCTTCTCCTAGCCACACCTTCTCATGTCCACACCCTGGCCACCACTGACTAGGTGACTAGGGGAATCTTTTGCTCAATGGACTGTTCTCTCCTTGGTTAATAGCTCCATTTTGGAGATGTTGACCACAGAGGTTATGATAACAAATGAGATGAGTTTTGTGGATGAGTATACTCAAAAGATAGGTGAGTAGCCATCTATAATCATTCCCTCTCCAATTATAAATTTTTTGTTTTTTCTTTATTTCCACCTTTTAACCTCATCTTTTATATTGCCTGTAATCTTGTCCATTTCCCTTATCTCTCCAAATCTTTGTAACCATATCTGTACAGTTGAATGGGCTGAATGTCTATTACATTTTTAAAATTCATCTTCCTATCTCTAATTATTTCTGCTGATATTAAAATACTTTGGCCAATTTTATGAAATTTGAATCTACTTGTTAAAGATGGATCAGTATTCAAATATCCTTCTTGTTTAGCTACCAATGGCTAACTTGATCTGCCTGGTACTTGAAATAGCACAGGTTTGTGTTCAGTATAAAATCACAGAAAGCTGCAATCACTGTAATGGATGAGGCCATTGGAGGAGAAGGAGGAGGGGGAGGAGGGAGAGCTCACCTGCGTGTGTGCACCTTGGTAGCCTTTTAAAAAGTGTTCTTTTCCACCCTCACCAGATCACCTTAGAACCGTTTCGTAAGTTTTTTTTCTCTTATTTCTCTTTAAATATAGGTGAGAATAATATATCCCTAACAGCTAAGTATAAAGAAGTAGCTAAATGTAAAACAGTCACACAAGTGATGCTTCTTGGGCAAATGTGTTATGGACTTAGAAATGTTTTCATACCCTAGCTTAAAATATACTTCCCTTTTCCTGTTCTGTACACTCCTGGGACACTGGTTGCAGTATGAGAGAGCCCTAGTTCACAGCTACATTACCTTAGATCTTAGTTCCTCTTGTGCCACTGATACATTGGGCAGTCCAGTTCCTCCATTGATTACAGTCACTTTCTAGTTACGGTTCTTCTTCCCAGGTGAAGCGAGCACATTCAATATTCTCTGTCACTGTCTTCTGCCAATTCTTCCTTGCTTTCTCTTTCCTTCCAGATACCCAATTCAATGCTTGCTTAGCATGTCTCCTATCTTCCATACAATGTACATGTCACAACCACCTTCCTTTGCTGTTATTTTCCAGCGTGTCCTGCTCTGTCAGCTCCATTACTCTCACATTTGTTATTTTGTTTTCCCATTAAATATGTAATAGCTTTCTCAGCTGTCTGTGATGGGCAGCCTCCAATCTCTTTTTGTTGGCCACTGCTAACATTGGCTAAGTCTCTGCTCCATACAGTAGCATGCTCGGTACGGTCCGATAGTATAATCTGACCTTTAGTTTGGTATGGAGGCCTCTGCCACTGTTGCCAACAGTGCCAGCCCAAAGTCCAGATAAAAGAGGATGTTTCTGCACTTGGGTTTGCGGCCCACTCAGGTCTTACTGCAACAGTAACAGTTCAGTTAATCCAAAACTTGAGGACTTTGTAGATGAAGATGGAGTTCAAAACCAAAGTATGACAGATCTCAGTGAAAGCCAAAAAGAAGCTGAGATCTCAAGACATCAAATCTTGATGCCCAAATCTATAAAAAGCGTAGTCACGTAGAATGCATATATTTTGAATAGTATGGGAAAGTTGGCACAGGTTACATGAGAAATGAAAAAATACCATGTGAACTTGGTTGGTGTCAGTGATATGACATGGGCAGGGGTTGGCTAGATGGCCTATCATAGTGCTACAATCTTATACTCAGGAAGAGGAATGCATTCAGGAGGAGGAATGTGATGGCATTTACAGAGCCTACACTAAGGTTAAGGGAGTGCTGGAACAATACTGGGCTAAGAAGGCCCTGCCCTTCAATAGCTTCACAGCAGGCTCCAAATGGAAGACCTGTTTAAAAGGGCAGTCTGACAGTCAAGCAGGGGGATAATAAAGGAGAGTCTGACAGTCAAGCATAATAAAGGAGAGGCTGTCTGCAGGAAGGAAGCCAATTTGTAGCTTCTGGCATAAAGGGACCTATAAGGAAAGGATCTGGACTGTGGATAAGTCCTGACCAGGATGATAGGGGCCTGACCCATTTTCTCTCCTGCCTTCTTCCTGACAAGGGGGAACAAATGGGCACTGAAAAAGGGTGCTGGAAAATCCCAACTGACTCTCTGAATTTGTAGGGCTGGGGGGAGGGGACGAGCAATGCTCCACTGGGAAGGAAGCTGAGGATGGGGACCATGCCCCAAATTGAAGAGAGATGAGGGGAGGTAGGAAATGGCCCAGGAGATAATGGTCTGGTGTATCAGCTAGAGGGGACTGAGACTCTCCCCACAGCTTCCTTTTTGGGCTATAGGCTATAGGCAATGTACCCCCTTCTTCTAACTGGAAGAACCCAGGGAACACCAGGGGATCCATGGCCTGCCCAGTAGGCCTGCTGGCTCCCAAACGAAGCCTGCTACAGAGATGTAGAAGTTATGCTGGATAACATCACAGCAAAGACCCTGCTGGCTTGTGAGCCAGTGAATGACAGAATAACAATAGTCAAGCTCAAAGCAAGACATGTTTTTATTTCACAGCTAACTGTATTAAATTGATTTTGTCACTTTACATATTTAACCTCCTTTATATAAATATAGAAAGAAGCCCAGACTTAGAAATAAAACATATAACAGTAGGTCTTATATTCATGCAAGTGTTATTATACAGCTGTGTGTAATTAATAATGCTAGGCCACCACACCCTACAGGTGGAAATAAGAATTTGAGGCCCATTAAAAGCAATTTGACACCTTAACCTAAGTCTGTATTTCTAAGAACGATGGTAAGTCATTGGTTCGATGACTGAATCTGTTCTTGGTGTAATTTAAGTCCTTTGCATTTCTGCACAATGCAACATGGGTATTTTCCATGAAGCACTGCATTATTCGTAAACTACCAACCTGTGAGGTCTTGAAAAGCAAGAATATCCTCCAGGAAGTGTTGGAACTTGCTACTCGCTGCCAACAAACACAAGGATGTTATGATGGAATCAAAATCCACATTTATTATGTGATACGATTGTTTTGTACCCATCGTAGGTTCATCCCAAAGTGCACTTGGACAGGTGTTTTTCATAATAATAGCCTTAGTGATTGTTTTAATATGTGCCAAAGAGACACTGAAAGAACATTAATTTGGCTATATGAAGCCTTGTGACTATAATGACTTGATGGGTAAGACACTCCAGGGGTCAAAGAAAAATGTAGAATAAAAATGAATCAAGACCTTTAGAAAAAGAAACTAGCAATTCTTATTCCCCTAACTCTCCTCTTGAAATGAATGTATACATTCATATCAGGAACATATTTGCAAATAATTGGGTTTGTATTAGTACAGTGGTTTTCAATCTTTTTTCATTTGTGCACCCCTAAAAAATTTTGAATGGACGTGCGGACCCCCTCGGAAATCTTAGAGTATGTCTACACTACAGAATTAGGTCAAATTTATAGAAGTTGATTTTTTAGGAAGTGATTTTATACAGTTAATTGTGTGTGTCCCCACTAAGCGCATTAAGTTGGTGGAGTGCGTCCACAGTACCGTGGCTAGCGTCGACTTCTGAAATGTGGCACTGTGGGTAGCTATCCCACAGTTCCCGCAGTCTCCGCCGCCCATTGGAATTCTGGGTTGAGCTCGCAATGCCTGTTGGGGCAAAAACATTGTCGCGGGTGGTTTGGGGTACATGTCATCAGTCGCCCCTCCCTCTGTGAAAGCAACGGCAGACAATCATTTCGCGCTTTTTTTTCTGGGTTACCCGTGCAGACGCCATACCACAGCCAGCATGAGCAAGTGCAGAATGGTGGTAGAATGTGCCTTTGGATGGTTAAAAGCTTGCTGGCGCTGTTGGTCAGACCTCAGCGCAACCAACATTCCCATTGTTATTGCTGCTTGCTGTGTGCTCCATAATATCTGGGAGAGTAAGGGAGAGATGTTTATGGCGGGGTGAGAGGTTGTGGCAAATCACCTGGCATCCAATTTTGAGCAGCCAGACACCAGGGCGATTAGAAGAGCACAGCAAGGCGTGCTGCGAATCAGAGAGGCTTTGAGAACCAGTTTCATGACTGGCTAGGCTTCGGTGTGACAGTTGTGTGTGTTTCCCCTTTGTTGATTTTAATTCCCTGTAAGCCAACCACCCTCCCCCCTTCAAAATAAAGTAACTATTGTTTTGAAACCATGCATTCTTTATTAATTAAAAAAAATGAGATAACAGACAAGGTAGCACGGGTGCGGGAGGAGGGAAGAACAAGGCCATATTGCTTATTGTAGCCACACTAAAAATCAAACTGTTTGAATGACAGCCTTCTGTTGTTTGGGCCATCCTCTGGAATGGAGTGGCTGGGTGCCCAGAGCCTTCTTCCCTTCCCTCCCCCCCCCCCCCCCCGCGTTCTTGGGCGTCTAGGTGAGGAGGCTATGGAACATGGGGAGGAGGGTAGGCGAATATACAGTGGATGCAGCAGGGGTCTGTGCTCTTGTTGGTTTTTCTGCAGCTCCAACAGATGCTTCATCATGTCCGTTTGTTCCCCCATTAGCCTCACCATCGCACCCTGCCTCCGCTCTTCGTGTTCACTTAATTCTTTCCTGGCCTCTGCCACTGACTGCCTCCATGCATTAAGCTGTGCCCTATCCATGAACTTGGAAAATATGTCATCGCGAGTGCATTTTTGGGGGTTTTTTTTGCCTTCTAATCTGCGATAACCTCGGGGACGGAGATGATGAGGGAGCGTAGAAACATTCTGGAGGGACTGCATGGTCACCTCTGCTGCTGAGTGCTGCTGAGTTCGCCACACTGACCAAACAGGAAATGAAATTCAAAAGTTCTCAGGGCTTTTCCTGCATACCTGGCTAGTGCATCGGAGTTCAAAGTTCTGTCCAGAGTAGTCACAGTGGAACACTCTGGGATAGCTCCTGGAGGCCAATACCATCAATTTGCGTCCGCACTACCCCAAATTTGACCCAGCAAGGTCTATTTTAGCGCTACTCCTCTTGTTGGGGTGGACTACAGAAGTCGATTTTAAGCACCCTTTAGGTCGACCAAACGGGTTTGCTTGTGTAGATGCATTCATTATAAAATTGACCTAACCCTGTAGTGTAGACCAGGACTTAGTCACAAACTGTGGACACTCAGGGGTCTGTGGATCAGAGGTTGAAAACCACTGTATTAGTTTCAAGTATCAAACCTGTCGTGGTGAGTTTCAGAATTAATATGCCCCTAATTTCATTTCAGTTGGTATTCCTCCCAACTGCCATTTGATCAGTTCTAAACTGGGTTGCTCTCTCTCTGTTCAGTGACCCTTCTTTTTATAAGCAACTTAGTTGTGAATTTACAGCACTGTCAGCCCCAAAACTTGAAAAGATAAATGAAAACCTCATTTGTGCCCTGAAGAAGAGCTGTGTGTGGCTGGAAAGCTTCTCTCTCTCACCAACAGAAATTGGTCCAATAAAAGATATTACCTCACCCACCTCGTCTCTCTCACCTGTGCCCTGTCATTAACCACTGGCCAGAGTGAAATCCAACTGCTCACCATTATTCAGTGCTTTCATTTTTGAAAATATATGGTTAGTAGTAGTTGTTATTTTTTAGACTCCTGGCATTTGGAAATCAAATTCTGCCACTGGTTATTGGATTTCAAATGGTAACATATTTTATTAACCATGTTTTGATAAGACTTAATAGATGTAGTAGTGATGTTTTTATTAAGTGTGTTTTTCATGAAATCTTTTTGATTTTCTGCCTACTTTTACTGATGCTGTTAAAAACTTTGTTTCAGTCTAAATGATTACTATAACTCCTCTGACTGATTCCATTAACCAAGCCTTTGAAGAAATGTGGTATGACATAATAAATATTAGCAATGCATATATTGCATATAGATAGACTATGCAATGTGATACAAATTTAGTCTTTAAAAAATGTTATTGTGCTCAAACAAAAGAGGTAAGTTAAGTGCTTTACTATCACTTCCATATTTTTAAAAAATATTAAATTGGATTCTTCTATTTCACAGGTTCAGTGGGCTTTTTCTTTAGTTAAGGAAATATTTTTATACTAGGTATGAAAATGTAAACATGACAGATGTGCTACATTGTTTATGCAATGGGCAAATATAAAGTACATTCGCATCTCATATCCTGCTTTAGTATTGATTCAGACTTCTACATCTGGCAGGAACTGGAAGTAATTTTATTTCTTATTTTTCTTTTGGAAGCCAACTTTTTAAGTGTGTAATAAGTTTCCTGGAAAATATCATGTACAACTGAGGTAAAACTATCGTCCTTATTACCTACTGAGAAACAAACTTTTTTTTAGTTAAATGTATATAAATAATTATTTTTCTTATACTTAGCAATAAAATAATACTGTATATTAGTGGAAGTGTATAAGAGTATATGTGCACATCTTATATATGTCAATCAAAATACTGATCTAATCCAATCCAAATCCAGTCTAATTTTGATGCAGTGATGTGATGGGGCGGGTCTTTATTAAATCCAACACTAAGATTACAGGTTTGATTCATTTAAGGAGGAGGGGTGAAATCCTGGCTCCTTTGAAGTATGTGGGAGTTTTGCTATTGACTTCAGTAGGCTCAGGATTTCACTTTTAGTATCTTGGTTGCAGAGAGACTTCTCAGAAATTGGCTGTAGTCTTGGTTATGTTAATTGGAAAATTCTGAGTGTAAGCAAAATCATGAAATTCAGTTAAGCTCTCTTACCCTTTCTTGCAGTGTTGTGTTTTCATTCCCATCTTGTTTACCTTTGCTAGGTTATTGTTGTGATTAAAAATGATTTAATTGTTAAACACTGTCTCAGTTAACAATGGGTGAGCTGACCTGAAAGTAATAAGAGATGCACTGGGGATGATATTTCCAGTGTTTGTTCTACTGTTAAGCCTGTGCTTACATTATAACTAAATGATAATTTTTTGAGTGCAAAGAAAGAGCTACCTACTGTAGGTAGCTTATTATACTAAAAGTTTTTAGTACTCTCCAAAATGTATGCAACATGATTTCTGTGCTTTTAGAGCTGTGAAGATAATGGTTCTCTCTTATGTAGCACCCTTCACTGGTAAATTTCCATGTGCTTTACAAAGATGGGTGATCACTAGTATCCCCATTTTACAGATGAGGAAAATAAGGCACAGACGGCTGAAGGTCATATAGCAAATGAATGGCAGAGCTGGGGAAAACACTAAGAATAAGACGGATGTGAGGCTATGGTACTTCTGCAAAGAGAATCCCAATATTTGGGTTATAAAATGTAACAAGGGAAGATGGGGAAAAATTTTCTCACTTGCCCTGTTTTCCTAAGTGTAATTCTTCTGTTTAGCGAGCAGCATTATGTACTGCTTCCCTGTATAAGTGACTTCATTCACTTTCAGCTTTTTTTCTGAAACCCTGGACTTGAAAACTCACTGCCATGCTGAGTTTTTCCTCTTGTTGGATTGGGATCATTGTCAAGGTGTCTGATACCATAAAGTAAATTGATATTATTTTCTGATTTTACTGCTGTGAGCATTTGTGGCACAGGTAGCTGCTTACATCTTGGAAACATAGTGGAGCTTTTTTGTTGTTTTAGTCCTTAGGTAGGAATCTATGTATTCAGCTTTCAGAAGTTCACTATTACTGTTCACAAGGGTTGGCTTCTATCATTTCATAAGGCTTTTGCTTTCTATGAAGAATGTGAATAAAAGTCATCCAGGAGTACAGGATACAGTGGACATTCCAAAGCAAACTCTGCTGTTATGAAGGTTTATGAACTGATGAGTAGGGAATATAGGGACTCCTATAATTTCCAACCACTGATGCTAAATCCAATCAAGGAAATTAAACAAACCTGTCACGAGCATTCCAGCACTGTAGAGAGTTTTATCTATCCATTTATTCCACTCTGTATGCATCCGAAGAAGTGGGCTGTAGTCCATGAAAGCTTATGCTCTAATAAATTTGTTAGTCTCTAAGGTGCCACAAGTACTCCTGTTCTTTTTACGGATACAGACTAACACGGCTGCTACTCTGAAACTTATCTATCCATGTTTTTATATATCCCTCATTGCTGAGTAGTGATACATATTAAAAATTGGTAAAGTGAATAGTTAAATTAGTTAGGTACCATACAATCAGAATACTTTAAAAATGGCAATGTACAGTAATGAGCTACGTTTAAAATAGCTATCCTGAGGACTAATTGGATTACCCTGCAAGCTAAATAATAAGAGGTGGTTTTGTGTTTTTTCCCCCCCCCCCCTCACACTTTTTTCTGAATTGTTACGTTCAGTTATTGTATGTAGTGGTGTTGTAGCCATGTTGGTTAGAGAGAGGTGGTGGGTGAGGTAATATCTTTTATTGAACCACCTTCTGTTGGTGAGAGAGACAAGCTGTCAAGCTTCACCCGAAGAAGAGCTCTGTGTACGGCCTGGTTTGCACTAAGCTTATGTCGACCTCACTCTCTGTAAAAATCTACACTAAAATATCACTCCCGCCGATGTAACTTGCCTGCTACGCCGACTTAATAACTCCACCTCTGTGAGTGACGTAGTGCTTAGGTCAACGTAGTTAGGGCGATGCAGTGTCAGTATAGACACTGTGTTACTTATGTTGACTTTAGCGGCCTCCAGGAGATGTTCCACAATGCTCCACCATGACTGGTCATCATTTTGAACTCCGCTGCCCAGCGGCCAGATACACAGAGACATGCCCCTCCCCTTTTAAAGCCCTGTGAATTTTTGAAATTCCATTTCCTGTTTGCTCAGAGTGGAGAGCTCACATAGCAGCTGTTCATGCTGGCTCCACGCTGCAGATGCACTCCAGCCTGGAGTACACAGGAGGGGGTGGATCTCCTGGGTCTGTGGGGAGAAGGGACTGTGCAGGCACAGCTCTAATCCAGCCATAGAAACGTCAATAGCTATTAGGGTGACCAGATACCAAGTGTGAAAAATTGGGACGGGGGTGGGGTGGTAATAGACGTCTATATAAGACAAAGCCCCAAATATCGGGACTGTCCCTATAAAATTGGGACATCTGATCATGCTAATAGCTATGAGCAGATCACTTGGGGTACGGAGGATAAGGGCTACAAAAGGGACCTGCAGCAGTGCTGTGTGAAAGTCAAGGAGCTGTGGCAGGTGTACCAGATGGCAAAGAGGCTAACAGTCACTCTGGTGTGGAGCCACAGACATGCTGCTTTTACAAGGGGCTGCATGCCATCCTCAGTGTTGATCTCCAACGATACTTCGGAGGAGTCAGAATAAAGATCTCTGTGGACGAGGTGATGGACAATGAAGATGAGAAGGAGAATGGGGCAGGTGACCAGGAGATCCAATGGTGCAGCGAGCCAGGACCTCTTTTTTTTTACTCCAGAGCAGCTGAGCCAGTCCCTACAGGTCAGCACAATTGAGCCTGATGCAGGGGAAGGAACCTCAGGTTAGTATGCAGTTTGCTTTGATATTACAGGGACACATCTGTTCATTTACTCTTTTTTAATCATGCTACAAGAAGGAGTGAAAGAAGCAGTAGAGGTAGAGTTGCTCTCTGTTTCTAATTCCCTGTACAGTTAGGCAGAGGGGGCCCTGCAGAACAGTTTGTTTACGTGCACTGGGATGTCCAATGAATCCTCCATAGAGATCTTGAGGAAGCTTTTTTGGAAGTAGTCTGCAATCCTCTGCCAAAGGTTTCTGGGGAGGGCAGCCTTATTTCTTTTGACGCAGTAGGACACTTTCCCACACCAGTCAACAGTTACTTCAGCAGGCATCATTGCAGTGCACAGGCTAGCAGCAGACGGACCCGGTCTGCAGGCAGACGTGTGCAGGAGCTGTTCCCTTTCAGTCTCTGTTACCCTCAGGAGTGAGAGATCCGCTAAAGTCTCCACTGCCTGTGGAAAATTATGCCAGTATTCAGTTCAATTGCCCTGTCCACATATACTCATGCCTGTGAGCTGCTCCCTGCTTATTGTGCCAGCTTGCTCCCTCCCCCTCCCCCCCCGCCCCCGAGGCCGTACTCACTATGGCTGGGACTGCCGTCATGCTCTGTGAATCCCCGGCTAAATTGAGAATGTAGTGCTTGTAACTTATGTGGATCAATGGGAGTGAATACACTCACAATAGTACCTCTGTGCATTGTATTTTTTGCAGCTGGAAATGTGAGGGTCTCTTCATCCACAACAGCGGTGCGGCTCAGCCTGATGAAGAGGAGAAGGAAGAGGACGTGGGAGGACATGTTCCAAGAGATCCTGCAAGCCTCTGGTGGTGTGGATACAGAGCCAGAGGGCTTGGAGAATCACACTCGTGGACAGAATGGACAGGGACAGTACAAACAGAAGAAAAGTGTGGGAAAAGGAGAGTGATGTGCAGCAGATGATAGTGCTTCTGAGGCAGCAAACAGACATGCTGTAGAGTCTTGTTGACCTTCAAGCTCAACAGATCTGTGCTTGCCTCCCTCTGCAGCCTACAGAGAACTGCATTCTGGGACCTCCCTAGCCTCCCCCCACCCCATTCTACATGGCATTTGGGGTCACTGAACTACACCTACCTCTCTACCCTGGGGGAGTGTACAGACAATCACAGCTGCACATACACTAATCTTGTCTTTCATAGGTCAGTGTATGTGTTTCTGAAATGAAAATGACTGTTCTTTCCTTGTCAAAAGTTCTTTACCCTGTATTCATAAAGTTTCATTCAGTTATAAATATGTCGGTTTGCATGGGTTTGGAATAAAAGTCTATTTATGGAAACTTTATTCATCTCTATTAGTTCATAACATATGGTGGCTGGGGCTGACCTCATTCACAGATAATAGCAATAGTGCATTTACAATGTAAATTTATCACACACACAGCACTCATTACAAGGCTCATACTGGGGTGCCAAAAATTGTCAGGCATTCCACACAACAGCAACACACATTACTGTGGCTCATTATTAAAATGGTCTTTCAAAGCCTCCCTGAGCCATATAGTTCCCCTTGAGCTCATCTTATAGCCCTGGTATGTTACAGCTCCAAATCAGCAGACAGCCGTTCCACCTCCACCTTCCACCCTAGTGAAAACTTCTCCCCCTTTTGCTTCACAGATATTATGAAGCACACAGTAGGCAGCTATAACTATTGTGATATATTTTTTTCACTGATGTCTACTTTCGTGAGTAGATAATATCAGCAGCCTTTCAAACAGCCAAAGACACATTCAACTGTCATTCTGCACCTACTGACCCTGTGGTTGAAGCACTGCTTTCTGCTGTCGAGGTGGTCAGTGTACAGCTTCGTGAGCCATGGGAGTAAGGGTAGGCTGGATCTCCCAAGATCACTATTGGCATTTTAACATCCCCAATGGTGATTCTCTGGTCTGGAAAGAAAGTCCCTGCTTGCAGCTTTCTGAACATGCCTGTGTTCTTAAAGATGCATGCCCCTTCCTGACCAGCCTGCGTTGATGCTGGTAAAATGTCCCCCATGATCCACCAGCACTTGCAATAGAAAAGGAGCCCTTTCTATTGATGTACTGTGTGGCAAGGGGATCTGGTGCCAAAATAGGGATATGCGTGCCATCTATCCCCCCTCCGCAGTTCGGGAACCCCAACACTCCAATGTGTCCTGCATATTGCCCAGAATCACAATTCATAGCAGGATGTGATTAATGGCCCTGCACGCTTGCATCACAGCAATCTTCATGGTGGATTTCCCAACTCCAAATTGATTCCCGACTGATCAGTAGTAATGTGGCGTTGCCAGCTTCCACATAGTGATCGTCACTCACTTCTCCACCATCAGTGTAGCTCTCATTTTGGTGTCGCTGTGCCAGAGGGTTGGAGCAAGCTCTGCACACAATACCAGGAATGTGCTGTGTGCATCCGAAAGTTCTGCAGCCACTGCTTGTCATCCCATACCTGCATAATGATGTGTTCTCACTAGTCAGTGCTTGTTTCTCAGGCCCAGAACTAGCACAACACCATTGCAGCTGCTCCGCAACTGCCAATAACAACCTTAAATTGTTTCTTTCCATGGCACACGGCAACCCATGTTCCTCATGGCTCCTCTTGCGGCTCTGGAAATATTGCAGGATCAGGTGCATTGTGTTCGCAACACTCATCACAGTAGTGCAGAGCTGCACAGTGGGATAGCTACCCAGGGTGCACTGCTCTCTGCAGCGATGCAAGTGTTGCTAGTGAGGACACACAGCGCCGACATAAGGAGCGTAATGTGGACATGCAAAAGTGATTTATTTACTGTGGTGGCTGTACATTGACGTAATCTAGGTCAACTTAATTTGGTAGTGTAGGCTTGCCCTAAGCTCAAAAGCTTCTCTCTCTCACCATCAGAAGTTGATACAATAAAAGCTATGTCAAACACCTTGTCTTTCTACTATAAGTTGTGTTACTCAGTAATGTCAGAGTTTCTTAACAGGCAATTCACAGTGTGTTAGTAGGTTTGGGATAATGGTAATTTCACGAGTCTTGGTACCTCTCATAATGGGTAGTCATTCTAAATATAAGTGAGCACATTAGCACCTCTTATTTGATCCTTTGATCTTGAAAGCATGAAGAAATTGTAGTAAATAGGCAGGCAAGGGGTGAGGGAAGTGAAGCAGGTAGACAGAGACAGGAGTCATTTCCATCATTTTGTTGCAGGGTTTAATAATAAATTATGTTTCCAATAATACATAATGTAACTGTGTCCCCCCCCCCTTATTTTAGTTTATTTTACAATGGTTTTATGTCTTCTCAAGAGAATGAAACAAATACATAAAAGGATGTCTTCCTTGAAGGATATTGGAAATTGTAGACAATTGTGTTTCTGGAAAAGAATTCATGAAATCTCTTCCCTCTTCTTATGCGTCTTCTCAAGACAGGTGCTGAGCAGCTAATCCTGGAAGTTAGCCATGTCCAGCACCTTTTATGGTCTGGCCTTTTATAAGTGGAGATGGATCCAAACCAAAAACTTGTAGTCAAACAACTCCTAAAATGTTCAGAGCTCGATCCAAACATAACACTACCCCGTCTCGTTAAATGGACTGAACAAAAACCCTGAATTTTGGAGGAAGTTGAATTCAGATGCTGATATGTGTCTTTGTTCCATCTCTCTCTATAAGTGCAAAATATTATGTGTAATTATTATTTATGATTAAATGTGTGTATTTATTTGCTGTGCTGTAGAAAGGGTGAAGTTACTTCTTCAGGTCAGAGGTTTAACATATTGGGCTAAATTCAGCACTGACTTCTACTCTGTGTATCCCCATTGAAGTTATCCTTGTTCAATAGATTAGATCCTGGTCTTGGAAATTGTAGCAGTGGCCCAACTCCAGCACCTGCACAGAGCCCACCCAGGGGTTGCACTTGAAGGATTGGAGCTATAAGATGGAAAAGCCATACCTAATGAGTCACATGGAGGTTATAAGTTGGGACACAATTTCCCCACTGTTTTGGTGTGATTCATATCCAGTAGATAATTAGAATCCCACTCTACACCTCCATCACTTACATTCTAAAATGAGCCATTCGTTTGTTTAAGTTATATAATTACTTACAGGATTAGTAAATGTTTTACTAATTCGACAATTACTTTATTATGAGGCAGTAGTTAAAAAAAAAATTCTTGAAGTCTAAAATACATCTCTTGAATTATTGCTTAATTCAATACATATTTTTGACTCGAGCAGTTAATTACTTAAAGCCAGAATTTTCTGGGGAACCTCAAGTAACATGTTATTAATGCCACATGAATGTCACATGAATCACCTACAGAAGTGACTTTTCCTTATACATAAAATAAATTAAAATTTCATTTTTCTATAGAGTAGAACATTCTTGGTTATTAGGTTTGGCAACCTGATAGTCACCCTTAATGGATCCACCTCTCCTGCTTGTTTTTTGAAATGTAGAAATCAAGAATGGTTCAGGAGCACTGCAGGAGTGGAGTATTGTCCATTGTATTATAGCTTAAAATAATGATAGTGCTGTTGGGGGTAATACTGAATATTTTTTTCTTTAAATAAAGAAGAGGTAGCAGTAGAGTCTTCGTTAACAATGTGCTTCATCTTGGAAGAATCACACTTTGGACTAAACTTTCTAAAGTGACACCCAAACAATGAGGCACCAAAATCACTAATCATTTTTGAATATTTAGATGCTTGATTTTCTTCCAATTGCTGAGAGGAGTGTCAGGTAACTTTTATGATGTGAACTCTTGGTTAGTAGAAACTGCACTGAAAAAAATTTCATTTGACATAGGCCACCAAATAACTGTCACATGGCAGTTACTTCTGGTCACTTTTTTTCGGGGCTCAGTGTGAACTAGTGCCTTACAGATGAAAAGCTTTGCATCTCTAACAAATTTCTGAGCCATCTGTTCAAACTTTTGAGGTTGATTCTATGATAGAACGTACTATGCAAACAATAACATTTTTTCAGAAGTTATTAAAAGTCTAGATGACCCATGTTATATCTGCTCTTTCTGAATAGATCGGAAGGGTTCATGAGTTCCAGTACTTGAGTATTCCCATTCCTATTGTTTCAATTTTCTTACCATCTTTTTGTATCCATTTTAGGTTGTATAATTCTTTATGCCAACAGTGTAGATGCTCAAGTTAACTATGTAAATGAGAGCATTTTCTATGGATTTGATTTATTCTACAGCAGTGGTTAACGCTCAGAATGTTTATATAAAGACTGATGCATAGACACATTCCTGACAAGAGATGGGAGATTGCAGTCAGCCAACAACTCCAGTGAAGTACTGTAAATCTTTGTAGCTCTGGACTGAGATAGAAACTAAAAGTATTTTTTCACATTAATATATCCATATGAAACCATTAAGCAAGGATGATGGTGACATGTTTTTTTTTTAAATCCAGACAAACAAAAAGGCAGAGATTAATAGCAATAGACTATAGCCAATATTTTAAATTATAATTTGGTGTATGTTTTGGAATTTTGTATTTCACACAGGACCAGATTATACAATTGTATAGGGAAGGTCAGAGGCATAAAGTACCCCCATTCTCTTCTGACCTGGCTAGCCATACTGTGAGTAGCTTCAAGGAAGAAGGGGAACAGCAGCCTTCATGGAACTGCTACTTTTACCCTCTCCCCTGACCGTGTTCAGCCGGGCCGGCTCTAGCGTTTTTGCCACCCCAAGCAGCAAAAATCCCCGCAAAAAAACAACAACAAAAAAGCCGCGATCGGCAGCAGCTCTACCGCTTCATTCTATGGTGGCAATTCGGCGGCAGGTCCTTCGCTCCGAGAGGGAGATGCCGAATTGCCCCCGGACCTGCTTGCTACGCTGGTGCCTGGAGCCAGCCCTGGTGTTCAGAAAGGGGCAAGGAATGGGTGCAGCCATGGCTATACTTCCCCTCCCAATGCATTTGCCAATACAACTGCACCAATACACCAGGGGACATATTTTGTTCCAGATGTAAGGTAGATGCAGGGTATGTCCCCTTTCCAAGAAACAGGGAGGGAACTGGATCCCAGATTGTGACGCATTGAGTATTTTCCTGGACTAAATTGAGGTGACAGAGGACCGGAGCCAAAGCTTATTAAAGCTTCTTGCTCAGTACCACCACCACTATCAAGCTAAAAGCCACTGCTTTACTTATCCCACACAATGTTCCATTCAGTTTTCTAGCTACCCTCAATGTGTGTGTGCAAAAAATTGCCCAAACACATTCTTATGCCTGCACTTTGCAGATACAAACAGCTAAGAATATTAACGCTAGCACGTGTCCTTTATTCTAACACCTATATGTGCACAAGTGTAAGCATGTGGCTGTTGAGCTATAAAGTGCAGGCACAAGCATGTACATGTTCCAAGTGGAGGCTGAAAGGCTGTCTCATAAAGTAGTAGTAACTCTGAACGCAGCCACAAATCAAGCACGTTCAAAACAGAGCTGGGCTTTAGCTGTGAAAGTCAGTTCTGAACCCAAATCTCTGGTGTGTTAGGAACCAAGGTTTTGCTTTCAGACCCATATCCGGTTCAAAACAATACTGTTGACATTGGCATCCAGAAGATCTATGAAACAGTCTAGCAATGGGATGAATTAAATGCTTCCTTCCATACCTGATTGAAGTACTGCCACAAGAGAGAGACATCTTCATACGGTTCTCTACTAGAGAGCCCTCTACTTCCACAGCATGGTCAGTTGTGCTTCACTATTAGGCCTCTTCCTCCCATATGCACAAGCATATCACCTTGGGGACTAAAACTAAACTTGTACAGACTTCAGTAAATCCACTCTGACATTGGCATTTCTAGTCCTGGATGACAGGAAACAGAGTGAAATAACCCTGGGAACTCTACTGCAGTTTTAGTACTTCACATCCACAGACTTCATAAAAAGAGCAGTATCTGAGTCTGTCTCATGCTCTTGTTTCTCACCATGAGGAAATGAGACCTAACCATCATTTAGTGATATATGGAGAATTTATGAATTATTTCAGCTCTAAACTTTTAATCCCTATAACAATAGAGAAGAAAGGGTGATGTGAAAGTTTTAGCTTTTGAGACAAATTCTTCTCTCATTCATAGTGGTTTAAATCTGGAGCAATTCCACTAAATTACTTTATAACTAGATTTACATCAGTATAAATGAAAGCAGAATTTGGCCTTTAGAGATCATTCCAAGGTAGGCTGGAATTTTCATGTATGACATGTTCGTTCTTAGAGATTTATCTTCTTTTAAATACTTCAGTCCCTCTCTCCTGTTGAATGCATATACCTCCACTTCCAGCCTATAGTGGTATAGGGTCCCATAGTGCTGTGAATAGTCCATACGTCTTACCACATAAAATGTGTTTAATGCATTCCAGCTGGTCTGGGAAAGAAATCATGACAGTCTATACACATTTCAGAAAACTTTGCCAAGACATTCAGATTTGTGTATGCAGTATTTGTATTATTATAAAAATGCATCAGCATAAAGAAAAGTTTGGGACAGGACATAAAGTATATGAAATTTCTTTTTATTGAAACTTAAGGTTCCTTGTTCTCTTCCTTTTTCCCATCTGGGGTGTCTCATTTTGAGTAAGCTAAGAATGTTCCCAGTGTATCTTTGAACATATTCAGAAAACACTTTATAAATTAGTTTCTTAAATGCTACTGATTGCACCAATGAATCATCATTCTTTGTACTAATCCCATTGTGGGGCCTTCCAGTTCTTCAGATACTTTCCAACTGTGAGTGTAAGCCAGATAGCACCATTTTTGAAGCAATGCTACTCTTGGCCCTGAATCTCTGAAAAAAAATAAACAATGCAAAGGAAAGACAATATGCTGTTTGTCCCCTCTTCATTGTGTCTGATATAAAATAATTTCTATGGGCAATCAAATGCCATAAGGAATCCACCCGGATTAAAAACAAATTTGTGAGTTGCACTTGGAAATTACATGTAAATTGTATAACACTCAAATCCCTATTATGCAGGAACTTATTACCTTTCATAATCATATTTTAATTTCGGGTTAAAATACTTGAAAAGGTTTTAATACTCCGAAGAAGCATTTGCGCTAAAACACATTCTGGGGAATATAAATGACCACAATCAGAACAGGGTGAGAGCACTCTTACCATCCATCAGCTACTAGAGGAGGATAGATTTAGACACATTATTAAGATAAAAAATGAAATATAATTTTTGGCCAGGTTACTAAAGCAAGAGGAATATAACTCCTTTGATTAAGCATATAACTGTAGAACAAATAGACTACTTGAATCACACACAATAGGAATTCCAGATACTTTTAAAAGTGATAATAATTAGGCAGATCTTGTGTTCTCATCAGTTTGTTGACTGTGCTGTTATTTGTGGCTCTCTAATTAAAAGTAGTTAAGCATTGGTAAATGATCTGCTAATACACTAGGTGCAATCTTGCAATCTTTATCCAGGCCTTGTTTTAGACAAAACTCTCATTGACTTCAGTAGGAACCTTGATGGAAGGCCAAGGTATTCAGTCAGGATGAGCCTTAGGCAGAGTGGGAACACTTATAAATACTGGGCCAGAAATGCCAGGTATACACAGGAAGGAGGGGGACAAATGCAGAAGCATTTCTCCTTCCCCCCCATAAATCTTAAAAGGCACCTCCATTCAGTGGAAGTCCATTGTTTTGGAGGAGATGGGTGCAGAGCCAAGTGAGTAGTACTCATCCTGGCCTTGATCTTGCGACTTGTTGCTTGTGGGTGGATACCTGTGCATTGAAGTCATTGGGACTGCGTGGAAGTTGCAGGAACATTGTCCATGACGTCATTATGCTCTCGTTCCCCAATCCGATGGAAGCCCCTCACGGTGATCAGTCTCCCTGGGATGAGAAGGAGTGATCCATAGGTAAAGGAATGGCCATTCTTGATGGCATCAGTCTACTACTCCTGCAAAAACCCCCAGTGCCCTGTGGTAACTCCTAGACTCATACTGGTGTCATCAACCTTAACTTACGCAAGTTCCTCACCCTTCCTCTCCAAGCAGTAACTCCTGGGGAATGCATTTAGTTAACACTAAACATGGCACTCCTTAAATTGTGGTGTACTTTCCGTATGATAATCTTGTCACCAGCGCCTCTCCAAATCTCATATCCTTGGTCTTTTGGCTCCTCCTCTGGTGTTTGCCCACAGCAGCCTAATGGCAACACTATTTCACAGGGATAGGTTATCTGTGTGCGCGCCTCTGGGCTGAAACTGGGCGGTTGTAGGTTCCAGAAACTCTTTACTCTTCAGTTCCTTTTCTTAGAGGTTTCAGGGTTGGGAATGTTTGAGTAATTTCACACAGACAACAGTAATGTTAGCCCAAAACAGAGAAAATAGAATGAAAATAAACTGTTCAACATATTTAGATTTACACATCTCATCAGCTAGACTAAGTATGGCACTTTCAGCTTATTTACAGAGAAAAATACATCTCTTGAAAACAGGCCACTCAGGTCTGCCTATCAGCATTGTGCTGCTGTCTATAGGGAAACTTCTTGCTGTGTCCAGACATCTCTTATGAAGCCTGCATGGCTGGTTCAGCTTTCATGACACACAAACCTCTCTGGATGTATGGCAGCCTCTCCCCTCCCCCACAACTCCCTGCCAAACCAGTTTTCTCCAGCTATACATACACACACACAATAGGGTTTGGACTTGCATCTCCTACAGTAGAGAAAGCAACTCCACTGAGGTTCTGAACACTCTAACAATGATTAATAGCCATCTAGCTCTGATACTGCCTTACACAGACCACCTTTGGCTGGTTGTATCTAGTTTTAGTCATGTCTCTTGGTAATCTCCCTTAAGCAATTTTTCTTTTGTGAAGAAATCTGAATTATAGGCAGGTCCCCATACCCTCCTTCACAGAGTTGCTCTGTTCAGATAAGATGTAAGACTTGATTTTCTAGTGTGTGATGGAAGTCCAAGTAAAAGAAGTGATCGGCACTCATTGTTCTTTCTATCATCTTGTTTGTTTTTTAAAAATAGTGTCTATATACAAACACCGCAAGGGACAACTGTATGTAACAAAATGTTATAACACAGTGATAGACACAATCACATGATCTGTAGTTTTCTCTCCTGTTAATGTCCCCCTCAGCTTACCTGCAGATCTCCTAAGTTCCATCCTCCCTATCCCATGTGGTTGCGTCTCTGAAGGCCAGCCTTTCCTACCTTCCCCCTGTTTATATTTTTACTCTGATATTCTGGATGAAATTTATTGCCACATATGTTTGTGCTGATGAGGTGGTCAGAAAGAATGAAACATTGAAAAGCATATTCTTTATGTAGTGCACACTGTATGCATCCATCACTGCAGGAAACTAAGTCAACATTATTATTCATAACAGTATATTGTGTTACTATAAAACTATGCAGAGGGTAGTAATAGAAATTTGGAGGGAGGCCAATTAAATTGCACTCTGAAGTTAAAACTTTTCCTTTGCCTTTAAGATGATTAGCAGGCAGAGCTGAGGCAGGGAGAGGGGAGAATTTCACTCTGCCAACAAAAATGGATAAATCACATTTTCTTCAGATATATGAAAAACAAAACGCACTGCAATTTTCCTTCAAATTCTTTTGCTTTTATTTTGAAAACCAAGGCCATTTTGACCCACACAAAACTAGTCTCCTATATTCACAGAAGACCCATTTTATTTTCACTTAGCATTTTTTCAATGAAGCAGAATTGGATAATCTTTAGCCCACAAGCCAGTCTGAATGGCTGCTATTGGTGCTGAATGGCTGTGTATGGAGCTTAAGGGGGGAAAATCTCTCTCCTCTTCAAGGTACAGCTCTGTGGCTGATTTTGCAATCCTATGGTTTTAATGCCCCTTTCTGCAGGGGAAGGAGAGGAGGGAGGATCCTTATACCAGAGGGTCCTTCTCAGACTTGTCCCTTCTGTAATTGTGTGCAGGTGTCCCCATAGTGTGCAGCCACTGTGTCCTTGAAATCCTTTTCCTATCTCCCTGCAACAGTTCTGTTGGCAGGGGACTTCTGAAAAAATGGAGATAGGACTTGCCGCAGAATACGTAAAGATTTACTGAAAATGCTGGAAATTCCTCTGGGTTTCCTTATAAACCCCCTTAGGAGAGATTAGTACAAAACTTCCGACTAATTGAGTATTTCAAGTTCCATATCAGAAATTTCCCAGAGAGCCATGCACTCCTATGTTGTTGTTGGGAGTTTTGAAGTTTTGCTGTCCTGCATAGAAACTCTAGGGTTGGGATCAAAATGAGTACTGTGTGTTCACTCTACTCCAGGTGTGAGGTATTTGGCCTTACAAGGTTTGGTTTTGCTGTGTTATAAAAACAAAAAAGTCATTGTTGTTATGGAAAACTGCTCTGTGATCAGCTAGTTTACAATGTCATGCTGACTGGTTACAATTCAGCCACTTAAAATTAACACTGAATAAGTCAGGGCTCTCTTTTATATTACCTGTAATTTTATACAAATGTAACGTAAGAAGCAATGCAGAAAATGCTTGCCCGTAACTTTTGTTTTTCCAAGTCTCTCCCTTCCACTAGCCTCTTTTCTATGATATTTAATTACCGAGTAATCTCTGATTTCTAGAAGTAGAGAGCTGTGACTCTAAAATTAAAAATATTTATGAATCATATTAAAACATAAAATAAATGTTCCTGCATATCAAACTTAGAATAAATTCAGCCTCCCATAACTTTGTATTAATCTTGATTGCTTTTTTAAAGATTTTAAATTCTGTCCCCACCGTCTCCCTTCCCTTCCCTAAATTACATGCAGCAGAGCCGGAAAGAACAATGTTTTATTCTAACCTATCCGTTTATGCTAATAATCTTTGGGACAGGGACTCTCTTTTTGCTCCTTGTACAGCACCTAGTACAAGGGGGAGTCCTGGTCTATGACTGAGACTGCCCTGTGATAATACCATGATGATGATGATGATGATGATAACTATAATTACTTTAGTAATAGAAAATACATTTCTTATCCTTATCAGCGTCATTACAGAGGAGTATTTTTTTCCATTTAAACTATGATGTTATGAGACTTGATCCAAAGCCCATTGAACTCAATGAGACTCTTGCCATTTAAAGAAGAGGGCTTTGAATCAGACCCAGAAGTTGGCTTTATCTATCCATAGATTTAGTTAAACAATTGCAAAACCCTTGTTTGGGCACTTGGGACTCAATCCTGCAAGGTCCTGAGCACTTCAGTTTCTGTTGACTTCAGTGGGAGTCCAGATGCTCACTATGTAGGATCGAGTACTTGATGTAGCTTAATTTAATAAGAAATTGGCTTAAGGCACGTGGATATAGATTCCAAGGCCATAAGAGACTATTGTGACCATATAGTCTGATCTCCTATATTACACAGGCCATAGAATGTTCCCAGAATAATTCCTAGAGCATATCTTTTAGAAAATCATCTAATTTTGATTTAAAAGTTGTCTGTGTTAAAGAATCCACCAAGACCCTTAGTAAATTGTTCCAATGGTTAATTACCCTGACTTAAAAATTTACACTTTTTTTTCTAGTCTGAATTTGTGTAGCTTTAACTTCCAGCCATTGGATCGTGTTACATCTTTCTCCACTAGATTGATGAGCCATTATTAAATATTCATGCCCCATGTAGATACACACTGTAATCAAGTCACCCCTTAACCTTCTCTTTGTTCAGGTAATAGATTGAGTTCCTTGAGTCTATCACTATAAGGCAGGTTTCCTAATCCTTTAATCATTCTTGTTGCTCATCTGTGAACTTTCTCCAACTTTTCAACATCTTTATTGAATTTTGTGGACACCAGAACTGGACATGGTATTTCAGCAGTGGTTGTGTCACTTCCAAATACAGAAGTATTATAACCTTCCTACTCGAGATTCCCCTGCTTGTCCATTCAAGGTGTAAAGGTGTGGGACTCACCCCTGCGGCGCCTCCTGCTGGTCGTCTCAGGAATTAGCTCTTCCAGCCACTTGAGCACCCTCTGCAGGCCGGTGTCCCGCTGCCGCTTGGCCCCGTGTCCCTCTCAGGACCCGGTGCCCCTTGTCTTTGGGGTTTGGACCTTGTCTTTGGGGTTTGGACAAGTCCTGCTGTCTTTGTCCCCTGGCAATGCCCCCTCAGTCTCAGGGTCTCCCCACCCAGGGGAACCCCCAACCCTCTATCCCCACCTTGCCTCAGTCATGGGCTACCGCCAGTCACCATCTAGCCCCTGCTCACTGGGGCAGACTGCAGTGTAAAAGCCATCATAGGCAAGGGGGGTTTGGACCTGCTGCCTCTGTCTACCGGTGGCTGCCCCTTTGCAACCCCAGCACCTTTCGGGCCTTTGGCACGGCCTGCAGCCTGGGTCTTTCCAGGCCAGAGCTCCCCAGCTCCTCTGGCCTTTCCCCAGCCCTGCTCCAATCTAGGTACACTGCTCGGGTCCCTGCAGCCATGTCCTTCACCCTCTGAAGGCAGAGAGAGAGTCTGTCTCTGGTTTCTGGCCCCAGCCCTCTTATAAGGGCCAGCTGGGCCCTCATTAAGCCAGCCTTGGCCTGCTTGGGCCGTGGCCCCCAGCTGAGGCTGCTTTACCAATCTGCCCAGCTTTTCCCCTGCCCCAGCCCTCTCCCGGGCTGCTTTAAGCCTTCCAGGCAGAAGCGGGGTAACCACTTACCCCGCTTACGCCCACCCACTTCCTGGACCCCAATATGTACACAAGGATTGCATTAGCCCTTTTGGCCATAGTGTTGCATTGAGAGCTCATGTTCATCTGATTATCCACCACAACTTGCAAATTTTTTTTTAGAATCCTTGCTTCCCAGGACAGAGTGTAAGTGTGGTCTACTTTCTTTGTTCCTAGGTGTATGCACTTACATTTAACTGTGTTAAAACACATATTGTTTGCTTGCCCCAAGTTTACCAAGAAGTCCAGATTGCTCTGAATCAGTGGCCTGTCCTCTTCATTATTTACCATTTCCCCCAATTTTAGTGTCATCTGCAGACTTTATCAGTGATGATTTTGTTTTCTTCCAGGTCATTGATAAAAAGGTCAAGAATAGACCCCTGCAGGACCTCACTATACACATAACTCCTCAATGACAGTTCCCCATTTACAATTACATTTTGAGACCCATCAGCTAGCCACCTTTTAATTCATTTAATGTGTGCCACGTTAATTTTATATCATTCTAGTTTTTTGGTCAAAATGTTGTGCGGTACCAAGCCTCACAGAAGTCTAAGTATATTACCTCAACACTATTGCCCTTATCAATCAAACTTGTTATCTTTTTTGATGAGATTACAAATTAGTTGGACAGATTTATTTTCATAAACCCATTTTGATTGGCATTAATTATATTACGTTCCTTTAATTCTTTGTTGAGTCCTGTTATTAACCACTCCATTATCTTGCCTGGAATCAATGTCAGACTGACAGGCCTTTAATTACCCATGTCATTGTGTTTACCCTTTTAAAATATTGGCACGACATTAGCTTTCTTCCAGTCTTCTGGATCTTCCCCAGTGTTTCAAGCATGTAGGGAGAAAATGAGAAAGGCCAATGCAAAAAACGAGATTAAACAAGCTAGGGACAAAAAGGGTAAAAAGAAAACATTTTGCAAATACATTAGAAGCAAGAGGAAGACCAAGAACAAAGTAGACCCATTGAGGTGGGAAGGACAAGAACAGAAAATGCAGCAATGGCTGAAATGTTAAATGGCGTTTTTGTTTGTTTTCACAAAAAAAGTTAGCGGTGATTGGACAATAACATAGTGAGCTGTGTAAATGGGGTAGGATCTGAGGCTGAAATAGGAAAAGGACAAGTTAAGAACTACTTAGACAAGTTTAGATGTCTGTAGGTTGGCAGGGCCTGACGAAATACACCCTAGAATACCTAAAGAACTGGTTGAAGAGATCTCTGAGCTGTTAGTGATTATCTTTGAGAACTCATGGAGGCAGGAGAGATCCCAGAGGACTGAAAAAGGGCAAATGTAGTACCTGTCTATAAAAAAGAGGAATAAGACAACCTAGGGAGTTCTAAACGAGTCAGATTAATTTTGGTATCCTGAAAGAAAATGGAGCAAATAAACAACACATTTTTAAGAACCTAAAAGAAAATTAGGTGAAGTAAGAGTCAACATTGAGTTATAAAAAACAAATCTTGTCAAACCAACCTGATATCCTCCTTTGGCAGGGTAACAAGTTTTGTGGATGGAGGGAAGTAGTAGATGTGATGTACCTCAACTTTCTTTAGTAAGGCTTTTGATACTGTCTGAAATGACCTACTCATAAACAAACTAGAGAAATATAGCCTAGATGAACCTACTATTAGATGGGTGCACAACTAGTCAGAACACATACTCAGAAAGTTATCAGTAGTTCACAATCAAGTTGGAAGGGCATATTGACTGGGTCCCACAGGGATCTATTCTGAGTCCAGTTGTATTCCATATCTTCATAAATTGTTTAGGTAATGGCATAGAGAGTAAATTTATAAAGATTGCAGATGACACCAAGCTGGGAGGGTGGCAAGCACTTTGGAGGACAGGATTAGAATTGAAAATGATCTTGACAAACTGGAGAAATGGTCTGAAATAAATAGGATAAGATTCAATAAGGAGAAATGCAAAGTACTACACTTATGAAGGAATAATCAACTGCACAAATATTAAATGGGAAATGACTGCCTAGGAAGGAGTGCTGCAGAAAAGGATCTGGCAGTTATAGTGGATCATAAACTAAATATGAGTCAAAAATGTAATACTGTTGCAAAAAAAAGTGAACATAATTCTTGAATGTATTAACAGGAGTGTTATAAGCAAGACATGAGAAGTAACTCTTCCATTCTATTCAGCACTGATAAGGCCTCAACTGGATCAATGTGTCCAGTTCTAGGCACCACAGTTCAGGAAAGATGTTGGAAAATTGGAGAAAGTCCAAAGGAGAACAACAAAAATGATGAAAGATCTAGAAAACATGACCTATGAGGAAGGATTGGAAAAATTGGATTTATTTACTCTGGAGAAAGGAAGACAAGTACATAAAAGGTTGTTATAAAGAGGAGGGTGATAAATTGTTCTCTTTGTTTACTGAGGTCAGGACATTAAGTAATGGGCTTAAAATGCAGAAAGGGAGATTTAGGTTTAACATTAGAAAAAACTTCCTAACTGTCAAGGTAGTTAAGCACTGGAACAAATTACCCAGAGAGGTTGTGGAATCTCCATCATTGGAAGTTTTTAAGAACAGTTAGACAAACGTGTCAGGGATGGTCTATATAATACTTAGGCCTGCCTCACTCCAGCGGACTGGACTAGATGAGCTATCGAGATCCCTTCCAGCCCTACATTTCTATGATTCCGTGATCACTTGTACCTAAGCTATCATTAATGCCATGGTAAAAGCCAAGTTTAAGTCAATTTTAAGTGTGTCCATACAGGAATTTGATTTAAAGTCCACCCTTATTTGAACAAGTGCAAATGTGTGTGTAAACAAGGCTCTAGATTGTGCCCTGCTTCTATTTTGGGTGTGCAGAAGGCCTCCCTACCTTGCACAACATGACCAGCTAAGACGAAGTGTATACCAGGCACTAAGTAGTTACAAATCACAAATTAATTAATTCTGCTATTTAAAACTGAAATTTCACAGTGTTGTAATTGAAGGGGTCCTGATCCAAAAAGAAGTTTTTTGTGTGTGTGTGTGGGGGGGGGGGGTTGCAAGGTTATTGTAGGGGGGGGTCGCAGTACTGCTACCCTTACTTCTGCACTGCTGCTGGCGGCAGTACTGCCTTCAGAGCTAGGTAGTTGGAGAGCAGCAGCTGCTGGTTGGGAGCCCAGCTCTGAAGGCAGAGCTGCCAGCAGTAGTGCAGAAGCAAGGATGGCGTGGTATGGTATTGTCACCCTTCTGTGCGGCTGCCCGCAGAGCTGGGCTCTATGTCAACAGCCACCACTCTCCAACCACCCAGCTCTGAAGGCAGCAGCACAGAAGTAAGGATGGTATGATATTGTCACCCTTCCTTCTGCGCTGCTGCAGGCGGGGCACTGCCTTCAGAGCTGGGTGCTCAACCAACATCTGCCACTCTCTTGCAGCCCAGCTCTGAAGACAGTGCAGAAGTAACGGTGGCAATACCGTTACTCCCCTAAAATAACTTTGCAACTCCCCTGCAACTCTCTTTTGGGTCAGGACCCCCAATTTGAGAAATGCTGGTCTCCCTCATGAAATCAGTATAGTATAGGATAAAATCACACAAAAGACTAGATTTCTAGGAAATCCACTTTACACGTATTTTTCCAAAAAGTCCTTTGAAGTGCCATACAATCCCAGAACTGTACATAAATATTTGAATTTTTAATGCGAGAACTCCAAAGACTGAATTCAATAAGATTTAATTTCAGTAAGGTTTGTCCAGGATGTTGCAGGATATTGTCAGTCTGTCACATTAGCCATATACACACACACACACACACGCACACACTTAACAAGGCTCAGTAATGTTGCTATTTGAAATACATTAATATGGCCTGCCCAATTTATAAGTATATGTTCCCAATCATTTAAAATCTTTTTGAAAAAATTTAGTCTTTTTGATCCCCCTCTCCCCGCCCAGTTAATATGGAATGAGTCACGGCTCTTTTTAATGAGAAAGCAATCTTTTTAGCTCATGACGACAATTTTATAGATACTTAAGGCACAGGAATAAATACACAGAATGCTTTCCCATGACCGTCTCTGATCCAGGGCTGAATTGTGCACTTTATTCAGACGGAACTCTCATGGGAAGTTAGTTGAGGGTGAGTATACCAAGATGCTCAGGTACCAAAGTGAGGACTACAGTATAATACTTAGATAGAAAAAGCTAAGGGAAGAGATTATAGACCTATATTCTCTGCTTTTTGAACAGAGGGGTTTATCCCAGCCATAGATACCTGGCAAATTCAGGTAGTGTGACTATTTGGGTCAGAAGGTTGGGATTTATAAGGGAAAGTAAACAGAGCCTGTAGAGAGACTTCCCACAGTAGTTCAGTGGAAGAGCTGTTACCCAGTTTCATAAAGCTAGAGGTAAACCACACAATAGACACAGTTTAAGAGAGGTGCTCTTGGCCTACGTTGTGTGCACTTCTAAATGAAGTATTGTCAGGGCCGGCTCCAGGCACCAGGCACCCAAGCCCATGCTAGGGGCGGCGGGGGGAGCGCGGCACGG